>NW_028270178.1:43992594-44293130 GCF_037043375.1 Chiloscyllium plagiosum
TCCAGTGTGACTGCTCATTCCAGCAGGCTGGTCTTGATCGCATTTTGTAAAACCCCGAAAATCAAGTCTTCCACTCCTCGCAAACTCTTCGTAACTTGTTGTTTCAAGGGTAGTTTAAACCAACTGAGTTCAACATTCGGAAAAAAAACTACCCTAATACCTACCATATGCTTCCGTCGAGTCCAAGAATCCTTATTCCAAATCGAAAATATAGAACAAACCCCTCAACGAGCCCACAAACTGTTACGGATCAAGGAAGACCCCAAATTTTTTTCAAGAAGACCATAACTTTGCTGGTTTGTTTGAAGCAGCTTGAACGTGATATTTCAGGAAAATGCCAATGTTGAAATCATTTACTTATAAACAAGGCAGAATTTATTGAGGGGATTATCGATGAACCACATTTAACAGAAAACAGTATACCGAGTAACTCAACATCTCTGAAAACCCAACATATCATCCCAGTTAATGATGGGCAAACATTTGCAACATTCCGCATAAACATTCCGGACACGCAAAGTAAAATCAATCAAAAGTTCTTGCAGGATAGAAATCAGAAAGAGAATACCTGCCTGGATCTGCTTCTTTGTGTCCAGTAACTTCTTCAACACTTGTGCTAGAAACCAAGCCAAAACTGACGAAATATCTGCTGCGCGAACTAGCCACTCCCCTTTCATTTGGCAACTTTTCTTTTTAAAGTGAAAGCCTTCAGCCTGAGAAAGCATCGGTTAGCTATTATCAAATTGGCCCTCAATCCCTTCAACCGTTGACATTTTGGACTCCGTGTCGTTTATGAACTCCCTGGAAAGAAAAATAAAACTAAGGCCAACATAATGTTTTTACTCAGCAGCTTCTTCGCTTATTTACGCACAACAGTGCGTAACCTTTGACTAAAAATCCTTAAAAGGTTCTGCATTAACTTCATTTTGACAAAGTGAATTGCAGAGAACCAAAAAACGTCTGCGATATTTATTTTACCAGTCTTTCTCTCCAGATTGGTTCATCTCCTTTTTTAAAAAGAAATGTTGAATCTCCATTTGTTGGTGCTCCCTCAAAAGGAAGCACGATTTCCAAATGCACCGAGTGATTGCACCTCAGGATCCTTTTTTTGTTTTAATTATTTCACCTCTGATTCTCTCAACTCCAGCCTCGCTGGTCGCGGCTCTCCAATATGTTTCTAACACAGCAACGTATTTCGCTCAGTGCCATCACAAGTGCCATTCTCATAAATGCAGATGTGACCTAACCAATTAGTACTACGACCTAAACATTTGTGTCGACTTTAAAATAGAAAAGAGTATTTTTTAAGTTTTGAAGGACACTTGAGGTGCATTCTCAGGTGCACAAATGGAAAGGCTGTGAAACAGGTTAGATACATGTGGCATATGGCTGTGAAATTAGTAGCTGAGTTTTGGTTGCTGAATCATAACATATCGCATATAACCAATTTGTTTAATAAGTTTCATGATACAAAAAAACAAATCAAATTTGAATTCATTGTTTTGACAACATCAGTCCAATGCAAAGTTCCGACGTTGGGGATGCCTGAAATACAAGGGAATTTTGACAATTGGAACAGTGTGCAACTGCCACCGATCAGCTAAGTATCGGTCATCAAGCTGGAGACGTTGCTGGCCATCTAACATCTTTCTCTCAACGAAATTAGTAAACCTCTACCGAAGGTGCCTTTTCATGTAAAACATACTAACAGTTAAAAGAAAATAAAGTTGAGCGATCAGCTGAAGAATATTGAAGTCAGCGAACAAGACAGATACTGTGTGGTCTTGAGATTAAGATGGGATGTGTAATAATTGCACTGGAACAGCAATTTGGAAAGATTTGCGTGAGAGAGTAAAACGTTAAGAAAAGGGAGCTTGGATTTGAGAACAGCTTCTTTGTTCAGTGTTCACTATTAGAATGAGGACAATAAATTGATATTTTTATTTAAATGGGAACTGGGAACTCTCCTGTCCCTCACATTTGAATATATTACAAGGTGAGGCGTTTTCTGGTTGTTTGGTTTTAAATAACGCCAGAACCTATGGGCAGCGCTTAGTTTGAGCAGAGTCAGAAAGAAGTAAAATCGAGCTTTGAGGTCAGCTTTTTGCTTCAACGCCATAACTGCCGAAATGTAGCATCAAGGAGCCGCGAACAAACAGGAAACTATGAGCATCATGAAAATTTCTTTCCATTCACTTCTGGCAAAAAGGAAGTGTTTGTTGGGAATGTGTCATCCCAGCTCGAGCACATCTCTTCAGGAATCCCTAAGTTTCTCCACTTCCCAACCATCTCCAGCTGCTTCATCAATGATCTTCCCACAATAACAGCGATTTTCAACAATGACATCTCTATGCCCTGTATCGTAATGGATTCTTGAATTCCACAATCTGTCCATATCCAATTGTACGAAGATCTGGACAATGTCCTGACATGGATTGAGAAGTTTGGGAGAAGATTTGTAGCTCGGGTGCTTGTTGTTGTGGTTCTGTTCGCCGAGCTGGGAATTTTTGTTACAGACGTTTCTTCCCCTGTCTCGGTGACATCCTCAGTACTTGGGAGCCCCCTGTGAAGCGCTTCTGTGATGTTTCCTCCGGCATTTATAGTGATTTGTTTCTGCCGCGTCCGGTTGTCAGTTCCAGCTATCCGCTGCAGTGTAAGGGTATATTGGATCCAGGTCGATAAGCTTATTGATTGAATCTGTGGATGTGTGTCATACCTCTAGGAATTCCCTCGCTGTTCTCTGTTTGGCTTGTCCAATAATTGTAGTGTTCTCCCAGTCTAAATCATGCTGCTTCTCATCTGAGTGTGTGGCTACTAAAGAAATAGTCAAATCAACAACCAAATATATGAACAAATTAACGGCACACCTATGGGCTCACCCACCTCTGGACTCACAGCAGAAGCGGTAATGCAAAGGTTAGATCAAACAGTCTTACCGCAAATTCAACCCAAACTCTGGGTCAGATTTGTAGATGATGCCTTTGTAATCATTAAAAACACAGAAATAGAGAACACAAATCGGATCTTCAACGCCACACTCACAGAACTCCGATTCACTCGAGAGGAAGAAAAGGACAACCAACTCCCATTCATAGACGTGATAGTACAGAGAACACCGAACGGAGAATTCACCACAAAGGTAAACAGGAAAGCCACACACGCAGACCAAGTCCAGAACTACGAAAGCAACTACCCCAACACACACAAAAGCAGTTGCATCAAGACACTGTTCAAAAGGGCCACAGAACACTGCAGTGCACCAGAACTGCAAAAAGAAGAAGAAGAACACCTATACTGTGTACTCGCCAAAAACGGATACCCCCGCAATTTCATCAACAGATGCCTGAGGGAAAGACAACGGAATGAGGACATGCCACAATCCAAAGGACTAGACACACTACCGTACATCAATAAGCACATCATCCTGGACCCAATATACCGGCCACTGCAGCGAACAGCTGGAACTGACAACCGGAAGCGGAATATACAAATCACGAGATTGCCGGAGGAAACATCACATAAGCGCTTCACAGGAGGCTCCCAAGCACTGAGGATGTTACCTAGACAGGGGACGAAACATTTGCAACACAAATTCCCAGCTCTGCGAACAGAACCACAACAATGGATTGCAAAGCCATGTGTAAGATTTACGCCAAATAGATGATAGGCAAAATCATCTCCATTAAGACGCTCTTTCACCACTGTCCCATGAGATGTAATTGTGTTACCATTACTACCTCTTTCACGGTGAGTATCCTCGAGTTACTATTCACCAGAATCTCAACATGGCTCGCAACGAAAATACAGTAACGACAAGAGCATTTCAGTAAACAATTATACTGCAGTCTGTAACTCAACTCCTGACTCTCCCCAGATCCTGTCTATCTCCTACATTGAGATGGAAGTGAGGAAGCATGGTAAAATAAATGGTGATGTTTTGAAAGCTGTCTATGTTGGTCAAGGACAGTATTGCAATTGCAGAAATTGTCCTTGGGGACTCGTCAACTGAGGTAGTATGAGCTTGTGATAAAAACAGGAAAAGAGAATTCAACCTGTTGGGAGTTTTCTTTTGGCCTCCGAAAAATTCCAGGGATGTAGTGGAAAGGATAACAAAGATTATTCTCGATAGGAGTGAGAGACACAGGGTGGTTGTCATGGCGGTCTGCAACGTTCAAAATATTGACTGGGAACAGTAGAGTATGAGTACCACAGATGGGTCAGTTTTTGTCCAGTGTGTGCAGGAGGGCTTCCTGAAACAATATGCAGACGTGCCAATAGGGGGCGAAGCCACATTAGATTTGGTACTGGGTAATGAACCCCGCCAGGTATTAGACTTGGAATTAGGTAAGCACTTTGGTGATACCGATCACAATTCTGTTATGTTTACTTTGGTGATAGAAATGAATAGGTGTATACCACTGGGCAAGAGTTACAGCTGGGTGAAAGGCAATTACGATCGATTAGGCAAGATTTATGAAGCATTGGGATGGGGAAGGAAACAGCAGGGGATGGGCACATTAGAAATGTGGAGCTTATTCAAGGAAAAGCTCCTGAGTGTCCTCGACAAGTATGTAACTGTCAGGCAGGGAGGGAGCTGTAGAGTGCGGGAGCCACGGTTTACAAAGTGGAAACCCTGATCAAGAGGAAGAAGAAGGCTGATGTTAGGATGAGAGAGCTCAGAAGAGCCAGGTGGAAGTATGAGAAGTTGTTGGAGGATAGGATCAGGGTAAACCCTAAGGCTTTCTATAGGTATTTAAGGAATAAATGAAAGATGAAATTAAGGTTAGGACCAATCAAGGAGAGTAGTGTCAAGTTGTGCGTAGCGTCAGAGGAGATTGGGAAAGCACTAAATGAATATTTTTCGAAATTATTCACTCTGTAAAACGACAATGTTCTCGAGGAGAATACTGAGATACAAGTAACCAGACTAGCTGGGGTTGAAGTTCAGAAGGACGAGGTATTAGAAATCCTGCAGAGTGTGAAAATAGATAACTCCCATGGGCCGGATGGGATTTATCCTAGGAACCTCTGGGAAGTTAGGGAGGAGATTGCTGAGCCTCTGGCATTGCACTTGAAATCGTCATTGTCTTCAGGAATAGTGCCAGAAGACTAGAGGATAGCAAATGTGGTTCCCTTGTTCTAGAAGGGGAGTAGAGACAACCCTGAAAATGATAGACCAGTGAGCCTTACTTCAGTAGTTGATAAAATGTTGGGAAAGTTTATAAGAGATAGGATTTGCAATCATTTGAATATAATAATTTGATTAGGGATAGTCGGCCCGGCTTTGCGAAGGGTAGATTGTGCCTCACAAACTTTGTTGAGTTCTTTGAGAAGGTGACCAAACAGGTAGATCAGAGTAAACCGGTTGATGTGTTGTATATGGATTTCAGCAAGGCGTTCGATAAGGTTCCCCAAAGTAGGCTATTGTACAAAATGTGGAGGAATAGGATTGTGGGAGAGCAGTTTGGAACAGTAATTGACTTACTGAAAGAAAACAGAGGGTGGTGGTTGATGGGAAATGATCATCCTGGTGTCTAGTTACTGGTGGTGCACCGCAAGGGTCGGTGTTGGGACGACTGCTGTTCGTCATTTTTTATAAACGACTTGGTTGAGGATGTAGAAGGGAGGGTTAGTAAATTTGCAGACGACGCTAAGGTCGGTGGAGTTGTGGATAGTGACGAAGGATGTTGTATGTTACAAAGAGGCATAGATAAGTTGCAGAGCTGGTCTGAGAGGTGGAAAATAGGGTATAATGCGAACAAGTGTGAGGTGATTCACTTTGGTCTGAGCAATCGGAATGCAAAGTACTGGGCTAATGGTAAGATTCGTGGTAGTGTAGATGAGCAGAGAGATCTCGGTGTGCAGATACACAGATCCTCGAATGTTGCCACACAGGTTGACATCGTTGCTAAGAAGGCACACAGTGTTACAGCTTATATGAATTGAGTGATTTGTCCTTTCCCATCTGCTCTACTTCTCTCCACCCACCGTCACTGCTTCTCAACTACCTCCCTCACTGTCCCTCTTCCCCCTCTCACTCTCCCCTTCCACACACTCTCTCCCCTTCACTATCTCTGCCCACGAGCATGCTCCCTCTCTTTCCTACCCCTCCTCCCCCCGCTTTTTCACGCCCCATCTCTTCCTCTCTCTCTCCCTCTCTCCCTTCCACTCTCTCCTTCCACTCCTTGCCTCCCTCCTCCTCGCTTTTCGCTCCCTTTCCACTCTTCCACTCTCACTGTCTTCCCTCCCGCTCACTCCTCCTTCCTCTTGTTCTCGTTGTACCTCTCCATCTCCTGGTGTCGCTCACTCCCTCTCTCTCCTTCAGGCTCGCTCCCCGTCCCCCTCCCAGATACACATCAATGCCTCTATCGCACTCTCTCCCCTTCTTATCTTCACGCTCCTTACCTTTCCTGAGTCTCACGCTTTATACACCTACCTCGATGTCTCCCCTCCCTCTCTCTTGCTTCCTGACTCTCTCTGTCTCTCTCTCCATGCTCCTGCCCTTCTCCCCTCCCTCTCTTTTTACCTCTTCCCTCTCTCATCTCTCCCGATCTCTTACTTCTACATCCCTCACTCTCTCTGCTCCCTCTCTCTCCCGCCTCCATTTCTCTAACCCCCTCCAACGCTCTCTCTCGTTTTCCTCTCTTTCGCTGTGTCTCGCTACCCGCACCTCTCTCCTCCTGCCTTTTCCCTCTCACTGTTTCTCCCCTCGCCACTCTCCCGCTCTATCACTGCCCTCCATCTCTCGCACCCTCTCTACCTCTCTTTCTCACTCGCCCCTCCTTTTGTCACTAAATCATTCTCTGTCCTCTCTCCCACTTGTCCCTGTCTCACTCTCTCTCTTCACCTCTGCCTCTCCAGTCTCTCTCACTCCCTTCCCATCTCTCTCCCTTCCCGTTTCTCACCCTCCTCCTCCTCCTTGTCTCTCTCTCTTCCTCCCGCCTCAGTCTGTATTGCTTTTCCTCCCCTCCCCTCACTCTCCTCTCTCTACCTTCACTCTCTCTCATCCCCCTCTCTCCCCCTCCTGACTGTCTCTCCTCACTGCCCTCTCTCTATACCTCTCCCTCTACCTCTCTGCATCTTCACCTCCCCTCCGTCTCTGTCACTGCCCTCTCTCCGCCTCTCTCTCTCACCCCTTCTCTCGCTCATCCTCCCGCTCTCTCCCTGAGCTCTCTGACTCTCGCCACATCCCCGCTTCCCCTCTCCATCTATCTATCCCTTCAACCCTCTCTCACATTTCATCACCACTCTCCTCCTGCTTTTTGTTTCTCGCAAAGCTCTCTCTCCCTCACGCACCTCTCTTTCTCTATTTCTCTCACTCGCCTCCTTCATATAATACTCTGCCATCCTCCCGCCAGCCCTCTCTCGGTCCTCTCCTCACTCCCTCTCTCTAATCCCTCCCTCTATCGCTCTGTCCCTTTCTTCTCGCTCCCCTTCCACTGTTTTCCCCTTCCCTCCCGTCTCCTCCACCCTACCTCTCACTCTCTATTCCGACCTCTCTCTCTCTCCATTGCCACTGTTTATTTCTCCGTTTCTCTCGGCCTGTCCCATTTCTCTCCCTCTGTCTTTATCTTCCACTCCCTGTCTAGCTCTCTCTTCCCTCTCCCTCTCTCATCCATCTACCTGTCTCTCCCCCTGGCTCTCATCTCCACTACCATCATTCTCTCTTTCTCTCTCCCTCTTCCTCGCTCTATCCTCCGTTTCCGTCCACTATCTCTCTCGTCCACCTCTCTCGTTCTCTCGTTTCTCCCGTCCCTCTTCCCTTGCCCCTCCCTCTTCTGTCCCTTCCCATCCCTTTCCTCTCTCACCCTTCCTTCGCTATCTCTACCCCCAGAATCTATCCACGGTCACTCTCTCCCCCTCCATTTCTCTCGCCCCCGCCCCTCGGTCTGACTCTCATTCCAGCTCGCTCTCTCTTGTCTCTCACTTGGTGTCTCCAGATCACCCTCGCCCTATCTCCCTCACCCTGTCTCTCTAAACCTCCCCCTCACTCTATCTCTCTCTCTCAAATCTCTCTCTCCGTCACACTGTCTCTCCATCCTCTCTGAAACCTTCCCCCTCCGGCTATCCTGCTCTCCCCATTCTCTTTCTACTTCCCTAAGTTTCTCACTCCCCTATCTCGCTCATTCTCTCTGTACCACCACACTGCCTCTCTCTGTCTGCACCCTCATTCTCTATCTCTCCCTCTCCCCTACCATTTCTCTCTCTTTCAACCATGTCTCTGCTCCCCTCTCATTCGCCCTCGCCGTCTTGCCTCTCATTCACTCTCTCCCCATTGCCCAGTCTCTTTTGCTTCCTTTCCTCTCTCTCTCCATTACCCCATCCCTTTCCTCTCCTCCACATCTATCTCTCCCGTCCTCTATCTTTCATCTCCCACTTTCACCTTCTCTGTACCAGTCACCTCCCTCTCACTCAAACCCTCCTTCTAACTCTCCCCTTCATCTCATTCC
This sequence comes from Chiloscyllium plagiosum, assembly GCF_037043375.1. Taxonomy (NCBI): domain Eukaryota; kingdom Metazoa; phylum Chordata; class Chondrichthyes; order Orectolobiformes; family Hemiscylliidae; genus Chiloscyllium; species Chiloscyllium plagiosum. The sequence continues at coordinate 44,001,045 of NW_028270178.1, forward strand.
CCCTCCTCACTCTCACTCTCCCCCAACTCTGTCACTCCCCTCACGCTCACACCTCACCATTTCTCCATAACTTTCCGAAATTTCCTTTCCCTTCTCTTTCTCTCTATCTCGCTTCTCCCTCTTTCACGCTCACCTCCCCTCTCCTTCTAACTTTCTCCTCAATCGACTTTTTCTCCCCCTCTCTCCCCATTCTCCCTCTCTCCCCACTTTCTCCCCCCACACTATTTTCCCTCCATCCCTGCCGCGCTCTCTTCCCCTTTCTCTCCCCTCCATTTCCATTTCTCTCCCCTCGCTCTCCCCTCTCACTCTCTTTGTCTACTCCATTCCCTCTCTATCTCTGTCTCTCCCCTTTCTCTCTCCCGTCTCCCTTTCGACTTCACCCTCTCTCTGCTTCCTCTCTCTCTAAGAGAGCAACACCTCCGTCGTTCTCTCTCCCACTCCTAAAACCCCGTTCCCTCTATTACCGGCGTCCCACTTGCTACACCCATCCCTCGCTACCCCCTCCCCATTCCTCTGTCGCTCTCCACGATGTCTGCCTTTCTCTCCCTGGTGTCCCCTTTCTTCCCCTCCCTCTCTGTTTATCTCTACCCTCTCCGTTCCCCCCACATTTCTCACTCAAAATGTCCCTCACTTTACCCACTCCATATCTCCCTGCCTTCCTCCTTCTAACCCACTCACTCTGTCACTCCCTTCCCTCTCTTTCTCTCCCTCTCGCTTCCCCGCACGTTTCTCCCACTCTCCACCACTCCTTCTCTGTTCCCACTCCATTTCTCTTACCTTCCCTCTCTCTCACGTGTCTGCCTCTCTTTATCTCTATTTCTTGATTGCCCCACTCTGTCTCTACCCTCGCTCTTTTCTTTCTCGCTCCTGTATGATTTTCCCCATTCTCCAAACCTTGTCACTCACCCACCCTTCTCTCTCTCTCCCCGTCTGCCCCCTTCCAGCTCTTTTTATCTATACCCCCCTCTTTCTCTATCTATATTACACGACTCGCTCTTTCCCATCTCTCACTCTCTCACTTACCCCCTCTGCCAGTCCAATCTCTCTCTCTCTCTCTCTCTCTCTCTCTCTCTCTCTCTCTCTCTCTCTCTCTCTCTCTCTCTCTCTCTCTCTCTCTCTCTCTCTCTCTTCCCTTCTCTCACACTTCTCCCCTCCTTGGCTCTCTCTTTCTCCAGCCACCCACTAAAACTCTTTTTCCAGCTTCCTTCCTTATCTCCCTTCCTCCCGCCTCCCTCGCTATTTCTCTTCCCCTCTCTCTGCCCTCCCTCTCAGTGCCTCACCCTCTCTACCCCCTCTCTATCACCCTCCTGTCTATCACTCCCCAAGGCCTGCCCACTATCTAACTCACTCTCTCTACCTCCCCCTCTCTCCCTCACCCTCACCCTCTCTCCGTCTCACTCCCTCCCTCTCTCTCCATTTCTTTCTCTCTATGTCCCACTCCCCATCCTCCTCTGTCAGCTGCTGGTCATGTTCCTTAACCCCTCCCCCTCCGCTCTCTTCCCTTCTCACTCTTCCCTCTCTCCCGCTCTTCCCCTGCTCTCTATCCCTCACCACTGCCGTCGCCCTTTCTCCGTCTCCCTCTCTCTCTGTCACCGTTCAATCTCTCCCTCTCTCTTCTCCCTTTATTACTTTCTCTCATATCTCCACAATTCTATCTTTCTCCCTCCCCACCTGCCTCACTCTCTCAATCCATGCGTCTCTCTCTCTTGCCTCTCTCTGTCCCTCCCCATCGTCCTCCTTATCTCGCTCTCCCTCTCTCTCAGTCTGTCTCGCACTCCCCTTTCTCTATTCTTTCCTCTCTCTCATAATCTCCTCCTTCGCCATCCCTTCCCTCGCTCCCTCTCTCTGTCTGCCCCTCCTCATCTCTCTACCTCCCTTCCGTCTCTCTCTCTATTGGTCTCCACTTCCCTATGCTTTATCTCCCTCGCACTCTGTCTCTCCCCTATTTCTTTCTATCTCTCCTTTGCTCTCTCTGTCCTCTGCAGCATATCTTTTGCTCCCACCTCTCTCTCCTCTCCCTCTCTCTCTCGCTCCCCTTGCTCCTGCTTCTTTCTCACTCTCTGCTTACACTCCCTCTCGCTCCCCTCTCACCCCCACACCTACCTATCTTTCTCCCCCTCATGACTGTCTCTCTCTCCTTCGGTCTCTGTGTCTCCCTCTCCCCATTTCACCCACCCCCAGTCCACGAGTTCCTCTCACTTCCCAAACTCTCTCTCTCACACCCTAGTCTCTCTCCATCTTCCTCCCTCTCTCTGCCCCTCCATTCCGTTTCCTTCTCTCTCCCACCCCATTCTTTGCCCCTACTGTTCCCTCTCTTCACCCACGACCCCACTCTCTCTTTCTCTTTCCTCAGTCTCACTTTGGCCCTCCTAGTCACTCTCACCTTCCCTCTCTTCCACATCCAGTCTCTCTCCCCATTCCTCTCTCCACCCACTCTCTCACTGTTGTCTCTCATTCCTCCCTGACCCTCTCTGCCCCCTCCTTCACTCTCCATTCGCCGCTCCCCTCCCTGTCTCTCTCCCCTTGTTCTCTCTTCACCCGTTTTCTCTGTAACTCTAACTTCGTTACCCTCATTTCCCTCTCTCCACTTCTCTTTTCTTTAAACCCCTCCCTTCTCCTTCTCTCCTGCCCATCTCCTCCGCCTGACACTGTTGGATCCCTCTCTGCCTCGCTTCCCCTCTCTCTCTCCCTCCTCGTTTCTTTCTCTCTCTCTTCCTCCCGCCTCCCTCTCTGTCTTTCGCCCTTTCCTCTCTCCCATTCTTTCGCTTCCTCACACCATCATTCCCTTCTCTCTCTATACTGTCTTTCTCTCTCTCCCTCTCCCCACCTCTCTCTCTTCCCGCATTGCCTCCTCTCTCGTTTCTCTTCGTCTCTGCTTCGGAAAGCCTCGCACACCTCCACCCTCTATCACGCTTTCTCCCACCCTCCCTTTCTCTCTGGACACTTCCTCACTTTCTCTCTCTTTCTCGTTCCCTCCAACTCTCTGTTTCCCTCTCCCCATTTACCTCTCTGTTCCCCCGAACTCCCTCTCATTTCACTGCTCTTCCTCTCTCAGCCTCTTACCGTCATCCCCATTCAGTCTCCGCCCCTCTGTCTTTCTGCCACATTCTCTCTCCAGCCCTCTCTCCCACTCCTTTCTGTCTCTCCCCATTTCCCTGTGCCCCTCTCTCCCTAACTACTCCCCATTTCTCTCTGTCGCTCCCCACTCCCTCACCGGCGAGGCCTCCCTCTCTTCCTCACCCTCCTCTTCGTTGTCACCACCCTCATTCTCACGCTCTCCCCTTTGACGCTTTTATCTCCCCTCACTCTCTGCCTCTCTGAGACCTGTCTCTCTCACTCCTTCTCTGATCATATGTTTCTGTCCCTTCTTCACTTTCTGCCTCTCTCTGTCCACCCCTTGGTCTCTCTCCACAGTGCCTCGATTTACACCCTCTCCCTCCCTCCACTCGTTCACTGTCTCCCACCTCCCTCATACTCTCCGCTCCATTTCTCTCTCCATCCACCCTCACGCCTCTCTCCCCCTCACTGTCTCTATGCCCACCTCCCTCACTCTCTATCTTCCCCACTCTCTCTTATTCCCCATAACACTCTCACTTCGCTCTCTCTCGCTATCTCTAACCTCCTCCCTACCTCCCTCTCTCTGCCCGCTCTCTCCCACTGTCTCTCCCATCCTCCCGCCCTATCTCGCCCAGCCCACATGCTCTCACGCTCCCACCTTCCTCTATCTCCCCCCTCTCGCTCCTACTCTGTCTCTGTCTCAACCAGCCTCATGCTCTCTCTGTCTGCCTTTCACTCCTAGTATTGACTTCGCGCTCTCCCCCATTCTCTCTCTCTCCAATTCCCCTTTCTCTCCCCTCCCTCTCTCCTCCCTTTCTCTGTCTCTCCCCACTGCACTCTCTCTCCCTCTCTACCCCACGCTCTCCCTCTCTATTTTCCCACACCCTCTGTGTCTCCCTGCCTTTGTTGCCCGTGCTCTTTCTCCGCCCACTCTCCATCTCTCTCTCACTCCCATATCACTCTTTCTCTCTTTGGCTCACCTCTCTCGCTTTCCCTCTCCATCTTGCCCAGTCATCCCTCTCTCTATCTCTCTCTCCCGTCCCCATCTCTCTTCATCACAACCCCCTCCCTCACACCTTCTCCTGTCTCTCCTTCCATCCCTCTCTCTCTAACCCCCACACTCTCTCACACTGAGCCCCGCCCACTCTCTTCCTCAATCGCCTACTTAACTCTCTTTCCCCATCCTGACCTCTCTCCTAGCCCACCACACACCTTCTCCACCCCACTATCGCCTCCCCATCTCTACTCCCTCTCTCTCCCAATCTCTCTCCCCGCACTCTCTACATCCCCTCCCTGCACTCCTTCCCCCTCCTCTATACAGTCTCTCCTGAACTCTCTCTGCCACCATCTCTCGCTTCCCCTCTCTCTCCCCATCACTCTCACCACACCCTTCTCTCTCTCCTTCCCTCTCTCTCCCCATTCCTCTTTCTGCCACCAACCCATTCTCCCCCTCACTCTTTTCTCTCGTCCAACTCACCCTCTCCATTTTCCCTATGTCTCTCTCACCCGCTTGCTCCACCACTTGGTCTCTCTCACCTCATACTTTCTCCCACTAATCTCTCTACACGCCCTTTCTTCCCGCACTCTCCCTCCAATGTTCACTCTCACTCTTACCTCACTCTCACACCCTTCACAATCCCTTTTGCTGTCTCTTTCTTCCCCTCCCTCTGTGTCTTTCGCTGTCCCCACTCGTCCCCTCCCATTCTCCTTCGTCCTCTCTCCCCAATCTCTCTCAACTCCCAATCTCTCGCCCCTGCCCTTGCTCTTTCACGCTTTTCTCTCTCTCCCTGTCTCTCTCTCCCCTCACTTCCGCCCTCTCTACAACAATCTCACTCTCTCGAAACCTATCCATACTCTCTCCCTTCCATCTCTCCCCTTGTCTCCACGCGTATCTCTCCCACACTCCTCTCTCTCTCCGAACCTTCATCCCTCTTTCTGTACCCACCCATCTTCCCTCTTGCACCTCTCGATTCTCTCTCGCTCCCTCCCTCTCGCTCCCTCCTCATCTCTCTCTGTGTTCCTCAAGCTTCCGTCTCTCACTCACTTTCTCATTCTATTTCATTCCTGCTACTCTCCCTCCCGTCCCTCTCTGTCTCTCACCACCGCCCGCTCTCCCTTTCTCTCCCTCTCCACCTCTGTTTCCATTTCTCTCCGTCACCCCCTCTCTCTCTGTCTTTCTCTCTAACCCTGACCCTCTCACTTTCTCTCCTCCATCTCTTTCGCTCTCCATCCGTCCCTCTTTCTCCTCTCTCTCCTTTCCGAATATCCTCATTTCCATGTCTCTCCGCACCCCTTTACCCCTCTCCTTTTGTCTCACACCTCTCTTTCCACATTCTCTCCCTCCCCATCCCTCTTTGTCTCTCACCTCCTCCTCCTCCTTTCTACCCACCGTCCCTCTCTCTCCGCCTCTCTCTCTGTCTCTATCTCTCTCTCTCTCCCCCCTCGCTGTGTCTCTATCCCCTTACCCTCTCTTTCTGACCAACCCTTTTTGTCTCCCTCTCACGCTCGACCTTTCTCCTCTGCTGCCGCACGTTCACGTCCCTCCCTCTCTCCATCCTCTCTCGCCTTCTCTCCCTCATGCCTCCCCTCCTTCACTCTCTCCCGTCCCCTCTCTCGCTGCACACCATCCCTCTTTCTTCCCTCCTCCATCTCAAGCTCGACCTTTCTCCTCTGCTGCCGCATGTTCACGTCCCCCTCCATCCTCTCTCCGATTCTCTCCCTCATGCCTCCCCTCCTTTACTCTCTCCCCTTCCCTGTCTCGCTGTACACCATCCCTCTTTCTTCGCTCCTCGCTCTCTTTCCACCCCTCATCTTCATCCTTTCATGCTCTCCCGCTCCCTTTCTCTGCCCCATTCTCTCTCTACACCTGTCCCACTCTTTCCCTCCATTCTGTCTCTCCTCACCTCCCTGTTTATCTCTCTCTCCCTACCCCCTTCTCAATTTCTATCTATCCGTCTCCACTCCATCTCCAGGCCTCTCTCTCGTCCTCACCGTCCCCATACCTCTCACATCCCTCAATCTCCCGCTCTCCCCCTTTTGTCTCTCTTTTCCTCCTCCTCATTCTCTGTCTCTTTCGCCCGACCACTGTCTCTATTACATCCTCTCCCTCCGTTTGTTTCCTTCCCTTTTTCTCTTTCTCTCTCTCTCCACCCCAATTTTCCCTGTCTCGGTCCTCACCTCTTAATCTCACTCCCCATATGCCTCTCTTTCTCCACCCCTAAGGCTCTCTCCACACTGCCTCTCTCTCCCACCGTCTTTCTCCACTCGCTCATTCACTCCCACGTCCCTCATTCTCTCCCCCACACTTTTTCTCTCTCTGCGCCCTCACACTTTCTCCCACTCTCCAAGACTCCTCCTCTCTCCCACTTTCCTTCCTTTTCTCTTCTGCACCTTCCCTCTCTCTCTGTCTCACTCTTTCTCACCTCTTCCCTCTCGCCTCTCTCTCTCATTCTCCCCTGCCGTATCCCTCTCTCCCTCCTTCCACTCACCCTTTCTAGCCTCCCTCTCTCGCTCTTCCTCTCTCTCTGTCCCCAATCATTCCCTCTTCCTCTTCTGCCTCACTCTCTCAATCTCTATTTCCCACTCCCACTTTAACTGCCTATCCCCTCCTTTCTCTCTCTCTTTTAGGTTCTATATCTCGCCCTCATCCTCTCTTCCTCTAGCCTCTCTTGACTCCCTTCCTAATGACTCTCTCTTCCCCTTCTTGTCTCTCTCTCTCTCACTCTCTGCATCCCCTGCCTCTCACTCGTCCACTTCCCTCTCTCTCTCTCTCAACCCCCCCTTTCTCCAGCCTCCCTATCCCTCTGTCTGCCCCTTCTCTTTATTTATTCTCTATCCCCGTCTCTGTATTCTCTCCTCCCTCACTATCATTCTCTGTCCACTTCAATCTGCCTCTTCCCCGTCATTCACTCTCTCTCCCATCGTGCCACACTCTCTTTCACTCCCCTTCCCTCTCTTTCTCTCTCCTTCCCTTTTCTCTGTCCTCTCTCTCTCCCAGCATCCGTACCTCTCTCTCTTCTTACCCTCTGTATCTCTCAGCTCATATCTCTATCTCGCCGACATTCTCTCGGCCTCTCCACTCCCCCTCTTCACTCCCCTCTTTATCTCCTTACCGCTCGATCTCTCCCTCTCACTTTCTCTCAGTCTCCTTTCCCTCTCTCTCCCAACTCCCTTTCAGTAAACTTCTCCCAATCTGTCTCTCTCCCTACCCGCTCTCTTTTCCACTCGTTGTCCCCACCTCTCAATTTCGTTCCTCACACGTGCATCTCTCTCTCTCTCCACCCCTCCCTCTCTATACTTTCTGTCTCGTCCTCACTATCTCTCGATATCTCTCTGTTTCTCTCTCTCTCTCTGTTCCATCTCCGTCTTTCTCTCACATCCGCCCTCTCTTTGTTCCCCTGTCTCTCAGCCTCCCTCTCTCCAACTTTCCCTCTCTTTCACTCTGCGCCTTCCCTCTCTTTCTGACCCCTCCCTCTTTCTCGCCGAATCTCTCTCACCTCTTCCTCACACTCTTCACCGCTGTCTCCCTCTTTCATTCATTCCACTCACTCTTTCTCGCCTCTCTCTCTCTCGGTCTTCACCTCTCTCTATCCCTAATCACTCTCTCTTCCTGTTCCACCTCACTCTTTTTGTCTTTCCACCCTCTCTCTTTATCACACCTCTCCCAGCCTTCCTATCTCTGTTTCTCTCAATTTCCCTTTCTCTCTCTGCACGCCCCTCTCTAAATTAGGTCCCTCTTTCTCACCCCTATTCTGTCGCCTTTCCCTCTCACTCTCCCCCGCCTTCACTCTCTCCCACCTCCCACTCATTCTCTCTCGTTCCGCCCGTCTCTCCCAAATCAGTCCATGCTCCGCATTTCTCTCTTCCCTTCCTCTTACTCTCTCTCGGCCCCACTTTCTCGCTCTCCCCTCCTCTCTTTCCCCAATCTCTCCGTCTACCTCTTCCAACTCACACTCTGTCTCCCACTCGCTCTTTAACTGTCTCTCCCCTTCCCACACTCTGTCGTTTCCTATCTGTCTCTCACCATCTACCCGCCTTCCCTGACTCTCTTAACCGCCCTTGTCTCCGACTCTCTCCCCCTTCTTTGTCTCTCTCCGCCTCACTCCATCCCCGCACTCTCACTCCCCCACTCTCCCGTTTCTCTCTTAACACCTCTCTCTCCTCAGCCTCCTTATCCCTTTCTCTCCCCTCCACCTCTCTGCCCTTCTCTTTTGCTCCTCACTGCCTCCTCTCTCTCACTTGCTCTCCATAAGTCCCTCTCCTTCTATCTCTGCCTACCTCTCTCGTCCCCCACTTCTCTCTATCTCCCTCCCCATCGATCTCGCTCTCCCCATGCTTTTCTGGGTCTCCCCATTCATTCCTCTCTTCACCCCCTTACTCTAACCATTCTCTCTCCATCTCTTTCTCCTCTCCCTCTCTCCCTACTGTCTTTTTAAAACATCACTCAGCACCTCTCGTGCCCTCCTTCTGTCTATACCCCCGCCCTCTCTCTTGCTCTTCCTCCTCTGTCTGCCAGCCCATGCCATCTCTCTTCTTCGACTTACTTCGCTCTCTATCCACTCCAACTGTGTCTCTTCTGATGCCTCTCTTCCCGCTCTGTCATCCCACTTTCCCAAACTTTATTACCCCTCAATATTTTTCACATTCCTGTCTGTCTCATTCCATACTCCCACTTTTTCTCCACCCGCTCTCAGCCTCGCTATCTCGCTCTCTCCGTTTCTCTACTTTTATCGCTACACCTTCCATCTCTCTCTCGCCCACTTTCCTTCTCGCCACTCCCTCTCGCTCCCACTCCCCCTCACTTCCACATGTCCCCATCTCTCCTACCCTCCGTATTTCTCTTTTCCCACTTATGCCACTCTGTGTCGCCCCCTCCCGCTCTTGCGTCCCAATGTCTCTGTCCCCATTAGTCTCTTTCCCTCTCCCCCCTCACTCTCTCTTCCCCCTCCCTTTCTCTTGCCACCTCCCTGTCTCCCATCACCCTCTTACCCTCTGACGCCACTCTCTATTCTTTTCTGCTCGTCTCCCTTTCTGTAAACTCCCCCTCCTCTCTGTACCCCACTATCTCTTTCTGTCTCTCTCGTTCCCCACAGCTCTCTCTTCCTCTCTCACCATCTGCCTTCTCTCTCTACAGCCGTCCATCTCTCTCTCTCTCTCTACCCGTCCAAATTATCTCTCCTCCCCTCACTCTTTCGATTCCCACTGTCACTATCCAAAAGCCTCCCTTGCTTGATACACCTCCTTCTCTCTGTCTCACGTCTATTTCTATTTCGCCCCTCAGACACTCTCTCTTCTCTTATGCCTGTCTTTGTCTGCACTTTGCCTGTCTTCCCCAGCTCCCTCCCTCTCTGTCATCTCCCTATCTTTCTCCCCCTCACCCAGCCGCGTCTCTTTCTCCCCCTCAGTTTCTTTTTATCTCCTTTCTTCCATCTGAGCCTTCGTCCCTCTCCCCCTCTTTCCTATTCCCTCTTTTCACCCTTCACCTCTGCCTCACAATCTCTCACTCTCTCTCACACTAACGCCCGCTCTTTCTCTCTCGATCATTCCCCCAGGTTTCTCTTCCCATCTGCCTCCTTCTCTCCACCCAGCCCTCTCTGTCCTCTCCTCCGCGCTCCCTCGCTCCCCAATCTCATCTTCTCTCTGTCTCTCCCTCCCTCACTCCCTCTCTTCTCTCTAACCCTATCTCTCTTTTTCAGCAACAGACTGCCCTTTCTCTCTCCCCTCCCTCTGTATCTATCTTTCTCTCTCCCCTAGCTGCGTGTTTTGCTCCGAACTGCCTCTCCTCTCCCTCTCTCTTCCTCTCCCTTCCCTCCCTCGTCCACCTCCCTCTCTCTCTGGTCCCCCATCTACTTTCTCTCAACCTCTCTCCCTGTATCACCAGCTCTCTTCGTTTCTCTCTCCCCCTCCCTCTGCCCCTCTCACTCTTTGCACTTTTTCTCCCCTTCTCTTACGCTCTCTCTCTCTAACCCCCTTCCTGTCTCTCTCGATAGCGCTTCCTTCCCTCTCAAACCATTTTCCTCTGTCTTTCTCTGTCCCACCTGTTCGGTCTCTCTGACCACCTCCCTCCATCTCTGTTCCCTTTTCGATCTCCTCTAGCTGCCGCTAATGCTCAACCCACCCTCTCCAACCCTTCCTCTCTCTTCTGCCTTCCCCTCCCCACAATCTCTCTCACTCATTTTTCTTCCAGTCCTCCCTCAGTCTCTCCCCATTCACCATCTTGCTTCACTCTCCCTCAGTCTCCGCCGTGCCTTCTTCATTCACTCTGTCGCCCCCTCTCTCTCGCTTCACAGCTCTCTCTCTCTCTCTCTCTCTCTCTCTCACACTCGCTATGTCCTCTCTCACTCTTTAAACTCTCTCTTCTCCCCTTTACCTCCTCCCTCTCTCTATTGCCCTCAGTCTCTGTCTTTCTTATTACCGACCCTCTCTCTTCCCCCTGCCTCTCTCCCCGCGCCATGACATCCGCTCTCCCTCAACCTCTCCCTCTCTCTACCCCAGCTCTCTCCATCACTCTCTCTCGGACTCCCTCCCTCTGTCGCTCTCTCTCTCTCTACTCTCTCGCTCCACTGCTCTTCCCTCCCGGTCTCTCTATCTATCTCCCTCTCTCTCTGTCTGCCAGTCCCTGTCTTCTCTCTTTCACACCCCCTCTGTCTCTGTCCCTCTCTCTCTTGTCAAGCTGCCTCTTTTGCTCCACCTCCCTCTCTCTCTTTTGCTTCTCCCTCTCTCTCTCCCGCCTTCCTCTCCCAAAAATGTCTCAGCCCTGTCTCTCTTTCATCCCTCTTTCGCTCTCTCATCTCACCCAGTCTCTCTTACGTCCCCCTCTCTCTCAATCCCTCCCCCTCTCCCCTCGTACACTCCCACTGCTCCTCCCTATCATTGGCTACCCCAGGTCCCTCCGTCTCTCTCTCTCTCCCTGCCTCTGTCGTATCTCACTCGCTACACCCTCTTTCCTACCTTTTCTCTTCCCTCTCTGTATATCAACTTGGTCTCTCTTTCGCTGTCTCTTTCTCGTCTCCTCTTATTGTCTCTTGCCCTACGTGCTCTTTCTCTCCTGTGCCTCCTCTCTTTCTCTCCACCCTCTCCCTCTGCTCCTCCCACTCTCATTCACTCACTCCCACCCCTCCAAGACACTCCTTTCTCCCCTCGCGCTCTACTTCCTCTATCTCCCACTCTTCCACAACCACGCTCACGCATCACCCTCCCTCTCCATCCCTCCCCTCCCTCTGTCACCCCTCCCTCTCTGATTCTACCCCCTTACTCTTATTCGCCCTTCCACCTCTTCCCAGCCCCTATTTCCTTCTTACCCCTCCCTCTCTCTCTCTTACACCTCCCTTGCGCTTTCTCTCCTCCCCTCCCTCTCTTCCTCCCTCCCCCGCTGTCATCCCTCCCTCTTTTCCCCTCCTTCTCTCACAACTCTAGCTCCCCCACTCGCTGCACTTTCCCCTTGCTTCCTACCCCTCTATTTCTCTCTCTCTATCATTCACTCCCACCTTCACATCCACACTTGTCTCCCAGTCTCCACCATTCCCTGTAGCTCCCCGTCACCACAATCTCCTTTCCCCACTCTCTGATCACTCCCTCTCTCCCCTTCATCCCTCTTTCTTCACCCTCCCTCTCTCCCTATATTCCGCTCCAGTCCCCGTCTCTCCTCCTACTCTCCCATCTCCCTCAGTCTCACTGCTATTCACTCTAATGCCCCCAGTCTCTCTCAACCCTCCCTCTCTGTGTCTGTACCCCCTCCATCTCTTTATCTCTGTCTCTCTGTCTCTCCCCACCACCGTCGCTCACTCTCACCGCTCCCTCTCTCCCGTCTCCATTTGTGTATCCCCCTCTCTCTGTCGCACCACCCTCTCTTTCTCTCTCTCGTTCCACCAACTCTCCTCCTCGCTCCCATCTGCCTTCTCTACGTCCACAATTCCCACTCTCTCCTCTCTCTTTCTCGCCCTCCTCCTCTCACTGACTGTCACTCTCTCTCATCACTCTCTCTCTCCAACCCACACTCTCTCTCTTCCAGCCTGTATCTCTCTCATCACTCGCTTTCAAAACCCTTCCCTCTCTGTCTGTCCTCCTCCCCCTTCTGTTCCACATGTGTTTTTCGCTGTCAGCCCTTCCTACTCTCTCTCTGTCAAATTTGCTGCCTGCCTTTCGCTGCTCCCTCATTCTGACTTCCCTCCATCCATCTTTCTGTTTTCTCATCCCTCTCTTTCTCCTCGCCCACGCCCTGCCACCCCCTGTCTCTCTCTCTCCCCTTTTAATTTTATCTCCATCCCTCGCGCTCTCCCATCCGCCCTCCCTCTTTCCCCTCTCTCCTCTCACTCTCTCTCAAGCCTCTCTCTCGCTGTCTCTACCCTCCTCGCTTTCTCTCCCTGCCATCCGTGCCTCCCTGTAACTCTGCCATTCTCTATCCCTCTCTGAGCCGACTCTTCCTTTCCCTCTCTGTCTCTCTCCCGCCTCCCTCTTTATCTATCTCTCATCTTTCTGCCTTCACGTCTCTCCCTCTCTCACGTCTGCCTCTCTTCCTCTCTCCACTCACTCTCTCTCAACAAACTATCTCTCTGCACTTGTCCCAGCCTCCTAATCTCTCTTTCCCCTTTCCCTCCCTCTTTTTCTCTGCCCCTCCCCTCTCTCTTCCCCTTTGCTCTCGCTCTCTGCCCTTTCTCGCTTTCTCCACTCTCTGTCTCTACCCACTCTCTCACCCACCTGTCTTGCTCCGTGTCTCGATCGCTCCTCATCTCACTTACTTTTCCTCTCCTTCTATCTCTCCTCTCTTGCGTCTTTTTCGCTCCGCCATTCCCCTGTCCTCCCCTCCCTCTCTCTCTCTTCTGCCCTCATGCTCCTCCTCCCCAGTCTCTTTCAACCCAATCTCTCTCATCCCTCCCTCTCTCTCTACTCCCTCACATCCTATCTCGACCATTCACTCTCCCTCCCCGTATCCCTGCCTGTTCCCTCTCTCACCCTCCTGTCCTCCCCCACTGTCCCATTCTCCCATCTCTCTCCTGTTTGTCTCTCTCTCTCGTTCTCTCTCTCTCTGTCTACCCCTCAATCACTCTCTCTTCCCTCCTTCAATCTCTAATCCTGTCTCCCTCCCTATCTCTACCCCTTCCATCTGTCTTTTTCCACTCTCTATGTCTCTCTCTCTCCCACTCACTTCTACGCAGCCTCTTCCCTCTCTCTCCTTCCCTCTCTCTCCCGTCCCTCTCTCTGCACCTTCTCTCTGTCTTGACCTCTCTCCCTTTCCATCCCTCCCTCTCTAATCTCACTTCAACGGTCTCTCTAACCCGTGCCTTCCTCTCTCTCCCTCGCCTTCTACACCTCTCTCTCCCACCCCCTCTCTCACCACCTCTCTGAAATCTCAATCGTGCGTTTTTCAGATTCAGTCAAGTGGGTGGCACGGTGGCTCAGTAGTTAGCACTTCTGCCTTACATCACCAGGGCTCCAGGTTGAATGCCAGCCTCGGTATGGAGTTTGCATATTCTCTCCGTGTCTGCTTGGATTTTCTCCGAGTGCTCTGTTTTCCTCTCACCGTCCAAAGATGTGCAGATTGCGTGAATTTGCCGTGCGATATTGCCCGTAGTGTTAACTTCATTAGGCAGAGGGTCGGTATGGACATGTTAGGCCAAAGGGCCTGTTTCCACACTGTAAGAAATCTAAACTAATCTGTCCCGATCCCTCCTACTCTCCACTCTCTCACTTCTCCCATCTTTCTCCCGCCTCTTTCGCTCACTTTATCTCTCGCCCGTCCATCTCTCCGTATCCCCAATTACTCTTTCACTTTCCCACCTCTCTCTCTTCGCTTCCTCCACGTCCGTCTCTCTCGAATTCTCCTATCTGCCTTTCCCCACGGCGCTATCTCTCTCTCCCACAATATCTCTTTCTCTCTCTGTCCACTATCTCCCTTCACTCCCCTGTCTCTTCCATTTGCCCTGCCACCCATCTCCTTTTCTCTCCCTCTTCTCTTACCACACTCTCTTCACCACCACTCGCCCTGTACCGCACTGTCTCCCTCCTTCCTCATGCATTCTCTCATCTCTCTCCATCTCCTCTTCCTCTCTCACTCTCACTGTCCACCCTCCCTCTATCACTCCTATCTCTCTCTCTTCCAACCCCCTCTCTCTCCCTTCCCATCTTCCCCACCCTCTCACATTCTGTCTCTGACATTAGTGGGCAGCACGGTGGCACAGTGGTTAGCACTACTGCCTCACAGCACCAGAGACCCGGGTTCATTTTCCGCCTCAGCCGACTGACTGTGTGGAGTTTGCACATTCTCCCCGTGTCTGCGTGGGTTTCCTCCGGGTGCTCCGGTTTCCTCCCACACTCCAAAGATGTGCAGGTCAGGTGAATTGGCCACGCTAAATTGCCCATTGTGTTAGTTAAGGGGTAAATGTAGGGGTATGGGTGGGTTGCGCTTCGGCGGGTCGGTGTTGACTTGTTGGGCCGAAGGGCCTGTTTCCACACTGTAATGTAATCTAATCTAACCTCTCGCCTCCCACTTTACCCCAACTCTATCTCTCCCCTTCCCCATCTCTCTCTCACTGCCTCTGTCTCTGTACCTCTCCCTCTCCCTCGCCTGCTCTCCCTCCCGTGCCACTGTCTCTCTCATATTCTCCCATTTCCCTTTTTCTTTCTCTCTCTCCCAAATTCTCCTTGCCCCACCACTTCCCACTTTCTGCTCTTATCTCTCAACACCTTGTCTCTCCTCCTGCCCCTCCCCTTTCTCCTCTCTCCCTCGCCCCGTCACACTCTCTCCTCCAACCATCTCCCCCACACTCTCCACACCTGTCATACTCTATATTCTCTCTCTTAAAATCTTTCTCCCCATCAACTCTCTCTTCCCCCAATCCCCCAGACTCTCTCTGCCATCCCTAACCGTCTTTTTCCGTCTCTCTGCCCTCTTTCCCTTTCCCTCTCCCCGCCCGCTCTCTCTCCTCGCAATCTCTCTCTTTCCCCTCTACCTCGGTACACTCTTTCTCCCCTTCACTCACTGCCTCCCTCCCGCTACCTCTCTCCCTCTCTCCCACACCCATTCCCTCTATTCCTCTGTCTCCTCATTTCCCAATCTCTCCCCACCTCTCCGTCCATCTACCTCCCATCCCACTCTCTCTACACCCATCATTACCACTGTCTCTGTTCCCTCTTCTCACTTTCTGTCACCCACTCTCCCCCTCTCACTCTTCCTCTCTCTCTTCATCCCCTTCCCATTCTCTTCCCCTTCTTACCTGTTCTCTCTATCCTTTCCTCCCTGCCCACTGTCTCTCCCTCCTGTCTTCCCACTTTGTCTCCCACTTCCATCTCTCTCTCTCGACCCCGCTCTCACTTTCTTCCCACACCCTCCCACCCTTTCGTTCTTGCCTCCCCTCCTGCTCTGTCTCCTTCTTCTCTTGCTCACTCCTCCCTTTCTCTCTCTCTCTGCTCTCTCACCACCCTCCCGCCTGTTTTCGGCATCTTTCCCTCTTCGTTCCTCGCTTCTCGCTCCTCGCTGCATCGCTGCCTCTCTCCCTCTCTCTCTCGTACCCTCTCTCTCCGCACACTGCGCACTGTCTCTTCTCTCTCTCTCCCTCTGTGTGACTTCTTCTCACTGTCTCCCTCTGACTCCCGCATTCTCCCCGCCCTCATTCCGTTTCTCTCCGAATTTGCGTAGTGAGAAAATGGGGGAGGAATATGAAGGTGGTAGTCAGAGTTAGAGAGAAGTTGCTGGAGAGAGAGAAGAGTGGACAAGGGTGGAGAAACCGTGGAGGTAAGAGAGAGCGAGACAAAGAGTGGGCTGTCAAGAGACGGAAGTGAAAGTGAGAGTGGAGAGAAAGGGTGAGTGCACCGAGGAAGTGAGGGAGGAAAATGAGATGAAATAACGGGGGGGATAAATTTGAGATTCGAGAGGGAGCCAGTGATAGAGAAAGCGAGATACAGATGAGGTTGATTGGAGACAGCGGCAACGGGGGAGAGAGATGAACTGTGCCGAAGACCAGGTCGGTGTGGGGGACCCAGAGGTGAAAGCAATGACACAGCGAGTTAAATCGAACTCCTGAGCTCAGGCCCCGGTCCCCTCCCCTTCCCCAAGGACCAAGACTTGTGGCTGACTCTGTCTCTGTCCAGCTCAGCTTCTTCAAAACAATGACAAACAACAAGATCATTCACTCTGCTGCTCGGTAATTTTTAATGCACATTTATATTGTTTATACTTTGAAGTGATCGATACAGTCAGTGGGATGGTGCCTTTACTTACTGGCACCCGAGTTGATAGAATCATTGAAATGTCCCTGTAACCTTCCTGTCGGAGAAGGATGGACAAACCCGCGCGACCACAGGCCGATACGAAAGCGACAGGCTGCTTCATCGCAGAAATATTCAACTACAATGAGAGACTCCCGGATGGATTGATTTATAAGTGAATCTGATTGATTGATATATTTGGGTGAAGGGATATTTCAGCACATTCTTCAGCTGCTGTCTGAACTTTGTCTGTGTCACGGCATAAATTGCGGTGTTTGTGCAGCAACTGAGGAGCTGCAGCATGAAGCCCAGTTCCTTCACACAGGTATGTAAAGACACACGTCGACGCCCAATCACATCCATCCGGTACCATATGGAAAATATCATTAATATTGACCATAACAGGATGAAATTGCCCGAGATCACAAACAGTAAAATGATAGATCTTTTGCGACTGCTCATTTCTGTGTCAAACCGAGCGTCCCCACTAGTGTGAGCCCTGAGTCTCCTGCGGGCTCTGCTGCGAACTAAAATGTGTCTGACGGTGAAAACATTGAGCAGCAGGATCAGGAGAAATGGGAGAGCTGGGGTTAGAATGTGATGAAGGAACTCGATTGCCACCCAGAAAGGGGAGAAATGAGCACCGTCTGTTACGTTACAAAACCAGGGCTGGTTTGCCAGCCGATATTTACCTGTGAACATAAAATACCAGAAAATATTTTTTAAACAGCTCAGCACAGTCACTGTTGCCAGAACCACAGCCGCCGTTTTCTCACTGCAATATTTCCTTTTAAGATTCTGGCAACAAATGGCCACAAATCGATCAAAGGTGAAAGTGACGGTGAACCAGACAGAACAGTCAGTGGCTGCATAAAAAATGATTTTAAAAACATACATATCTGCTCCTCCCTCTTATGTTTCCACACTGGGGCACTGCCATTTTCCTGAAACTGGGAATTATTGGGAACATTATTTGGGGCATTCCCTCATTGGCACTCTTCACAACATTCTCTAACAGTTTAGGGGGTATTACAGAAGCAAGACAGAGAGAGGGAACATCCTGTCTGCAGCAGTGAGAGTGGTTCTGCTTGCAACAGTGAGCATGGGTCTTGTTTGGGGTTAAGCGCGATGACAGACATGTTGTGAGTTTGAGAGAGCAGAGCAAATATACTGGCACTTATCCTGACAGAGTGGAGAAGTTTACTGATTCTTGTCGTGTATTGCTGGACATATATTCAGACCGCAGATACTGCACTGAGCTGCGTTGTGAACTCAGACCATGGGTCTGATAGGTCTTGTAGTTTGCCCCCACTCCTCACCAGAAAGCGAATTGTTCCCTCTGTACTCGCCATCCATAGGCCATCCACACCCCTGTCGACAAACAGTGGTGTAACTTCCCCTTATCTGCCATTCTCGGGGTAAACTATGCAGGGCAGCTCTGAACTAAGGTATCACAACTGTGTGCTCATTGGTCTTTTAAAGATGATACCTGTGCCTGGAAACACAGAAAGTCCAAGGCCATCTGGGTAATGGTGAGTACCTCCAGCATGATGGGTGGAGATGCAGCTGGCATTGAAGTTAGGAACACCATGGCGTGAGGAAGGCAGTTAATGAGGTGAGTTCAATATGGTAGCACCAGGAAACGAGCTCAGCTTGATGCAGACAATTCCTCTATCAAACTCAGTGAAAATGTCACTGAGATAAATAATTATTAGATTCAACTCAATAAGTCGAAGATTCTCCTGACCACCTGAGGCCTTACCAACGTCCTGTGCATCTGCAACACAATGTCTCAACTTCTATACTCAATGTCCTGATGATGACCAGTGTGCCAAAAGCTTTATTCACTGCCCTGTGTATCTGCGACACCACTTTCAGAGAACCATGCACCTGATATGCGAGGTTTTTTCTGCTCCACTACACTCCTTTAGAGCTGAGCATTAATCATGAAACTACTACTGGATTTCCCTTCCTGTGTATCGGTATCCTGGGGCCTCATTGACTTCGAGATTTCCGTGTACCCCACACTCAAACATTTGAATGACTTCCTCCTGTCCCTGTAACCTAGTCTGGTCCAGCTGAATGACTGCTTTCTGTTCCTGTGTACCAGTTTCGAACGGTTGAGGGATTGCCTCCTGTCCCCGTGTATCAGTTTCTAGTAGATGAATGACAGCCTCCTGCCCCTGTGTACCAATGCCGAACTGTTGAATGGCTGCCTCTTGTTCAATTGTCCGAGTCCCGAGCAGTTGAATGATTGTCTTTGTCCCCGTGTCTATAAGTTGAATGACTTTCTTCTGTTCCTTTGTCCCAGTCTCGAGCCGATGAATGACTGGCTCCTGTTCCTGTCTCCTCGTCTTGCGCAGATAAACGACTGCTTCCTGTTCCTCTGCCCCAGGTTTGTGAAAATAGATGTCCTCCTCCTGTTCGTGAGTAAAATGTTCCAATACCTGTTCGCTCTCCTGCTTCTCCTGAGTAACGGGCTCCATCAGCTTTGTGCTATCCTGCTGCTCCTTTCGAGTGGAATTCGTGAACTAATTGGCCTCTTCACATTGCTCACAGCTTATGTTGACTGAGAACCTTTCTCCTGCTTCTGTAACACATTCTCAAAATCTAAATGTTGTACTTTTGGATTTTACTCCCAGTCATTCTGCCAGCAAGCTGAGTGACTGATTTCTGATGCTGAGTGATCTCTTCCTGTTCATTTGTTACACTCTCAGGAGAGCATAGTGTCTCAGAGATGTACAGCACAGCAAAAAAGAACTCTTCAGTCCAGGTTGTCCAAGCCGACTAGATATCAGAAATTAATCTCGTCCCGTTTGTCAGCACATTGCTCATACATGTCTGAAAGCTTTCTATGCCTGTGCACATCGAAATGCCTTTTCAATTGTGTAATTTTACCTGCTTCCACACCGTCTTATGGTTGGTCACTCTACACGTACAACACCCTATGTGTAAAAAAGTTGCGTCTCATTTCCCTCTTTTAAGTCTTTCCTCCCTCTCCTCAAACCTTTGTCTTCTAATGCTTGACCTTCCCTCAATGGGGAAAAGATGTTGTCAAATATCCTTATTTATCTCGCTTATGATGGCATAAAACTCTGAGTCTGTCATCCCATAGACTCAACACATAAAAAATGTCCCAGTCGATTAATAAATGGCAGTGTATAAACTATTGATCCTTGTGGAACGCTAGTGGACACAGGTCTCCAATTTCAATGAACAAACCTGCACGTGCTGTATCCATCCTTCCCGAAATTTTGTATCTAAATTGCTAGCTCATCCTGGATTTCAAGCAGTCTAAACTTGCTAACCAGACTAGCATGCAGAACCATGTCGATGTCTTACTGATATACATGAAGATAATATCGAAAGCCCTGCCTTCAAAAATCACCTTAATCACTTCTTCAAAAAAAATCAACAAAAAAGTGAAAAGCGATTTCCGACGGACAAACCCTCTTCATTTCTGACTCTTCCAGATACATATATAACATTTCCCTCATAGTCCCTCCTACAATATCGTCATCATTGATTTCAGGCTCACCAGTACATAATTCCATGTTTTTTTTTTCTTATTTTGTTAAACAATGACACTGTGTTAGCAGCCAGGCAATAGTGAGGACTGCAGATGTTGGAGATCAGAGTCGAGATTAGAGGGGTGCTAGAAAAGTACAGCAGGTCAGGCAGCATCCGAGGAGCAGGAAAATCGACGTTTCGGTAAAAAGAAAAGACCTTCATCAGCACCACTCTTTTCTAGGCTATGTTAGCAGCTATCCAGTCTTTTGACACCATACCTCTGGCAATTGACGAGACACATATATCAGCAAAAGACTTAGAGATCAATCCCGAGCTTTCCACGAACTTCTGGGATTCAACTGATCAGGACCGAGTGTTTTGTTCACCTTTATGTGTTTTAAAACGTCCAACACTTCTTGAAAGATAGCCACTTTTCAAGATGTCACGACGTATTTTTCCACGTTCTCTCGCTCTTGTCGTCTACCCCCAGTAAAAATTGAGGAGGAATACTCGTTTAGTATCTCAGCCATCTCCTGTGGTTCCACTATAGACAGTCTTACTGATCCTAAATGGAACCTATTCTCTCCCGAGTTAATCTTTTTACGTATTTGTCGAATTTCTTCAATACCTTATTAACCCTACTTACAAAGCCATGTCATGTCCAACATTTTCTGCCCTAAAGCCCTGGTGACTTTCCACGTACTGCCCTTGTACTCTACTGGGGATTCACACGGTCCCAACTCTGTTTACCTGACGCGTACATCTTTCCTTTCCTTGAACAGAGCATCAATATCACTGGCCATTCAGCAAACCCTGCACTTGCCAGCCTTGCCCATCTCGCTGATAGGAATACCTTGCCTATGGAAACGCAGAATAGAATCTTTTTGAATGCCTTCCATTTTCCAATCATCGCTTTACCTGTGAATACGGTCTCCCAATCAGCCTTCCAACGGGCTTGCCTGACACTATCAAAATTGGCCTTACTCCAAGCTACCAGACCAGGTGGGATTGCGGTTCATAAGGAAGATTTATTAGAAATCCTGAAGAGTGTAAAAATAGATAAGTCCCCTGCGCTGGATGGATTTATACTAGGATCCTCTGCGAAGCCAGGGAGGAGATTCTCGAGCTTTTGGCATTGATCTTGAAATCGTCATTGTCTACAGGAATAGTGCTAGAAGACTGGAGGATAGCAAATGTGGCTCCCCTATTCAAGAAGAGGAGTAGAGACAACCCTGGTAATTATAGACCAGTGAGCCTTACTTCAGTTGTTGGTAAAGTGTTGGAAAGCTTAGAACAGATAGGATTTATAATCATCTGGAAAATAATAATTTGATTAGGGATAGTCAGTCCGGTTTTGTGAAGGGTAGGTCGTGCCTCACAAAACGTATTGAGTTCTTTGAGAAGGTTACCACACAAGTAGATGAGAGTAAACCGGTTGATGTGCTGTATATGGATTTCAGAAAGACGTTCGATAAGGTTCCCCACTAGGCTGTTGTACAAAATGCGGATGAATGGGATTGTGGGTGATATAGCAGTTTTGGATCAGTAATTGGCTTGCTGATAGAAGACAGAGGGTGGTAGCTGATGGGAATATTCATCCTGGAGTCCAGTTACTTGTGGTGTATCGCAAGGGTCGGTGTTGGGTCTACAGCTGTTCATTATTTTAATAAATAGGACGTAGAAGGGTGGGTTAATAAATTTGCAGAGGACACTAAGGTCGGTGGAGTTGTGGATAGTGGCGCATAATGTTGTAGGTTCCAGAGAGACATAGATAAGATGCTGAGCTCGGCTGAGAGGTGTCAAATGGAGCTTGCTGCAGACCGCAATGTCAATGAGCAATAAATATTATAACCGTGGTTTATGATCTCTAGAAGTGCGAGGTGATTCACTTTGGTCGGAGGAACCGGAATACAATGTACTGGGCTAATGGTAAGATTTTTGGTAGTGTAGATGAGCAAAGACATGTCGGTGTCCAGGTACACAGATCCTAGAAAGTTGCCATCCTGGTCCACAGTGTTGTTCAGAATGCATACAGTGTTTTGGCTTTTATTAATAGAGGGATCAAGTACCGGAACCATGAGCTGTACAAAACCCTGGTGCAGCCGCCCTTGGAGTATTGTGTACAGTTCTAGTCACCACATTATGAGAAGGATGTGGAAGCTTTGGAAAGGGTGCAGACGAGATTTCCTCGGATGTTGCCTGGTATGGAGGGAAGGTCTTTCGAGGAAAGGCTGTTGGACTTGAGGCTGTTTTCGTTGGAGAGAAGAAGGTTGACAGGTGACTTAATAGAGACATATAAGATAATCAGAGGTTTAGATGGGCTGGACAGGGAAGACCTTTTTCCAAGTATGGTGATAGCAAGCACGAGGGGGCATATCTTTAAATTGAGGGTTGATAGATATAGGACAGATGTCAGAGATAGTTTCTTTACTCAAAGAGTCGTAAGAGTATGGAATGCTTTGCCTGCAACGGTAGAAGATTCGCCAACTTTAAGTACATTTAAATGGTCAATGAACAAGCATATCGAATAGTGTAATTTAGATGGGCTTCAGATTGGTATGACAGGTCGGCGCAACATCGAATGCCAAAGGACCTGTACTGCGCTGTAATGTTCTACGTTCTATGTAATGTTGACATCAGGTCTGTCGTTTTCCTTAACTATTTTAAAACTAATGTTTATGGAGTAACTGACTTGCAATTTGAATGAACTCCGCCTGTCCCTTTGTACCAGTCACGAGAGGCTGAGTGGCCCCCAACTGTGCCTCTGTAACAGGCTCGAGCATTTGAATTACCTCCTCTTATCCCTCTGCAACGTTCCCCAAGTTGAATGGCCCCCTCCTCTCCCTCTGTAGCGGACTCCAGAGGTTAAATGACCTCCTACTGTCCAACTGTAGCAGACTCGAGAGGCTGAATGGCCTCCTCCTGTTGCCGTGTGACTGTCCTGAGAATCTGAATGGCCTTCTCCAGTAATCTGAAACAGGCACATGGGGACAGAATTGATTCCTGCTGTTCCTGACCAACAGAATCAATGCTCTGAATAATGTCTGATTGTTATGGAACTATTTGATAACGGAGCACTTAAAACCAGGAGCAGCATTGCGCAATGTCAATGGGCAATAAATATTGTAACCGTGGTTTATGATCTCTAGAAATTTCCCCACAGACATTTTATCCAGTTGATCTGTTATTTTATACTTGTCACCTTTTATAAGCGGGTTGTAACATATATAACCCTGAAGTGGTCTGGCAATATGCTCACATACAAGAAAGGTGGAGTAAAAGTTTTGAAAATTTATGGTACATCACTCAGCAAACGCCATCAATTTAATGGAGATTGAGTACATGTTTCCTTTTGTTATGATTTAAAAAGTGATGTCACGAAGGTGTTAACTGAAACTGTTTGTTCGGTGACTGTGCTTAATCTCAGTCTCCATGGATTATAATTACCCCAGGGGATGGTTTCCATCGTTTAAAGATGAATGGGCTCTGTCAATGTATTATTGAAATGTATGTGCGGCAGCATCACCGACAGAATATATAGGGAACAGCAGCTCCAGAGAGTGCGGGAGGAGAGATCCGAACCTGAGTACAAGTGATTGAAATATTATAACATTGGTTCAGGAGTTGAGCAAGGTAGATTGAAATATTGTAAGAATGAACAGGAGTTTATCTTGGGATGTTTGGAATTTTTCCACATTTTTACGGCGGACCCTATATGCACTTTACATTATTCAATATTTTTATTATCCAATCCTGGCTTTCGTCGGTGTCTCTGGTAAGTTCAATCATGAAGGCTACAATTCATGTTTGACTATAACACTGTTCTTTTAATTGTTTCTACTATCCTTGCCACTGTCCTTTCTCCTGCTAAGACTCTGAATCCAGATTTTCACCTTACAAACCATTACTAACTGCATCAATGAACTTGCTATTTCACTCTCTCCCTGTTTGCTTCTGGCAGTGTTTCTCATGAGTCTCTATACTGATTTACCGAGTTTCAGCTGTGAGCCATAATTCATTGTACTACTGCCCTTGCTAGCTAAATATTGGGAGCATGGAGACCACTGTCGTTTCTTCTGGTTGCAAACGCTATTTCGTTCCTCCGACTCAATCCCATCTGTGGTTAATATCTGACTTCTTCTGACGATACTTCGCTGTCACATCCCATCTGCTATTTGATTGCTGATCTATGAAATGCTGTCTTTATGATGGCAATAATCTGCCACTGACACACCCAGCTTCAACTCTGCAGAAACAAATCAGAATCGATACTCCACAGCTCGTATCTGAACTCATAACAAAATCCCCATTCATTCATTACTCTTGTGCACAGTGATCTACATTGTTACTGGGTTTACTTATAGATTCTTAAGCACATCATGACGCAATCCATGTAAAGTCGCTCCGTCTCTCTCTGTCCATTAATCGAACTCCACAGTTGTTCATCTTTTAACTGATTTCATCCATGCACGTTTTCTCTCAGACCATGATTTTCACATCTATCATTGTTCCGGACACACGCACAGACATTCACACTTAAAACCCCTTGCCTTGTGCTGATCCATGGAGATGCTGAGACACAAACCTGTAGGAGACCCTTTTACTGTCATTAGTAGTATGGGCTGCAAATCTTCCTGTGCTTGTCAGTTCCCGAGTGCAAGCGGCGCAGCAATACACTGGCAAATGCTGGGAATACGCCCAATGCTGGGTACATAGTCCAGCTTAATGAGCAATACACTGGCATAGTCTGCACAGCTCTCCATGTTGAGCTGTCCCAGTTTATACTGAATGAGCTGGTCTTGTGAGGTAGATTCAGAATTTTAAGGAACAAGTTATTTCAGCTGATCTGGCATTGCCTTTATTCAACGTTCTCTTTCGTGTGATTGGACTCTCGAAAGTCTCATTACTCTATTTAGACCAACTCTCTTGTCTGTTTCGCCATATTTCAACAACATGTGGTATGCTTACCTTAATTGTCTCTTTCTGTCTTCAATGTGAATCCTTCTACCCCTTTCTACCTTTCACTGGCTTTGGTTTCTGTCTCCCCGGTGTATTGAATGTTGGCATTATCGAGCTCAAAAACAGTGAGATTGTTTGTGTGGGGCTGTTGTTCACTTCCTGGCGTGTACCATGTGGTGCTCCATATTGGATAGGGAGGCTCAGCATCTTTGAGACACGTCTTTGTAGCTTGGTCTTTGTCTATCATTGAATGCCTGTGTTGGTCCTTCTCAGCTGATCGTGCGACCAGTCACACGCGGAAGCATCTCGAGTACTGTTGTAAAGGACCAGGCATCTAACTTGTAGCTGAGGGGCTGCTGACTGACACCTGTTATTGAAAGTTTAGTGGAGGTGCTGGATTTGTTTTGCTGCAGGTTGTGCTCTGAATTGCCTCAGGCATTCAGGGAGAGCAGAGGATTTAGTGTCGCAACTCTGGACGCAGCACGGGGACTGTAGTTACAGCATCTGCGTCTGCAAAATGAACAGCGAATGGAGCAGAGGCTGCAGGGGTGGGCAACTCTGAAAACAAGGAGTGAGTTTGTGTGGGGGGGAATAGATCTGCCATGTCTGTCTGGGTTTTCACCTCGACACACACATACACTCACTCTCACCCTTACACACACACAAGTACACAAACATACACATACAGATTACTCCCGAGCTCTCTGTCACACACATGCACACACACTCTCTCTCTCAATGTCTCCCCATTTCACACTCTCCATTTATCTCTCTCTCTCTTTCACGCACACACACACACACACGCACGCGCACACAGACACACACATAATAATTTATTTGTTGAATTTGCATTTGCAAGTTTGTGCATACATTCCATTTGTTGAAAAACACACATTTCTGTGGACAAGCAATCACAATGGCATTTTTAATGTCCTACTTAGAAAATAAGAAAGAATTTGACTCCAGGTTAAGGCACAGACTGACCCTGCACAAGTACGTCCCTGTTTTTTTATGCAGGGAAGGCCACGTCTTAGCAAACTTAGTAGAATTCTTGCACAAAGTGACGAAATTGAACGTGCGGAAAAGATGGTCGATGTCATATATATTGACAAGGCGTCTGTTAAGATAGACTAATGCAGAAATTAAAGTCGCATGGGTTCCAGGATGTACGAGATAGCTGGATAGTGATCTGGCTGGGTAGTAGGAGTCAGAGAGTAGTGGTGGAAGGGAGTTTCCTAAAATGGAAAACTGTGACTCGTGGTGTTCCCCAGGGATCCGTGATGGGGCCTCTGTTGTAAGTGATATACATAAATGATCTGAAGGCCGGTCTAGGTAGTCTGATGAATAAGTCTACAGATGACAGTAAGATTGTTGGAGTAGCAGATAATTATGGAGACTGTCAGGTCATGCTGCAGAATATAACATGGATTGGACAGTTGGGCAGACAAATAACAGGCAGAGTTCAATCCGGGCAAATGTGAGGTGGTGCAATTTGGAAAATCCAATTCAAGAGCGAACTATATGAGAAATGGAAAATACCTCGGAAAATTGATGCACAGAGAGATCTGGGAGTTCAGTTCCATTTTGCACTGAAAGTGGCAACGTGTTCCATAAAGTGATCAAGAAGGCATACGGTATAGTTTCCTTCTTGCATTCCAAAGATTTAAGAAGAGAAGAAAAGAGAAAGTGGTGAACTACTGTAATGAATTGTCATCCACAGGAGGGAATCTGTTGGAATTTATTCAGTAGAAGTGTTGGGAGGCTTTGTCATGTTTGTGCAAGACTTTGCTTCGGCCACATTTGGAATACTGTGTACAGTTCTGATCATCTCATTAACAAAAGGATGTGGATGGTTTGGCGAGGGTGCAGAGCATGTTCACCATTTGTTGTCTGTATGGCGACGCTCGCTATGACGAGAGGATGAGTAGATTTGGATTGTTTTCATGAGAAAGACGGAGGTTGACGAAGGACCTGATTGACGTCTACAAAATCATGTGGGGTGCAACCATGATGGATGGCAAAATGCTTTCTTTCCCTAAGTGGGGGCTCAATTACTACGGGTCACGAGTTCAAGCTGAGAGGTGATAATGTTTTGGAGGACATGCTCAGAAAGTTCTTCACGCAGAAGGTGGTCAGTGCCTGGAATATGTCAGTGCCTGGAGAATGGACAGAATAAATAGACAGCAGCTAATCCTTTGAGTCAAAGGATCAAGAAGTAGGGAATAGATTTTGAAAGTGAAGGTTTTGAGGATCAGAGAGGGTTCGAGGATTGTTTTCACCCAGATGATGTTGTGGATTTGGAATGCACTTCATGACTATGCAGTCGTCACAAAAAATGGTTAAAAAATATTTGGGTGATCACCTAGAGTATCATAACCTTCACGGTAACGGGTCTTGTGTCGGAACGTGGGACTAACGTCGACGGTGTTTTATTTCTGACGGTAGAGATTCCATACATCTCTGTCTGTATGATTGTGGAAAATCAACTACTTAACAGATTAAGACAGGAAGTGATGGTTTTCATGACCAAAGTCTCAGATTTGAAAGAAGCAAATATGACCATAATATTTCCAAAGGAGGCAGGGAGTCAGCAGGAAATTGCAGTCTGCTGAGCACCAAAGAAGCTGTCAGAACAAAACAAGAGTCTCTTCTAAAGGATGCATTACCAGGGAACTTTGAAAATTGAACTAATTGAATATAGGTGAAGGCAATATCAAATTATTAAAGCCGAATCATATTTGGCAAACAGACCAGTGAATAAATTTTGGGTGAAGCAATGGATGTTGTGAATTTTGATTTTCACAAAACATTTTTGATGATGTCCCAAGTCGAGTGTTGTGACAAAGCTGCTCCTTTAAAAAGGTTAAGCTGTCCTTGGTGTTTTTCTTTAATCAGAGATGTCGTAAATGCAGCGTTTCCAAAACAAATCTAAGTTTGACTATGCGGGAATGTTTTGAACGTCAAAATACAATTTGTACAATGAATAGCTAGCTGTCCTAGATGGGGCCCTGTGTAATGAGAAATGAATAATTAATGACTTTATAGTTATAGATCCTCTTGGAAGGAGTGATCACAGTCTGGTTGAATTTACAATAGAGAGAGAGAGACTGTGAAAATAAAATCGAATTGCATGGTCCTGTGCTTAAACAGGTAACACTGCAATAGAGAGAGAGGGAGGACTTAGGCTAAAGTAGACTGGGAGCAAATACTTTATGGTAAGAGAGTTGACGAGCAGTGAATGACTTACACAGCATTTTATTCAAAGTCCAAAGCAAAAATATATGCCAGTGAAAAGGAAGGATTGTGAGAAAAGGGGTAGACTGCAACGCGTGTCGAAGGATAATAAGGAAGTCTATCATATCGAAAGAGAAGGCATACAAAGTGACCAAAGTGTGCACGAAAATGGAAGATTGGAAAAATTTTAAACGTGAATAGAAAGCCAGAAAAAGTACTATAGAGAAAGGTAAGATAGAACACGAGAAAAAGCACAGAAACTAAAAATAGACAGCGGAAGTTTCTATAAATATATAAAACGATTTAGGATGGCTAAAGTGAACGTTGGTCGTTTCGAGGAAGAAAAGACATTTCGTAATGGGATCTGATTAAATCGCAGAGGCATTGAACAGGTATTTTGTGACGGTCTTCAAAGTGTGTGAGTAATAACATGTCAGTATTTGATAAAGAGATGAAGGTAGGTGAGGACCTGGAAACAATCATTATTATGGAAATGCGGTGTTGGGCAACCTAATGGAGCTGAGGATAGGCATGTCTCCTGGACCTGATGGAATGCATCTCAGAACACGAAAAGTGATGGAGAGAGAAATAGCAAGTGGACTTGCGCTAATTTTCCAAAATTAGCTGCACTCTAGGGAAGTTCCAGCGGATTGCAAAACAATGAATGTGACATCACGATTCAAAATGGGAGTTGGAGAACAGATCAGCAATTGTACACCAATTAGTATAACCTCTTATGTTGGAAGATGCTTGAGGATATTACCACGGAATAAGTGCAAGGCATCTCGAGAGAAATTGTCCCGTTGAGCAGACACAGCAGGATTTACTGAAAGGCACGACATGCTGAACAAATCTTCTGGAAATCTACGAAGGAATGACTAGAAAAGAGAGCGCCGGGTACCCGGTAGCTGTGGTGAACCGAGATTTTCAAAACACGTTTGACAAAGTGCTGCACAAGAAGTCACTGCATAGGTAAAGAATGCATGACCTTCGGGGTAAGGTATTAGCATGGACATAGAATTGGATGACAACAGGAAGTAGAGAGTGGGGCTAAATGAGTGTTATTCTGGCAGGCAATCAGTGACTCGAAGAGAGCCTCAGGAATGTGTGTTGGAACTGCATTTATTCACATTTTATAAAGATGTTGAGGAGTTGTGGACCACGTGTAGGGTGTCAACATTTGCAGTTGACCAGAAGATGAGTGCCAGAGCAAAGCGTGCAGAAGACTGTGAACCTATGCAGAGTAATATAGATCCCCAAAGTGAGTGGGCAAATGTCGGGCAGATGGAACACAATGGTCATAAATGTGAAGTCAATCTTTTTCATGAAAGTAACCGTAAAAACGACGATTAGCTGAATGATAAAATTTTGCAGAATGTGGCTATGGAGAGGGACTCTGGGTATCTTTGTGCATGAATCACAGAAGGTCGGTCTGCAGGTGCAACAGGTACTTAGGAAGGCAAACAATTTTTGTCCACCATGTTACAAAGATTGAGATTAAAAGCAAGAAGGTGGTGTTGCTGCTGAATAGGGTACTGGAAAGGCCACACCTGGAGTACTGTGTGCAGTTTTGTTCTCCTTACTTGAGAAATTATACACTGATACTGCAAGGAAAGCAGAATACGTTTACTAGTTAGATTCTGGAGTTGATGGGTTGATGTATGAAGAGATACTGAATAGTCTGGAGATATATTCATTGGAATTTAGAACAACGAGGGGGGATGTTGTAGATACATATACAGTTATGACAGGAAGGCACAAGATAGAAGTCGAGAGGATGGTTCAAATGGCAAGTGAAGCTCCGACAAAAGAGCATAGTCACAAGGTTTGTGAGAGCAGATTTAGGATTGAGTTGAGAAAGAACTTCTTCACCCAATGCTTGTAAATCGATGGAATTCTTTGCTTAGTGAAGTACTTCACACTACTTCAGTAAACGTTTTAAAAGCAAAGATAGATATTTTTGAGCAGTAAAGTAATTATGGGATAGGGTGAGAGCGAAGGGAAGTGGATGGGAATTCATGAAAAAAATTCTGTGATCCTTTTGAGTGGTGGAGCAGGCTGGAAGGGTCAGATGGCCTACACCTGCTCCTCTGCTTTAGTTTGTTTGGTTTGGCGTTTGTCAGGTTGGCTCACCACTGGAAGTAGGGAGCCAGTTGTGAAGCTGCTTAACACAACGAAGCAGTACCACGCTGATCCTCCCACTCTACGACATCTCTCCTGCAAAAACCTGTGATTGGATGTTGGTTTTTTTTCCTTTTATTGCCATGTGTTTTTATGTGGATTGTTGAAAATACGTTGAGCAATTTCATTAATTTGCGATAATGGCTTCAGATAGGCCAAGTTATTCAAAATTCTATCCTCTTTTGTTTGTGGTTCATTTGATAATCTTGAAAAGAAATACTGTTGTGTTAAAAACGAAGTGTTTGACTGGCTGTACCACTCGTGGGATTTCCACCTTAAACCTGCTTAAGATAACATACAGACTTTGATTCAGAACTTGGAGTGGAAATAAGGGACTGGCGGGATAATCCAGAAATTGATATTTGGGCCCCAGATACTCAGAAAGCAGATCACACTTTTGTTCGAGGGTATTAAATACAATCTTTCCAAATCTGCGGATGCCATAAACGTGAGACTGTGAGTTGGTGAGGAACATTTAAAGAAGTTCCAATGTGATTGAAACAAGTAAACTGAATAGGCAAATATGAAGGAGAGGAAGAACAATATGGATTGAAGTTTCCTTAAGTACTTTGGTCCGAAAAAAGAATGGCTGGTTATCATTTCAAAAGATATTAATGTAAACATGTTGGATTATGAAATTCTTATGTGCATACATTGGTTGACTTTTCAGCGAACTCCGAAGCTCATGAATGGCAGCTCTGAAGCCAGAATTAATATTGGGAATGGCATTGGCACACTGACCAGTGCGCATAGATCTATCAAGTGGGTAGGTGGAACGTTGGAGGGGATCTTGATTTCAATGCATCCCATCACTGAAAACAATACTGCAGGAACACAAAGCCATTAGGAAGATAATTGATGTGTTGATATCCACTTCAAGTGCGTTTGATTGGATGAGTAAGGGTGTCTTTCTGCCGCTGAACAGGCCTTGGTGAGACCACACCTCGGACATTGTGCAGTCTTGTGTGCAGTGTTGCTCTCAAACAAAGGGCAAACTTGATATTGAGGGATTCCAGCGAAGAATGACCAGACTGATCTCTGGAATGACAGGATGTAATGGGAGCAGAGTCTGGGTCGACTGGGCAGTTATTCCATCGGGTTCAGGAACATGAGTGGAGATCTCCGTGAAGGATATAAAATCCCGACAATTCTCCTGGGTGGGGAGTCTAAACCAAGGTGCTACCATATGAATTACAGCCGGACAAGCTGCATTGAGATGCAAATAAATGTCAGCATGCAGAGACTGGTGAAGCTAGGAAATTATCTCCGATTAAGGCTGTGGAAGCCAAGGCATTGAATATAAGTAAGGATTTATAGACACGAAATGGATGACTTTGCACTCGGTGTATGGTGTGGAGATTGAGGATCAGCCCTCATTATTGATGGATTAAAGGGCCGACTGCAGTTCCGAATTTGCATCTTTCCGATAGTTAATAACTTCAAAGAATGATAGTACACAGTGTTTGGGGGAAAAAAAAGAAGCTGATTGACCAATGAACTGGAATGGGGCAGGCTCAATGCATTGAATGGCCTCCACCTTTCCGGATGTTTCTGTGCAGTCTGTGGGAAAACTCTCGAAATGTCAGAAGTTTTCCGATGTTCAGAAGTAGGTCCAGGACTGTGTTTCTCGTGCCCTTTTCCAATACCAAGTCTGGTGTCGGGTGTTCTGTCAGCGCTTATCCTTTAAGATATCGGGGCAGTTTGATGCAGTTGAATATATTACTTGGCCGTTTAACAGACCATTGAAGTTTTTATCAACGTCTGTGTGTCTGAGGTCGTTTTCAGGCCAGAACCAGGAAAGCAGGGGAGATTTCCTACATGAAAGTACATGGAGGAATGATATTGAAGTTTACCATCAACTTTGGCGTCAAGGTCAATATTACTGGCATCAGATTTGAAATTGTTTTTAACATCATCTGCCACAGCATTAGTCTGGTTTAGATTAAAAATTCAGTGGCATTTCCATGACAGCGCCTATCGTCAACCACACTGTGCACGTTATTTCTTTGGTATTTGAAAGTAGACCCCCCCACTAGTTTAACTGTCGTTATGAAAGTGAGGGAGTGGCAATTAGTCGGATTGTAATTATTCTCCTCTTAAGGGACTGACCATTTTTAAGAAATTTTCCAAATTTCCAGGGAGATTACAAATTTGGAGCTGGAATTTAACAGCGTCCCAATGGACACGCCTTATGGTCCAGCAGAAGTATTCAGGTGTGGTGTAGGAATGGTGTCAGGGCCCATTGCCTTTGTCGCATCTACTGTATTCAGCTATTTCTTGATGTGCAGCAATCGCATTATTTGAAGACCGGGACCTGTAATTCTGTTCATGTCGTCACGTCACACTTCTGGCAGAGAATGCTGCAGACATTGCATCCTTGTCTTTATAGCGATATACAGGGCTGTTCCATTCTTCAGGGGAATGAAAAGTTTAATGGTTTAATGGTGTTAATCTAGCAGTCCTGGTAATTTTCTGATGACATGACTTCGAATCCTGTCACAGCAGATGGGGGAATTTAAATTCAATAAATGTTTGGAATTAAGAGTCTAATAATGCTCATGAATCCATTGTCGATTGTTGGAAAAACCCCTCAGGTTCATTAATGTCCTTTAGGAAATGAAACTGCCATCCATACCTACTCTGGCTTACATTTGACTCCAGACCCACAGCAAGGTGGTTGACTCTTCGCTGCCCACTGGACAATAAATGAGACTTATCCGAATCCCAAGAGTAATGGTTTGTTTAAACATAATATTTGTGCCTCATTTCGTCTCGTCAGATGTTTCAGAGTTCAACTCCAGTTCTGACTGGTTGTGGCAGTAATGCAAAAATTCTATCTGATGTTTTTTTTATCATTTCACCCTCTCTCTCAGATGTTATTTCTGCAGTTTGGAATGTAACCAGTTAAGTGTGGTAGATTTCACGGTTTGTCATCAAGTTTTGGTACACTTGGTCCTGACCCTGACATGTTTGCCCACACTCTCACTGAACCATAGATTGGTTTGATGGTAATGGTAGATTGAGGGATTATTCCCACAAAAAAGTTGTAGATTGTGTTTGATTACAATTCTGCTTTTGATCTGCTGTGGTGCACAGCACCACATGAATACCAGTTTGTGCTGAAATATCTGCAGTGCAAGTCTACCGTCTGTCCCCGAAGGCACACCGAGAGCCATACAACTATCACCTCTGTACCCATTAACCCACTCTGACGTCTGATGTGGTGACACATCCATTTCAATATTCTAATTCCTCTGAGGGTCTGTCCATGGTGTCACGTTCTGCAAAGCTATGCAACATATTCACTTGAAACCTTTCATTCGAATTGTGTTATCTTCTCTGTTTGAAATGATGCGTTTCCCTCTGTATCTCTGCCCGACTATAGTTAAGAGCTCTGTCGTGTCGGTGATTCCAGCCTTATGTCGTTTCAGAACAAATGAATTTGCACTCCCCAGTGTACGGTGCTTCATGGTTGAACACACATCTTTTGAATTGTCCAAAAACATCAATTTCTGGAGAAAATCAGAAGGTATGGCAGCATCTGTTGCGAATGTCAAACAAAGATAACTTTTCAAGTCCAACGGGTTCACTTTTCAGAAATAAAAATGGACCACAAAATGGGCTTTTTCAGAACTTGGCAGAAGTGGAGGGGGGTGATGGGAAATAGAGGATGTGGAGGCACAATGCCACAGAAAATGGCCATTTAGTTGTGGAGAAAGACAAATAGGTATAAACTGGGTGAACATTAAGGGGTGCATGGGGGAAATGGGTTCTCTCCATTGCAGCAAGATAAACAAGACCCAGGCAAGGTAATAGGGAGGCCAAAAGGGAGAATGTAAGGTAAATGGAGTACGGTCATGGTGAGGTCTGACTGTGCAGTTATGGAATTGAACATAATCTCCTATAGGCTATACAGCAACAAAATATAAAATGAGGTGCTACTCGACCTTTGGTTGTTCTTCATTGAAACATTGCAGAAGCCCAGGGCTGAAATGTTCACATCAGAGCAAGTTAGGTTATTGAAGTGGGAAGCAATGCGAAGGTTAGGATTATTACAACAGATGGTGTGACAGCTTTCCTCAAAGCCGTCTCCGTTTGGTTTTCCCAGTGTAAAACAGACTGCATTCTGAACAGCAATGACAGGAAACTGGATTGAAACATGACAAGTGAAATGCTGCTTCATTTGGAAAGTGTGTTTGGGGCCTCGGACAAAGAGGAGGGAAGAGATATCAAGGCAAGTCTTTCAGATCCTGCAATTGCATGGGAAGGGGCTACGGGGGAAATTGAAAAGTGTTCAAAGTGATAGAGAACTTTACAAATGGAGTGGAATTATGTGAAATGCGGACAATGATCCGAAGGGGAAGATGGTAGAGGCAGAAAGAACGTTAATGGAATCGTCTACAAACGTTGGAGACTCAGGTTGGAAGCAGGAATGGACTGGTCACCCTGTTTGAAGCTCTTGTCCAGAGAAAAAGAAACCTGATGTAAGGATGACACATAAAGGCTCAATTAGGCTGCTTGACAGTTAAAATTTCGCCAGGAAAGTCCGAAAGCTGTAAGGCAGAGGAGTCAGGAATGGGCATGACAAGGCATTGGCGATAGGATCAAGGAAAACCCTCAGGCTTACTATAGGATTGGCAGGGGAAAAAAAAGAATTACTAGAAGACTTTTAGCGCCAATAGGAGTGGAGTAGTAGTGGAAAGCTGTGCGTCGAGTCAGAGTAGGTAGTTGAAATGCTGAATGAATATTTTTCGTCGGCATTCACATTTGAAAACGAAAATGTCGAGGAAGATACTGAGATACACGCTACTGGACGCGACTGGATTGAGGTTCATAAGGAGGAGTTTTTAGATATTCTGGCAAGTGTGAAAATGAATAAGTCCCCTGGCCTGGATGTGATTTATCCTAAGATTCTTTGGAAAAGGGAGGAGATTGCAGAGTCTTGGGCTTTGATGTCTATGTCGTCATTGTCTTCAGGGATAGTGCTGGAAGACGGTAGGGTGTTGTTCCTTTGGTCAAGAAGCTGAGTAGAGGCTACGCTGGATATTATAGACCAGTGACCATTAGTATGTTTGTTGCTAAAGTGTTGAACAATGTTATGATAGGAAGGATAATCAACTCGGCTTTGTGAAGGGTAAGTGGTGCATCACAAATCGCATTGAGTTCTTTGAGTAGGTGACCAACAGTTGGATGAGGGTAAAGCGGTTCATGTGGCATTTCATAAGGTTCCCCACGGTTGGCTATCGCACAAAATATGGAGGCATTGGATTGAGGGTGATTTGGCTGTTTGGATTAGAAATTGGCGAGCTGAAAGATGACAAAGAGTGGAGGTTGCGAAGAAAATTTTATCTTGGAGTGCGGTTACATTTAGTTTACGGCAAGGATATCTTTAGGGGCCACTGCTTTTTGTCATCTTCATAAATGACCTGAATGAGAGCGGAGAAGGATGGATTCGTAAATTTGAGGTTGACTTCGGGAGAGTTGTGGATCGTGCTGAAGAATGTTTTCGGCCAACCGATAATGTCTTCTTTCAGCTCGCCAATTTCTGATCCAAACCACTAAAGCACACACAATCCCATGTATGACAAGAAGGAAGTTGAGGCTTTCGAAACTGCTCAGAAGAGATTTAATAGGATGCTGCCGGGAATGCAGGAAAGGTCTTCCGTGGAAATGCTGAGGAACTTGAGACTGATAAAGTTATGGAGAGAAGGTTGAGTGATGATTAATTGAGACATATAAGATAAGAAGATGTTTAGACAGAGTAGACAGTGAGCGCATTTTTCTTCAGATGGTAATTGCTCACACGAGGGGAAATAGCTTGACATTGAGGGGTGACATACATCGGTCAGATTGCAGTGGTTTTTTCTTTGATCAGAGTGTAGTAGAATCATGGAACGGACTACCTGCAACAGGAGTAGACTGTTCAGTATTAAGGGTATTTAAATTGTCATTGGATTTATATATGTATTAAAATAAAATGGTGCAGTTTAGACGGGCTTCAGCTTGGTTTCACAGTTCGGCACAACGTCGAGGACCGAAGACCCTGTGCTGCGCTGTCATGTTCTATATTGTACGTGTTTGATGGCCCTGTCATGCAGGGAGTAGTGCAAGTAGATGACGAATAATCTGTAAATGTGGATTCTACTGCAATGGGAAGTGAGGACAAAGGGATCTCTGTCATTGTTCGAGGAAGCAGGTCAAGGGGTGAGACCAGAACCCCAGGAGTTGGAACAGTCACAAGATTTAAGGGGATTTCTATTTTGAAGGAAAAGGAGGTCATATCAAAAGCTGCTCACGGGAATATGGTATCACCACACAAAAATGACAGAGATGCAGAAAGTAGGAGAATTGAGTCACTGTCAACTGATCATGTGGTCACCCACATGCAGATGTTACCCTGAATATTAGAAATGAACCAGGCACAGAGATTTAGGATTGCTGGCTTACATCTGTTCTGAAGCAGGATGTGGAAAAAGACGAAAAGGACGGTCAGTGGGCATGCATGGGCAGACATACAAACATATATCCAGTAACACTCAGCAATTATTGTTTCTGATCAAACAGAAAGACTAGATAAGAAGATGATGCATCCATGTGTGACAAAGTCTTTCATGGAGAGTATCCATTCACAAATTGGTGAGCATTACTGTCAGGACCGATTTAGGGAGTTTATTTCTGGGGTTAGAAGCACGTGATAGGCAGGAATTTCAGCTGTGCTTCCTGAATTATCCCCAGAAGGCCCTGTGATTGCTGCTCGACCTTGTTTCCTGCTGACTTCCAACTGACTCTGGCCAGCTCTCCCTCGTGTCATTGCAGTAAGCTTTACTCAATGCAAACAACAATACCTCTGATTACTTGTTCTCCTTCTCAAATTACAGACTTTTCCTTGACATGACTGTCACGCAGTTCACCTTGAGCTGCTTAATTAAGTCTGTCGACCATGCACATGCATCAATCTGAGTTTTGTGCTGCCATTCTGCCTCTGGTCTCAGTGTGGTTCAGCCTCTCCATTCATGCTGTTTGACATCTTCCACTCACATTTCATTCTTGAAAGTTTACTTCTTGGAGTAAACTTATTGAATACATCTTTCATGCTTTGTACAGAATTCATACTTTCATGCAAGTTTCAAAAAGTATATTCAGCCTTCATCTCACTTTGCTTAAGACAAGTGCAGGCTGACCGTGAAATAAAAGAATTCCCTTTTTTATATAGATTTGGCAGAAAAGCTTTTTCACTGGAGAGGTCGTCAGCTCCTTTCGAAAATGAACTCAGGTGCTTGGCTTCATATTGGCACTATTAAACGTTTCATGCTACCTTAGCATTGCAATATGAAGAAAAACAAATAACAGTATGAAGTGTTCGGTGGAGTGCTGTTTACCTGTCATTTTAAATATAGTTTCAAATTTGCAGTGCTTAATTTTAAATGCTTTTTCATGAAGTTGTTATCACATGGAATGTCGGAGGTCGAGGGGTGACATGCTCGAAGTTTATAAAATCATGAGATACATGGATAGGGTAAATAGCCAAGGTGTTTTGCACACTGTAGGCGTGTTCAAA
This sequence comes from Chiloscyllium plagiosum, assembly GCF_037043375.1. Lineage (NCBI taxonomy): Eukaryota > Metazoa > Chordata > Chondrichthyes > Orectolobiformes > Hemiscylliidae > Chiloscyllium > Chiloscyllium plagiosum. Next base: position 44,038,747 of record NW_028270178.1, read on the forward strand.
CATAGAGGATAGAGGCTTAAGTTGCGAGGGGAAAGATTACAAAGGGACAAAGGGACAACTTGTTCACGCAAAAGCTCATGTCGGTATGGAATGATTTTCCAGAGAAAGAGTGATAGATGCAAGTGCAGCAACAACATTGAAAAAACATTTGGACAATCCTATGAATTGGAACGATTAGAGGCATTTGGGCCAAGTGCAAACAGATGGGACTAATTAAGTGGGAGGCAAGGTGGCTTTATGCTTAACACTATGCCTCACAGCACCACGGTACTGGGTTCAATTCCCGCCTATCTGTGTGGAGTTTGCACATTCTCCCTGTAGGTGCTCCGGTTTCCTCCCACAATCCAAGGATGTGCAGTTCAGGTGAATTGACAATGCTAAATTGCCCACAGTGTTAATTAGGGGAAAATATAGGGTAGGGGAATCGTTTTGGGTGCGTTTCTCGTCGGAGGGGCGGTGTAGACCTGCTGGGCCGAGGAGCCTGTGCCACACAGTAGAGAATGTAAAGTTTGGAAAACATGGCCAGATGGACAAGTTGGATCAGAATTAGTTTCTGCGATATATGAATCTCTCCAGCTGAGAAAAAAGATAGAAAATATTACGGAAGTAAATTGGCAATGAATATTTGCAAAAGCATCATGAGATTTCTGTACATATATAAGAAAAAATCAACATGAGTGTGTGACTTTTGGCAGAAGTCAAATTTAGAAATTATATTGAGAACATTTGAAAGTCGTGACCGTGGAATTGAGTGCAGAGAACAGGCGGATAATTTACACCAGACTTTGCATGATTCCTCACAGCGGAAGGCATCGTAAATATTTCAATGATATAAACAAAATGGTAACAGGACCAAAGTTCATGAGATGTCTCGAACTAAAGGAACACGTTTTTTTATCAAACTGATAAGGGTAGACAGGTCAGCAGTAGATCACAGTTGATATGAAACGAAGTATTTAAACTTTGACTGGCCTGTGTTGCAATAGTGCTCACTTGCGTGGATGAGTGCAGCCCAAGCAATACTCAAGATGCTTCACACCATCCAGGGCAAAGCAGCCGGTTTGACTATCAGTTCATCCTCCATTCTCCAGCATCAACTCTCATCAGCATCAGTTTGTCCTATCTCCAAGCTGCACTGAAATGATTCATCAAAGATCCGCAGACATCCGCTTGCAAAACCATGACCAAGTCTATCCAGGAGGACAAGGGCAGAAGATGTCAGGTAATACCACCATCGCTTGGACACCAGCTGCTCACAATAGAAAGTCAGCAATCGGTTAATTGAATCAAATGTAATATAACCCAGTTTACTGACGGTACTAAAGGACGTTGATTCAGTGATCCAAATGTGGCCTTAGAATTCCCTTGTACAGCCACAGCATGATGCCCCAATTCTTCTACTCATTGCTAATGGCTTCTTCACAACCCTGTCTACCTGCGTCTCCACTTTCAAGGAACTAAGTAGCTAGTCCCTGTATCTCTCATTTCAATAACACTCCCCAGGTCCCTGCCGTTAAGTGTAAAATCCTGCCCTGGTTTGTCTCACAAGATGTAATGTCTCACATTTATCTGTATGAAGCTCCATCTGCCATACCTCAGACTACTGACCCAGTAGATCAAGATCTCACTGTTCTCTTAGATAACCTTCTTCACTGTCCATTATCACACAATTTTTTTGTATCGTCTGCAAACTATCCATGGTTCCTATAACATCATCCAAATCTATTACGAAAACAATGAACAACAGCAACCTGGTTACTGTGGCACACCGCTGGTCACAGGCGTCCAATTCGAGCAACTAATCTCTCCCAGCGCCCTCGGTGTTTTACTGTCAAGCCATTTTTGAATCTGATTGGCTCACCCTCCCTGTGATTTAACCTTCTTAATCCACCTACCATACGGACTTTTGTTGGGCCTCACTAAGATGTATGCAGATAACTGATGCTGTTTATCTTCCCCTGTATTCTGGGTAACCTCTACAAAAAATGGAATCTAGTTTGTGAGACACGCTTTCCCACACATAAAAACATGCTTACTACCATGGCAGTCCTTGCCTTTCGAAATGCATGTAAATTCTACCTCTGAGAATCTTCTACAAACGCTACCCACACCTGACATCAGACTCACCAGTCTGTAGTTCCATGGCTTTTCCTTGCAGACTTTTGTATATATGATGTAACAACATTAATTGTTTTCCAGTCTTCCAGCACCTCACCCGTGGCTGTCAGTGTACAAAATTAATTAGAAAGAACTGCAGATTCTGCTAATCAGACACAAAGTCAGAAGGTACTGCGAAAGCTCAGCAGGTCTGGCAGAACCTGTGCAGAAAAAATCAGAGCTAAAGTTTCTGTGATCCTTCCTCAAAACTCTAACGAATGACATGAATATCTCAGCTAGTGACCCCTCCGGTTCTTCCCCAGCTTTCTGCAAAGGCGTGGGATACAGGTGAACAGATCCCGTGTATTTATCTACGATTATGCATTTTAAGACCTTCAGCATTTCTTCTTCTGGAATGTGGTCACGTTTCAAAAATCACTTATTTTCATTTCCCCGAGTTCCCTCGCTTCTATGTCTTTCTTCACAGTAAATACTGGCGTGATATGTTCATGTGGAATCTCACCCATGGAACAGTAACAGGCTGTAAGGCAGCGGGGGAGGGCGATTCCTTGTGAGGAGTCTGAGCCCGGCATTGCCAGGAACTTATGGGCTGTGCTGTTGAACTGTTAACTGTGTTTCTGTGGCTGTTTCCTCTTTTATAGGAAGGGCTCCAATGTTTTACATTTTAACTCTCTTCTTTATCTTCTGCTTTGTAACAAGATTCTGTACATGAGAGGCGGGTGTGTGGAATTTTGTACTTACGATTATGTCACCTGTGCAGACATGCAAACTTTTCACTGTCCTCGTGTGAGTACGTGTGACAATGACACTAACAAACCAAATTCAACTCCTGTGTAACTACATAAAGGGGACCCTATTCTATCGCTAGTTTCTCGTCAACCTTGAATTTACTTGCATAATCGCTCTCAATGTATCTTAAATTTATCAGCTACAGCTATCCCATGCTTACATTTTGCCCTTCTGATTTCCCTGGTAAATGTTCTACTACACCCCGTAAGCTAATGGGATTCATGATCCCAGCTGCCTATTCCTGATATACATCTTTTGCTTTCCCATGACTGGACCATCAATGTACCCTGTCACCTCTTATTCCCAACTTTTAACACTGTCAGGAACATGCTGTCTCTGAGCTCTCACTATCTCGCTTTTGAAAGACTCGACTTCCCAGATGTACTTTTATCTAAGAGCAGTTTCCCTCGAATCATCGTTTGAATGTTCTTGCCCAATACCATCAGAATTAGCCATGTCCCAATTTACAACATTCACGATGTGAAACAGGCATATCCTTTTCCAGAACTATTTTCAAACTAATAGAATTCTGGTCACTGGTCCAAAAGTGCTCGCACTCTAACAGCACAGTCACTTGCCCTTCCCTAATTTCCAAGAGGAAATAAAGGTGATGCCAGAATGAGGGGCGGAATAGGAATAGTTCCATATAATTTCGTGTTAATGGTTGTGTGTTTGTGGGTGTGTGTGTGTGTGTGTGTATGTGTGTGTGTGTTTCTGTGCATCTGTGGACGTGCGCATGTGTATGTTTGTGAATCCATTGAAATGGGAATCAAAATGTCCCTTCTCTCTCTCTGTCAATCCTCTTGTCTTTCAAGTGATGTATTACCATCCTGTGCTGGCCGCCGCAGGCCATTTCAGAAGCAGCAGCTTTGTTGGGAAAAGGCACCAAAGACAGTGAATGTCTCAGCTGTGAATTAAATTCGCTACATTGTTACGTGCACACTAACGAACGCAGTGAAATTTTAGTAGTATCTTTGCTTATGACACCACCTCACATTCAAGAAATCTCGGTACACATTCTTCAGTATTTGGTGCAGAAGAATATTAAGGTAAAAAGAACGGATTCGAATTACTGACCCTTACACCCGAGTGTGTGCCAGCAACGAGATTCTTGACTGCACCGGGGCTCGTGTCCAGAACACATCAGGCCCAGTTTCCAAACCGCATCAGGGCCAGTGACCAGGACGCACCAGCCCAGTCTCCAAAAGCCACAAAGCCCAGTCTCCAGGCCACATTCTGCATTAAATCGCTAGGCCTTGACTCCCTCAGCAAGCCTCTGTTCTGGGACTCACCTTCACCATTACCATTGGAGTCACTTTAAAAAATTAAAAGTTTGTGAAGGAAAAACACACCAGAAAGCAGAATAAAAATGAGAGACACAAAGTGGGTGGAAGCAGATGAGTTTTTACCCTGCCGCCATCCTTCATACATTACGCTGTTTATTTTCATGTTTCACGCAGCATATTTCACGCTGTTTCCATCTTCCACATATAACTTGGAGACTCAGAGCAGTTTTGTCCGATTTCTTGCAATGCTGTTCCAGAAATATGAACAGATGGAGATGAACATGACCATTACTATCCTGTATGCTGCCATTGACTTTATTACAGGACTTTATAATCCATTCTCACTGTAATTTGGAAAAGTACATCAAAACACATTGAAAGTTAGATAAATTGATATTACCTTCATCACAACCTCTTCCAGCGCTTCACTCAGAGTGGCCTGGATGCAATCATACTGCTGTGGTCAGCATAGCTCCCATTGCTGGAGAGTTTTTTTTAGATTAATTCACGGCATTGCTCCCGATGTTGGACAGACATCCTTCCGGATTTATAGATCAATGCACTATTGCCGTCTACACAGTTTTCCACACTTGGCAATTTTCTGGGTTGAACCGAGCACAGCTTGATCTATGCAGTGCTGTGTCCTGACCAGATAGATAGGCCCTCTTGGTTAATGGCTCTCTGTGGTGGATTGAGAACTTGATATAACGAACCATTTGAGTTGATCTCACACTGCGCTTTATTTCTGTTCTCCTTCTTGTGTTTGGAACCTCCGTCTCTCTCTCTATTAATGTTGCAGTGAGCCCATGTACAGTACATCATGTTTGTGAATTCACACTGGTTATGGCAGCAGCCACCGTCTCTTTATTCAGAAGCAGTCAGCAATTCCCATCGTCTTTGTGAATTCACGTAAAAAGAAAGTATGGCCTTGAGGATAAAGGACGTACCTTTGGAACATATTTCAAAACATGCTCCCCCTCACTACTTCAAATAGCATACTGCATTTCATTCTTACTGAAAAGTTCAAAGGTTCACGTTTAAACACGTTATTTTCCAGCTGCCAAATTATTGTCCTCTGCTTATCCAATCAGAGTGCCGCGAACACCTTTTGATAACTTCAGTTACTAACTATCTTAGTTAGAATACATCTTTTGCATTTATCTAAATCTTCGATATCGTTTGCAAATAGTTGAGGCCCAGCACTGGTCACTCTGTCATTGCAGTCATTGATTTGTGTTAAAATGATAAAAATCGATTTATCCCCAATTTATCCCTGTTTCAGGCTCAATGACCTGTTCTGGCCCATTCACATGTAGTTACTTTGGAATGCTGAATATTCCCTTTTATTTCCTGTGTAACAGCCATGAGAGTTAAAAGATCTGTTCTAATTGCTGAGTAAAAGGCTCGAATGGTGAATGGCCTCATTCCGTTCCCATGTAAAACTCTTGATGGGCTGAATAGCCTGCTTCAGTATATGCGCAGTTATGAATGTTGCTAAATATTTTGGAACAATCAGTGAACAGCCTACTTCTGACCTTTTGATGGAGGGGAAGTGAATCGATGTTGCAGCTGCCGATGAACTAAATTAACTGATGGATACCCAGTTTCCATTGGCTTCGACCTTCAGAAGAATGTCCTAGTTCACAGGAGGTAGTGCCACATAACACAATGGGCAGTACCTTCAGAATGAGACTAAGACATTCTCTCCATCCGGACTCTCTGCTCGGTATTCCTACAGAAGTTGTCAGAGACAGATCCACCTGTGCCAAGGTGTATGTTGAGAATGCTTCCTTCTTGTCGTTTTCCCCATCACTTCCCACAGACTGGCTGCTGTGTATTTGAGGCTTCTGCCTGCTCAGTCAGTGGTGGATCTGTGGAGACACGCTTTGTAATGGACATTGAAGTCCCACACCCTGAGTGCGTTCTGTTTCCTTGTCACCCTCAGTGCTTCCATGTGAGGGACTGAGTTATCACCAAGGGGTGGTGTGGAAACCAGTAGATGCCGACCATCAGGAGATTTCCTGTTACCATGAGATTTCCCGGGTTCTGGAACCAATGTTGGAGAATTGCAGGGTAACTCCTTTCCTGACCTTTTCCCCGAGGATTTTTCCACCACTGGTGGGTCTGCCATGCCCGCCGGACAGGATATAGCCAGGGATGGTGACGCATCTTCATTCAATATGACCCATCAGGCATGATTCTGCGAGTATGGCAGTATCAGACTGTTGCCTGACCAGTGGTCGGAAAACGCAGCCAGTCAGGCAGAATTATACGAGCTGGAGAATCGATATTTCTGGCAAAAAATCCTTTACCATGAATGAGGCTTGTGTGTCGTTATTTTTGGGGGGGGAGTGGTCGATAAATAAATGGGAGGAGAGCTGTGGCTGGGGGCAAGGTAGCTGCGAATTCGATATGAAGATTGATCTGAGGGCGTAGTTGATAGTTTAGAAAATATAGTAGAGTGGATAGATGGGAAAGGCGATGGACTTGTCAAGAGGGCGGTGCCGAGTTGAAGACTTGAGACTCGTATAATGCTGGGGGAGGGGAAATGAGGAAACACGTGAAATCCACATTAATACCGTGGGATTGCAGGATCCAATGATTGAAGTTGAGACGTTGTTCCTCCAGTCATCAGGTGGTTCAGCTTTGGTTTTGGAGGAAGACCACGTCCTGTATATCCTTGGTGGATTGGGAGAGGGTGTTGAAATTTTCACCCACAGGGGTCGGTGGGTGCGGTTGTCCCAAAGACGTGCTCTCAAATGATCCACAAGTTGGTGCCCTGGATCCCCAACGTAGAGGTAATGACATTGTGTGAAATGGATACAGTAGATGACATGTGTGGAAGTGCAAGTAAATTTGTGACGTATGCGGAAGGGCTCTTTGGGGCACTGACAGAGGTGATGGGTCTTTTTGTCTGTGGTGGAAGTGATGGAGGATGATGCGAAGGATACGGAATGAGGTGGGTTTGCAGGTAAGGACCGGGAACACCGGCACGGTGGCACAGTGGTTAGCACTGCTGCCTCACAGCGCCTGAGACCCGGGTTCAATTCCCGCCTCAGGTGACTGACTGTGTGGAGTTTGCATGTTCTCCCCGTGTCTGCGTGGGTTTGCTCCGGGTGCTCCGGTTTCCTCCCACAGTCCAAAGATGTGCAGGGTCAGGTGAATTGGCCATACTAAATTGCCCGTAGTGTTAGGTAAGGGGTAAATGTAGGGGTATAGGTGGGTTTCGCTTCGGCGGGTCGGTGTGGACTTGTTGGGCCGAAGGGCCTGTTTCCACACTGTAATCTAATCTAATCTAATCTAATCTAATCTAATCTAAAAACATTCTGCCCTTATTGCAATTGGGGGGGGGGCGGAGTTCGAGGGCAGTGGTGCGCAAAGTGGATGAGAGGCACTGGAGGGCATCATCGACCATATGGGAGGTGACATTGCGGTATTGGAAAGATCTTAAAACATCTGGGTTGTTTTAAGATGGAATTGGTCATCCTGGGTGCAGGTGGGCCGTTGTGGAGGAATTGGGAATAATGGACGTCGTATTTTCCAGCAAATAGTGTGGAAGGATGTGTCGTCGAGGTAGCTGTAGGAGTCGGTGAGGGTGTCGGAGATGTCCATTTTGAGACGATCACCAGAGATGGAGATGTAGATTTACAGGAAGGGCAGCGAGGTGTCTGGGATGGTACAGGTTAACTTGAGTTTGGGACGGAACGTGTTAGTGCAGTTGATGAACTGTACAACCTTCTCGTGGGAGCACGAATTGGCGCCGATAAATTCATCAAAGTAGCGGCAAGAAAAGTGGGGAATGTTGCCAGTGTAACTGTGAAGTTTCCCCGCAGCATTCAGCACCAAACATTCCGTCTGGAACTGGAAATCCCTACAAAATACTCTAACCATCATTGTCTGTTACATTCTGCTCCCGACATTAGTTGGGAACGGCCGGACGTCAGTGAATTTAAAGAAATGATCAGATCTCAAGTGAAGAGGCCCAATTGCATGGTGAGGGAGACACAGGTACGGAGTCCCCACAGGCAGTTAAAATGTTGAATACATTTTCCCTCCGTTTACAAGTGTTCAGTTAGCATGATCGATCACAATCGAGTCTAAAAGTCACAAATTTCCAAACGCCATTTGTCTTCAAGGAACTGGGAGAGAATCCTTCACGAAAGCAAGGAATTCACCCTCTGTGTGAGAATATGGGGAAAAAAAAAGCGATCTGTGTCTGCTCTCAAATGATCGAGTATGGAGGAGTTTCCTCGAAATGGAGTTTCCTTGGATGTGTCTCAGTATGTTTGGGGAGGGAATGTTTCTTGTGGTTTATGTCACATTTCTGTCAGAAATTCAGATTTTCACATTTGTCAATTCAGCTCCAACTGTTCTAATAAACCCCAGAGTACAGTGACACATTTGAAAATCTCTATCTGTCAAACAAGTCACTTTTCCTCCACGTTGATGTACAATGTGTTTTTTACCTTCCTCACAGCTAACGTAGTGACGACCTACGTCCTGCTTTATAAAGATTGTGGATTGTCCACATGTGTCAGACGTTATCTGGCGGCCATGGCAGTGGCGGATCTACTGGTCATTATCCTCGACCTGATATTGAGACACATTCCCATTGTTTATCGGGAACAGTTTTATTTCATGTGGGACATCTCCGTGTGTAATATCCACGCCGTCAAATCCATCGTGAGTCCATATAGCCATTCAATTGTGGTTTAGCATTTAAGTCGATCACGTATGTTTTCTCAGCTCCATGTTACGGGAACTTTCATTCGTTCCACCTCCTGTGTTCCTGTCACTGGCCAGACGACACTCAGGCACTTGTACCCAGGTTTTCATCGAGGATGTGTTCGGGATGCATTTCCCAAGAGGACTGACTCTCCAATATATTCGATCAGGTTTATCCGTTCATGTAATAGTAAGCATGCTTTACACAGACCAATCAAAAATCTAAACGTATTTTATGGTCTTCGAAATCCAATCGCAGTTAGTAATCGTCTCCCACTCATTTGGCTTGATGGCTGGTTTGTGATGTAGAGACAGGTCAAATTCACAGATTGAATTCCCCCAACTGACTGAGGTTACCATTAAGAGTCCGCTTTCTCAACCTCATCCCTCCCCCGAAATGTGCTGATCCTGAATTAAAACGACCATTTGTGGTCTCTGTAATGAGAGCCCTTCGGGATTCTCTATCAACATTAACATTTTAATTTTTAAAATGTTTTTATTAATTGAGAAAGATATTTATTAACTTTATAATAAACCAATAACAGCACAACTCAAAAACTGTACAAATTGAGCAGCATTACACCAATGGGCATGTACATACAAAGCAGCAAGGTAAATACTGTCATCAGATAAAAGAAAAACAAAAATAAATAGAAGTGATAAATAAATAATGGAGCTCAGCATATCTACATGACAGCTCCCGTTCTTCGAGGGCTTTACATAGTGTACATTCATACGTTCATCATTCTTCCTATCTGTATATTAGATTCGTTAGAAAAGACCGTCATGGCCATACAAAAGCCCTTATTAGAGTGGAAGATAAGCCTGTATCTACTTGTAAGAAATTCCAAAGTGATATGCTCCATGACCAGCTTACGCCAACCTGACAGATCAGAGGCGTTTTCAGATACCTAACACAACATAATATTTCTTCTACCACAGAAAGTAATGATGCTATCTTTGTTTCTCCCCATGCACATCTGCAGAAGGTTCCCTGGACAGGCACTTGAAAAGACAAACTGGGTCCTTCTCCAATTCGGTCCCCAAGACACTCTCTATCACACCGAAAACAGCCCTCCAATGTATATGAAGCCTGTGGCAAGGCCACAGGCAATCAATAAGAGTATCCGTAGTCATTCTGTATTTAGGACATGTTGACGATAACCCCATTTTGAAGTGTGAGAGCCACTCTTGGCCAGATAGACTCGATGAAGCAGCTTTATCTGCATGACATGGGTCCTATTACATATTAAAATACTTTTTTGTATTTTTACAAATATCCTTCCAGGTCTCCCAAGAGATCTGAACACCAACTCTCTTTGACATCACAAAGCCACACAGGCTCGTCTGACATTCCACTCTCCAACTAATGATATACTGGACTGACTGAGAGTGGGATCGAAGCATTAAGCACCCTCTTCTCTGTAAAGGATCTGTCAGGATTCATTAATGGTATTGTTCTTTATTGAAGAAAATCTCAGATGTGCAAAAAAGAAAGAGGTCTCCACAACGTAGTCCATACTTGCCAGTTATTTGAAAAAAGGACATCATTGTGTCACCCGCAAATACTGCACGGTAGATCAATGGTTAGGACTGCTTATTCACAGCACTAAGAACACGAGTTTGCTTCTTCCCTTGGGGGACTGTCTGTGTAGGATTTGCAAGTTTTCGCAGTGTCTGTGGGGTTTGATTCAGTTTCCTCCCACAGTTCAAAAATGTGTATGTTAGATGAATTGGCCATGCTAAATTAACCGTAGTGTTCAGGGATGTGTAGGATAGGGGCATTAGTCATGGTAAATATAGGATGGTACTGGAATCGGTCTAGGTGGGGTACTCTTTCGTGTGTGTGAGGACTTGTTGAGCCCGTTGGCTTGTATCGACACTGTAAGGTGTTTTCTGATTCTAAATCTGCCATGCAAGATACATGTTCACGGCCGACAGTTTAAACCCAGAATCCATTATTACTGGTTAACAACCCAGTATACCAATTATAATGGTAAGAAATGTGGTTTTGGCTGTGTTGTCCCAGGGATGACGCATTGCCCTCCATACTGTAACAGTATTGATAATTATCGAGTTATGACAATATTCCTTAACTTTCATGTTTTTTTTCTCACCTGAGATGCTTCAATATCTAAACATATTGACGCCGAGTCCTCTCAGGAGCAATTACTAACATAGGATAAAAGAGGGCTTAATTGTTAGCTTTTAATATATGAGGGCGGCTCATCCCCCAGTCTGTGGGACAGTTGAAATTTTGTTATCTCGATAAGGTATCAATTAAAGTGCCAAATTAAAGAGCTAAACTAGACATTGAGTTTCCTAAATATTTGCCTGGGAAACATCAAAGGAAGCATTCGCACGGGGGAGAACAAATGAGGAAGGATCATCATTTTAACTAGATCTATCCTACTTAACAAGATATTAGAAGTGCCTCCCATCTTCGAAGGACTTGTTTCAATTTGGACAAAAAATGGACAACCTTCACGTAAAATGAATGATCAAAGAGTAACGAATATATCTAAATCGAGGACCTCATAACCCCATGCTACCTTTAAACGAAATCGGCATTCACCCACTGCATCGGGTATTTCCCTAAGATCTCCAGTTGGCATGGCCATCGAATTTGTAAAATTAATCATCTAGCTGGCAAAGGCACCAAACGAATTGATGCATTGCATCAGGTGAGGTACGAATACTGGGGAATTTGATAAAAAAAGAGCATCCTCTGCATGCAATGTAATCTTATTTGACTTTTACCCCATGTCTGGGGCAGATATGTTGTGGTCCCGACGGGTGTCCTCATCCAATGGCTCTATCAACATTGTAAACAACATAGACAAAAGGATACAATATTATAGATTGCCTATAAAAACATTAAAATTATTGGATCGCTCACCTTTGGTGAGAACAGCAGGTAGAGGATCCTTATTAAGGACCCTCACCCAAGTGATAAAAGCTTCGCCTCGAACAATCTGTTGGAATGCATAGAAAACATACCACCACTGAGCACAATCAAGTGCCTTCTCTGCATCGAAAAACACCAATTATCGTTGTTTACACGCTTGAATCATATTGAGTAATCGCGAAATAATGTTGGAAGATCTATAGTCCATTGTAAAGCCCGTATGGTCGGCCTCCATCAGTGACACTATCACCAATGTGAACAACAATGGCGAATGGGGACAACTTTGTCGACTGCCTCTCGAAATATGAAAATTACTGGATCGCACATCAATTGTGAGAACCGCTTCCAGAAGATCGCTATAAAGCACCTTCACGCACTTGATAAAACTTCACCTGGACCAAACTGTTTTAATTTACAGATGACACGTGACCACTCATCCCAATCAAATGCCTTCTCTGCATCGAAACAAACCTTTGGGTCCTTTACAGATTGTTGTTGACACGCTTGAATCACATTGAGTAATCTCCAAACATTGTTGGAAGAATAGCCATTTGTAGAGTCAGTCTGGTACTCTTTGACAATGGAATGCCGCACAGTTTCCCGGCTAAATGCAAGGGTCTCAGATAGGATTTTCAAATCGCCAGTTAATTGTGACATGGGCCTATAAAAATCACAGTCCTCTCTTGTCTTCCCTTTCTTCAGAATAACAGATATATTTTCCTCTTTTAAGGATGGTGATATGCAGAATGACTGTATGAGTGATTGAACATGGCCCTGACAATGTTCATTGGGAAGGCGGTCAGGATTAGGCGTCTTTCCACTCTGATGTTGCTTCACAGCGTCCTGCACCTCCAGCACTGGCAATGATGCATTAATGCAGACACTTCAGAGGTTACTCATGGAAGATCGAAGATCTTGAAAAAATACTCCATCTTAATCAATCTATCCTCACAAAGTTCACTCTGATATCGTTCGGAGTTAAGTGACCGAATTGCTGCATTAATCGTTTTGCAATCGCAGGTAAGGGTCCCCGTACCTTTCCCAATTGAGGTGATGACTTGGGATGCGCTCTTTTTCCTGGCAAGATACGTTCAACACTTGCCCGGCTTATCACCAGGGCTTACGCCCGAAACGTCGATTCTCCTGTTCCCTGGATGCTGCCTGACCGCTGCGCTTTGCCAGCAACACCTTTTCAGCTCTGATCTCCAGCATCTGCAGACCTCACTTTCCCCGATCACCATGCTCAAACAACCTTTGTTTTACAAAAGCAAATTCCTTCTTGGCTCTCTGAGTGTGAATGGAATTCAATGTCGACACAAGTATTGTGATCCTCTGTCGCTGAGCCACCGAGAGTTGATCGAAGTCTGCCCTCTCTCCAGCACCCAACTGTGTCTCGAGCAAGTGCTGCTGCTCCCCATTTTGCAGCTTCTAAAGAAATAACTATTTCCTTGTCAGAAACCTGAGCTGTTTCCCATAGAGTGGATGGATGACTGGCTGAATCTGAATTAATGCCTCAGGAAGCTCTGGAATCGTTATAGAAATAGACAGTGAACCTATGACCCTTCAGAACAAAGGGATCAGTTTGCCAGTGCCTCCACACTGTTATCTTGTCCATACTCTTAACCAATAAGTATACCACTGCATGGTTAGAAATGGCAATATTCCCAATTGCACAGGACACCACCGAATCTTAGGTTTGCTTCAGGGTCTGAGGAAGTGATCAAACTTCCTTTGGCATTTCTGTAGGTTGGAGAAGAAAGTAAAATCTCGACCTGGGGACTGGATATTCCTCCAAATATCTGCCTGCCCTAGTTCCGCACACAAATCTACGAATTCATTCGTTTGCAAAGAGGGTATTGGGAACCTTTGGGCGTCTGTCCACCGTGAGGTCCACAAGACTATTGAAATCTACTTGTACATTAATGTGCGGTGATACAAGATTACTTCGTTTGAATATGCATCTATCAAGAACTTAAGGGGGTGTGCAGCAGCAAATAAATACTCGAAACAACGTATTATTTCCCATGTATCAAGTCAAGTCTTTGAGGATTATGATCTATCTCTGAGTGTCTTGTACTATCTAACTATTTAAAAGGAAGATTCGTCCTATGAAGTATGGCTTCTCCGCTACTCCTGATATTCAGTGAAGAGAAATAGACTCTATCAAACCCACCCTGCTTTGAATTCAAATGTTCTTGTCATCAAGATGCGTTTCCCGCAATAAAACAACATTAACCCTCATCTTTTTAAGAGGAGAGAGTAACTTTTTCCTCTTGACTGGCGAATGGCTCCTCTTAATGTTCCAGGTACACCATTTCAGTACATCATTAGGAAGAACACACTGTAACAACATTTGAAATCCAGAGAGGAAGAACTCCAACAACAAATCGCCGAGCATCAATAAAAAAAATATAGAGCCTAAAAACTACACAGACTAAATTTACTAAACCTTCCAAAACTACTTACATATGAAAGCACAAAAAGAAACGCATCGAGCCATTGTGCATTGGGGACATTCACATTCCCCAAAACTTTATCTTCTGCCTCGCAACCAATGTGGTACCCAGGGCAATTAATCACAAAAACTGGCTTAAGCCTACCATAGGGGGCATTTAGTCATCACAGCCACATTGATAACTACCACCAGCTTGCGCCACACCCAGAGGAAGATAAAAATGAACACGCTCCCCATTCCCGACTATAATATAACACTGGTTGATAACAGAAAAATCCAGCAAACATTCTTTCAGAATGAAAAACATGATTATTTGTATTTTTAAATCAATTCCTGAAAGAACATAATCCTGAAGCTCCCGTGAAGTCTACCCGTCCGAAACATCCACTGGGTGTTGAAAGCTTCCGTATCTCTTTGTTTGTGCCCGTAACTACGTAATCACACAATGGCAAGGCGAAGGCGCTGATTCGAGCTTGCCTGCGCACCGTCGCACGATTAGCTGTCTCAATCTTCAATCAGTCCGTTTCGGCATCTAATTGAAGGAATCGTGACAGTTCTCAAACAAAAGCTAACTAGCTGACGGTCTTCCATCCAGTCTAGCAGACCGATGATGAGATCTGTTTTCATGCCCCTGTAGCCAAGGTCAAGTTATTCAGTTAAGTAACTGGCCTGTTTTTCAAAGGTTTTGGATCCGCTCCTCAGAGGGATCGATCTCAGTCTCTGCCGCTTCAATTCTTCGTTTGCCTTCGTCCGTTCTGTTTCCAAGGTTTACAGTTTGCTGCTCATGTCTTTGTAGCATGGCTGAGAAATGGGTCTAGCCAACTCTGAACATGTTTTCATTTATGGCTTCAATCATTTCACGCCTCTTCGTGAAGTCCACAATCGAGGCCGGTAAGGGATCGATCCATCGAATGAGCAGAGGCGATTGTCGCTGCAGGTGCAGGTACTACCGATGCATCTGACGGGTGCCTCGGGCGTTGGGATTTCCTTCATCCTTTTCCGTGTTTTGTCATTTCCACTGAACAAGGATAAATCGGGAGATGGAGTAGGTTAGAACACGTCTTAGCCTGTGCTTTGATTGCGGCTACCTGGGATCACACACCCCCAAAGAAAATTATATTACCTCTTCGTTTTGCACTATATTCCTGAATGATGTGGAGCCGTGTCATTTGGTACAGTGTCAACATATTCTCCAACACTGCACATTTATGTCCACTCCCTGATAATTCTTGACTTCTTTACGATTAAATATTCAATAAATCTACCTGCAAGACTCTGTGGGAAAGACTGTTCTAAAGGCTCACAACACTCTGAGACAACTAAAGTAAACCTACTATTCGGTGTGTGAAGTTATCCTTTGTTGCGTGTCCTTACCTGAGAAAATGTGTAGTTACATTGAAAGCAGTTCAGAGATGTTTCATTTCACGTATTCCTGAGAAGAATGGTTTATATTATGAAGGCTTGAAAAGTTTACTCTTGTAATGAGAGGTCATCTTAATCTTACATACCAGACCTTGAGCAGAGCAGGATCAGGTACTTACGCAACAGGTGTTCATATAGTCAAAATCTATTGTAATTCTATAAGAACCTCTGCAGTGTGGAAGTAGGACAGTCCGCCCCATTGAGCCCACAGGGACCCAACGAACAGCATTTCACCCAGAGCTGCTCCTCTACCCTATCTTTGTAACCCTACATTTTCCATGGCCATTTTATCATGGCCAATTCACTCTAATCTGCATGTCTTTGGACTGCAGAAGGAATCTGAACCATTTGAACGAAAACCCCACAGACACTGATAGATTGTGCAAACTTCACATAGCGGCCAGCCCGATGTTGTAAATGAACCCAACTCCTTGGTGGTGTGAGGCAGCAATGCTGACCACAGATCCACAATTCTCCTCCTTTCGGTTCTAACATATATTTGGGGTTGACTATAAAAACCTGCCTGATTGTTCCTTTCACTGAACCTGACCCAGTCTGGGTCCTCTTTCATTGGTCATGTCATCAAACTGGTTACAATTAAAGTCTCTTGCGATCAGTGGAGGAGTGGAATTTGAAAATGAAACAGTGACACTCTGAGTCAGAACAGAGAAGAAATTCAGAAATTGGGAATTCAGTCAGTTGGTCATTCTCCTTCCCAGAAATTTGTATTGGTCGGAAATTTAAATTCTATCGAAGCTGAGTTCATTTGTTTTTTGATAGACAGGTGATTGAGGGACAATGATGTATTGACAGAATAGTGCATCGGGGAGCACAAAGAGATGAGCCATGACCATATTAACTGGCAGAGCCGTGTCAAATAATTGAATTTGATGCCCCTCAATCCCAAGTTGTGATGTTCCAATTAGCCCTAAAAATCCATTACACAGGATTTAGGTCAACAAGACAATAGACGTCACCAATTAAGTATTGTTTGGAAAATGTGCTTAGAAAATCCAGGCTGAGGTACGAGTCGGACCACACTTAGAATATCATGAACAGCGTGAGCGCCCAAAGGAAAGATATTCTTCCATTGGAGGAGGGTCAGAGAATTTTCACTCGGCTAATCATGGGAATGAAGGGATTTTCTGATGACAAGAGTTTGACTATATTAAGGCTGAACACATGGACATTTGAAAGAATGAGCGACAAACTTTATGAACGATCCAAGGTTCTGAAGGGCTTTGACAAGGTAGATGCTGGGAAGGTAG
Source organism: Chiloscyllium plagiosum (assembly GCF_037043375.1). Taxonomy (NCBI): domain Eukaryota; kingdom Metazoa; phylum Chordata; class Chondrichthyes; order Orectolobiformes; family Hemiscylliidae; genus Chiloscyllium; species Chiloscyllium plagiosum. Next base: position 44,055,718 of record NW_028270178.1, read on the forward strand.
AATATAGAACAGGAAAGCACATCAATAGGCCAGAACGTTCACCATAGCTTTACCGACCATGATGTCATTCCAAATTAATCCCATCTGCCTGCAAGTCGTCCATACCACTCTATTCTCTGCCCGTTCATGTTTCTATCTAAGTACCACTTCAAAATGCTGCTAAGGTGTCCGCTTCAACCACCTTATGGGTTGCTTCGCCCCACTTTAGACAAAAAGATCTTTATTCGATCATTTCGATTAGAATTTCTCACTCTCATCTTAAACTGATACGCCTTATAATATTACATTTCCACGTTGGCAAATAAATTCCGACTATCCACATTATCCATGCCTCTTGTGATGCTATAAACCTGTATAAGGTCGACTTTCCAACTCCGACACTGAAGCAAAACATTCAAGTATGTCCAAATTCTCCTTATCGTTAACACATTCTCATCGAGGCAACACACTAGTAAACCACTTTTGCATCCTCTCCAAAGCCTCCACACCCTCCCTATCGTGGTGCGATGAGAATTGCACACAACATTGCAAAAGTGGCCGATTTGAGGTTTTATTAGGTCACAACATGACGTGCAAATGTCTAGACTCAACGTTGTGACCGAGGAAGGGAAGCGGGCCATGCTGATTCCTTATTATCTATCCTGCTGTGCTGTTATTTTCGGAGAGCTATGGATTTTCATCCATAACCCCACGGTATAGAATGTTCCTTAGAGTCTGGTCATTTGCAGTGCATTTTTTTCTTGCACTTGACTTCCCAAATGCATCACTTCACATTTCTGCCGATGAAATTGAATTTTCCATTTCTCTGAACAACATTCCATTTGATCAATATATTGCTGCAAACTTCAACATATATCCTCACTGCCCACTATTTCTCTCAAATACTACTAATTAGAACATGACTTTCCAAATGTCGACGGAAAAATTGCCAATCAGGTTCCGGAAATTTCCACCTTACTTAGTAATGAAAATAACAAGTTGCAATTACAGCACTGATGATTGAGAATCACGACTGGCCACAGACCTCCAAACAGAAATGCACCACTCCACATTCTTTACCCTCAAAATTTAACGTTGCCACTTCCTTTGTTTCCTTGTGCAAAAATATGCAACCGGGGGCATAAAATCCCAGAAAGAGCTGACTCTTTAAAGATGGAGACGAAGAGTAATTTCTTTTTTTTTTCAGAAGGGAAGGAATCTGTGGTAATTCCTCACTGCAAAGGGCTGTCGAACATGGGGAATTAAGTATATTTAATAAGGAGTGGCGCTTTTTCAGGAAGCAATGTGGGAGGAGGTGTAGTGTTGGTAGCTGTTGGACCCAGTGGATTTGTAATAGATGTATGTGGTTAGTTGGTCGCCGGAGATGGTGATGGAAGGTCCTGGAAGGGGAGGGTGATGGGCGAGATTGGTCAGGTGAATCCCGATGTATTATTACAAGCCCACCGACTTCCACAGCTGCCGAGGTTACGCCTCCTCCCATCCGACCTCCCTTATTCCCAATTCCTCCGCCTCTGCCGCATCTGTTCCCAGGATGACTAATTTTACCTCAGAATGTCCCAGATAACCTCTTTCTTTTGAGATAGTAACTTCCATTTCCACAGGATTAATGATGCCCTCCAGTGCATCTTCTCTACGTCAAGCACCACTGCCATTGAACCCCACCCCTGCAAATGCAACAAGGTCAGTATCCCCGGTCCTCAGCTTCCACACCATCAAACTCCACATGCACTTCATCGCTCTCCGTGACTTCCTACCCCTCCAAACGGACCCTTCCACCAAAGATATATGTTCCTGGTAGTTTCAATCAGCGTCCCAAAGAGACTTTCCCTTCCGTGACTCTCTTGTCACGTCCATGCCCCCCACCAGCGCGCGCACTACCTATTGTACTCTATGCTGCTCTATCCCCACCCCCACCCTCCTCTAGCTTATCTCTCCACGTTTCAGGCTCTCTGCCTTTATTCCTGATGAAGGGCTATTGCCCGAAACGTCGATTTCGAAGCTTTTCGGATGCTGCCTGAATTGCTGTGCTCTTCCAGCGCCACTGATCAAGAATCTGGTTTCCAGCATCTGCAGTCATTGTTTTTTCCTTGTTGATTTTAACTCTACTGCGAATCCTCTTGCAAGGATGCCTGACACCTTGCCCTGCCACTGCAGGAATCGGAAAATTGCGCCCACGCCACTCGTCTCACCTCAATCCAAACGCAACACAGGGATCCTGTCATCTCCTTCAGATATTTATCTCGACCTCTACCAATGTCATCTGCAGCAAGCGTTGCATCCGATCGTTTCAGAGAACATCTCTGGGGCACTCACACCCACCAACCCCACCACCCGTGGCTGAACATTTCAACAAACCCCCCCCCCCCCCCCCACTCCATCAAAGAACACAGGTCCTGGTCCTCCTCCACTGCCAAACCTACACCAACCGACGCCTGGAGGAGGAACCCCTGATATTCCGTCTTGGGACCCTGCAACCACACCGGCTAAATATGGATTTCAACAGCTTCCTCTTTTCCCCACGCCTCCACATTATCCAAATCCCAAGCGGCCCACTCGGCCCCGCCCTCCTCATCTGACCACCAATTCCTCCTCTGACCAACCACCTTCTTCCTCACCTTCATCCACCTATCCCTTTCTCAGCCACCTTGTCCCCAATACCACCCTCTCATTTTCATCTCTCAACACCCGGCCCAAAAGCCTCATTCCTGATAACATTCTACTGCTGGAAACATAGATTCTCCTGCTCCTCGAATGCTGCCTGAACTGCCTTGCTTCCCCAGCAACACAATCGCGACTCTGACTTGAAGCATCTGCAGTCCTCGCTTTCTCCTATGTTCTCTGAAAGATCTCTTCACTATCTGTTACTCCCTCAGTTTTAACGTCGTATGGAAACTTGCTGGTCAGGCAACTAATATCTTTCTCCAAAAAAATGTATGTTCATAAAAAGAAAGTAGTCCAAGCACCAATCCCTGTGGGACATTATTAGTCACAGTTCTCCATTTTGAGTAACTCGATTCCACTATTCGTTTCTGTCTCATGTTGCCAAGCCATTTCTCTATCCATTGAGCTATTGCACGCTTGACCCCATGCGAATTGTCCTTGTCCACCAGGGAGTGACATCAAACGCCATACTGAAGTCCACATACATGAAATTTGCAACCCTTCCCCCGATATCAACTTTGTCACTTCCTCAATAAATTCTATTAAGTTTGTAAGACATGACATCCGCTGCAAAATAACATGTCGCCTTACACTGATAAGCCTATTTTCATCCAAAAGGTAATAGATCCTACCCTTCAGTATCTCAGCCAGAAGTTTCCCTACCACTGACGCCAGACTCACCGGTTAATAATTACCTGGATCACTCCTGTTTCCTTCTTTAACAAGGGACCATATTATCAATTCTCCAGTTCTTCCGATCACACCCGTGTTAAGGAATGCTGGAAAAAATATATGTAAACCCCCCAGCTATTTCCTCTCTCTGGTCTCTGATTAACCTGCGATAGATCCCATCCGGACCTACGCATTTTTCCACTTTCATGCCTTTCAGAATACCAACATTTCCTCCGTCCTTATGCCGACTTGCCCGAGAGTAATCAAAATCTATTCCTAACCTTAACAACCGTCATTCCCCTCTTCCCGGTGAGTAACGATGCAATGTACTCATTAAGAATCACATGCATTTCCACTTACTCCAAATATAACAATTTTGCTTTGCCCTTGTTGAGCCAATCCTTACTCTAGTTGCACGCTTTTTCCATTTATATGAGTAAAAAGGATTGAGATTTTCCTTAACTGTGCGTGTCTCATGGCCCCATTTAGCCTTCTTAGTTCATCGTTTCAGTTTGGTCATAGATTTCCAATATTTTACACACCTTCGTCAGGCACGCTTCCTTTTTCCTCTTAGCTAACGCAACAAATTCACCTATCATCCATTGTTCCCTAATCTTGTCATTTCTATCCCTCATCTTCACAGTAACCTATCTCTCCTGAACTCGAATCAACCTCGCTTGAAAAGACCTCTCACATATCAAATCCGGAATTACCTTCAAACGGCTGCTCCCAATCTATCTTCCCCACCTCCTCCCGAGCTTTGGTGTTATTGGATATCTCCTGATTTAGCAGCTTTATTTTGGTCCACACTGGTCTTTGTCCATAAGTATTGTAAATCTTACGGTATTGTGACCAATATTCCCAAAGTCATTCACTACTGAAACTTCAAACACCTGGCCAGACTCATTCCCGAAAACCAGGTTCATTGCAGCCGCTTCGCAAGTTGGACTGGTTACATACTGCGATAGAAACCACTACTAGATGCTCCGTACAAATTCCTCTCCATCCATACCTCCACCGCGACACAAATACCAATCAATTTGGAAAACTAAGATCTCATTTCGCCACTACGCTGTTGCTCCGACATCATGTCATAATCCGTTTACAGATGCTTCTCCCTCCCGTTTACCTCCCTTTACTTCCCGCCCGAAGCATCGATATCTGAGGATATTTAGTTGCCAAAAATACCCTTTTGTCAACCAAGTCTCACGAATCGCAATAGCATTTAAGAAGGTTGAGAAGGCATTTGGCCTGCTTGCTGTAATTGCTCAAATCTTCGGTTATACGAATTGGGATATCATGTTAAGGTTGGACAGGACAATGGTGAGGCGTCTCCTGGTGTACTATGACAAGTATTGGGTACCGTGTTATATTGAGGATATTTTAGGTTGTGGAGGGTTCAGAAGAGAATTAGAAGGCTGTTTCCATGAAAATTGCGTTTGAATCAAATCCAATATAACAGCTCAGTTTCCGTCAGCTGGGTCAGCAGTTTGCATCTTTCTGCAAAAATGGTTTTGTGAAAAATGGCTTCCATAGACATGTTGTGTCAAATCTGGTAAAACGTTCTTCCATAATCTCACAGCATTTTTTGGGCAGAACAGTTTGGAAGTGACAGCAAAATGAGGTATATACTCAGTGCCGGGTGACTTCCAGGGGTCGAAGTTAGAGATCGGACAAATCATCCTCAGGTTCAGAAAGGAAAGGGGCAGAAGGCTGCACGGACTGGGAATCATCATCGGGGTTATCATTAGGAAGGGGAAATCGAGGCACCTGCGAGTTCGCTGGAGAGGATGGCGACAATCGTGAACTGAACCAAACATGGGATTGTGTGTAGATTTACTTCGATTTCTCGTCGAGAAGTTTCAAATGCAAGGGCAAGCTGCAAGTCGCTCAAATTCGATACTGGCTCAATGGTGCGAATTTGGACCGGATATGGGTGCATGCCCATCAGCTAGAGTTCTTGACATTTTGTGCACAAACTAATGTATGTGACTCCTGTTTTTGGAGGTTATCAGGTTATCTATTGTGTCCCAATTAATCATAGTTAGTGAAGGAAAGAAAATAAAGAATGTCATGAAAGGCAGAGAGATCAGGCTGAGCCATTCACGGAAGGAGGCTGAACCGGTATCTCTTAAGGACCTTCTGGTTTTCCTCTGGGGTTTCACACACTTTTGCATTGCATCGCGTGCGTCCTTTTCGGCCTCCAACTGATTTTGCAGATGACCAGAACGTCAAGGGACAGACATTTTCACCAAGGCCCCAATTGGTCCCGTTCCTAATTATTTGGCTGGCGTACATGTGAAAATAAAATTTGAAGTGTTTTGATTAACAGATGCAGGTATTTCCCAATTGTTCAACATTATTGTTGCTGCGTCGTCAGCCGTTAGGATTGTTTTGTTTTATCTACTCAAACATCTGCTATTATTAGTCTACATTCATAAAAATGTATGCAATGTAATCCTATCAGTGCAAGTTGGAGACGAGTAGAAGTGCCAGGACGCAAGGAACTGGTTCAACAAAAAAACAGGACATTCCCTTTACAGCATTTGTCTTTTTTTTTTCGACAAATCAGTTATTCTTCAGCTCTTTACTCAGCCGCTTTCTGAACATCTGGGTGCCACCAAGTTTGTAAAGAAGTAGTGACTATTCACTCCTCTCGCACGTGAGTGTGGAGATCAACTAAAACAGGCATCAGCAATTAAGGAACACAACATTTCCACCAGTGCCCACCCACATTATGGTTTGAGAATCGAGGGATAACCCTGTTTGAAAGCCATAGGTTGTGAAATTCAGCAGGGCCTTCCACTGTGATTACTGTACCTTACGTAGATCTGAATTGCGCGTCCTTATCTTGTCTCGAACCAGGTTTTGCTGGACAATCAATGGGACGAGAAAATTGGAGTGTAATGTTGCCTGCTTGGTAGCATCGACTACCCGCTCATTTCCTTTCGAGACTGCATCAGTTACTTCAGCGTGAGTCGAAGATTTTAATAACCGCCAGGCTGTTTGGACAAATCAGGATTACTAAAAGGATGTCCTTGGAGGTTAAATTCACTGAGTTTCCACAAGTCTACGTTACTGTGGGTCACATCAAATATATCACGACAACCAGTGTATATTCACAGAATTTCTCCTTGCTAGGATGTCAGCAAGCCGATCACCAGGTTATCTCCAAGTGTACCTTCAGGACGCATCGCCCCCACAGTAGTTATATTTCCACAGTTAAAGCAAAGGCTCGTCATTCGTTCCCAGGAGTTATAGCTGATTCGTCCCCGGTCGTAAATGTGCAGTACTGAGGCCTGTCTGTCCCCATATCCAGGGTCCCCTTGTGAAAGGGTTGCTCAGCAGTGCTCGCTGGGTGGTCATCGGAGTTTCCTTCCAGCCCCAGTGGGTACCTTGTTCCCAATCAAACGTCTAACACACAGTAGTCGGCATGCGGGATCGCGAGGGCACTAGATATAATCATTTTTACCTGTAAGTCGCGTCGTGGTTCAATCTAGTTCTGGCCGTCCCAATAGAAAATCACTGTCCACCCCACTTACGACTGGAAATTCCTGGACTGTTCATATTGTTTGTCTGGATCATGTCAGTGACAGCACGAGGAAGATGCGTCGGGTGAAACAAAAGTGAATCAGCTTCTCGATTATTTTCCAAATGTGGGCTGTATAACACCTCCCTCCGAGAGGGACCACTTATTTCAGTTTAATAACACAAACCATTCAGCTTCAGGCCACTCCCAGAACTCTGCTGACTTGACAACTGTGTCATCCTTTGGACATATTGAGCAAATTGGGCCATTTTGATCATGCATTCAGTATCTCGCTCTGATTACTCTGATTCCCCGGATGGTGGCTGGTTTAGGATAGCTCAGCCCGCTTATCCCCATGATATCAGCCATGAAGACCGGACGCTTTAGTTTTAAAAGAAGGAAGGGTTTGTCATGAGGGGGTGTGCTGGGGACAATTAAGTGATCTTAACGGCTCATTGTGTATCCTGGAATAAAGTCCCCATTCCTCATTCCTATCAGTGTCATCACCATCCTCAAATACCGGCAGTATGCCAGCCATAGGCTTGATATTCCTGAAGAGCATAATGTCATTCTGTTTAGTCAACAGTACAGTGCTGAAAAGATCAGCAGGTTAAGCAGCATCCGAGGAGTAGTAGAACCGACGTTTTGGGGGAAAAGCCCTTCATCAGGACAGAGACGGGGAGGGAGGGGCTGGGGTGAAGGTAGCTGAGGTGGAGGTAGTGATGATAGGTCGAAGCGGGGAGTGATGTTGAACAGGTGTGAAGTAAGATAGACAGATGAGACGTGCCATGAGAAAGGTGCTGGGGTAAGATGGCGAAATGGGGAAATGAGGAAACTGATGAAATTCACATTGCTGCTCCGAGGCAGAAGATGAGGCGTCCTTCCTCCAGGCGTCGCGTGATGAGGGATTGACGATGGAGGAGGCTTACGATCTGCAAGTCCCCTACAAAGTGCGAGGGGGAGTTGAACTGTTGGTCAAGGGGTGGTCTGATTGATTGATGCGGATAACCCAGTGGTGTGATCTGAAGCCCTCTAAATGTCACGCCCAGTGTGGAGGAGACAACATCGAGAGCAACAGACCAGAAAAGACTTATGTGGATGCGTAGGTGAAACATTGATGAATGTGGCAGATTCCTTTTGGGCTTAGAAGGAGATGAGTGGGAAGGTGTAGTCGGAGGTTTTGCAATTCCTGCGGTGGCACAGGAAGGTATTGGAAGCGGTCGGTGGCTTTTTATGAGGGCGTGATTCTGACAATGTTGTGGAGGGAATAGTCTTTCCGGAAAGCAGATATGTTCGCGGAGAAAATTATATCTTTGGTGATGCGGTCCGTTTGCAGTTGACAAAAATGATCGAGGATGATGGGATGTATAAGGAGATTGGTGGTGAGAAGCTGAGTGTTTGGAGGGCGGGTTTCAAGGGTGAAGGTGCGGGATGTGGTTGAGATGCACTGGAGGGAATCATCCCCAGCGTGGGTGGGAAAATTGCATTCTTTAAAGAAAGAGGACATCTGGTATGTTCTGTGGTGGAACTTCTCCTCCTGGAAGCAGATGCGGTGGAGGAAGAGCAGTTGAGAAAAAAAGATCGCATTTGTGCAGGAGGCAGGGTAGGAGGACCTTTACTCCAGGTAGCTCCGGGAGTCAGTGAGTTTGTGGAAAATGTCAGTGTTTGGTTGGTCACCGTCGGTGGAGATGGTGAGGTCCAGGAAAGGGAGAGTGCTATCAGATATTGTCCAGATGAATTGAAGATGATGTGGAATGTGTTGGTGACTTTAATGAATGTTCAACTTCCTCATGGGAGGACGAGGTGGCGCTGACGCAGTCATCAATGTAGCGGAGGATAATGTGGAGAGAGGTGACGGTGAAACTACGAGAGATGGAATGTTCCAATGGACGACAGAGGCAGGCATCGCTGGGGCCCTTGCGGTGCCTATGGCTCCCTCTTTCATCTGAAAGAAGTGGGATTCGAAGGACAAATGTTTGAGGATAAGGATCACTTCAGCGAAGGGAATAAAGGTGTCAGTGGGAGGGTACTAGTGGGGACATCGGTAGGAGGTAACAGAGTGAATGGAGGCCCTGGCCATGACGGATGGTGGTGTATAGTGACTGAATGTCCATGGTGAAGATGAGCTATTGGGGGTCAGGGAAACTGAAGTCTTGGAGGACGTCGAGGGCATGGGTGGAGTCGCGAATAGATGTGGTGTGTTCCCAGACTGGGTTTGGTTAGAACAGTATCAAGGCATATGGAGATGAATTTGGAGGCGCACACAAAGGCTGAGATGATAGGTGCTGGGATACCCAGGCATGTGGGTGTTAGGACCGAGGAGGAATTTGGCGGTGTGGAGTTCACATACTGTGAGTTTGGAAGCTGTGGGTGGGGGACCCCCTGAGGTGATGGGTTTGTGTACTGTTTGGGGGATAATGGTTTGGTGATGGGAGTTGAGGTTGTGGTCGATGGGGCAGTAGGAGGAGGTGGTGTACAGGTCGTGTACAGGTCAGTGCGCTAAACTACTACTGCAGCCCGCTAGTCCGCTGGTTTGAAGGTGAGTTTGGTGTGGAGTAGTGCGAGTGGATGGTTGCATGTTGTGAAGATGAGATGTTGGAGTGGAGGAGTGTGGTGGACAGCGTTAAGCAGTGAATATCTCAGTGGCAGTTGGACATAAAGAGTTTGCGGCCGGGTAACGGACTGCCACGTCTAAGCAGATGGAGTGTGTTGGAGCCGGACGAGTTGGTCCTCGGAAGGTGGGCGTGAGTGTTGATTGAAAAAGTGAGCTCAGAGTCGGAGACGGCGGAAAAAGTGTTCGATGTCACAACATGTATTGAATTCATTGCTGCGTGAATTGAGTTGGATGAAGATAACTGGAGTGGGGGCGGTAGAGGGGGTCCAGTAGTGCCATCATTTGACTTGTTGATGACTACCCACCTTTTCTATGGTGCGGGGCGGTAACACTGGGATCTGTGCTTGGCGCGTTGTCGGTGTGCGTTGAATTGGGTATGTGGAATTTGAAGTGGTTGTGACTATGGCAGCTGTGGGGATGGATGTGGTGAATCCCAGATCTCCCCCTCACTGAGAGCTAACAAACAATCATTCGTATCGGCAGTATCTTTATTCCCATCCCTTCACATACCCACGAAATCAATATGTGTTGTGACATCAAACACTGCTGCCATGTCTGCCTCTGAGCACACCTTTTCAACGAAGACTCCTTCCCACCATTCAAAGACACCATAACCCATCTACAAAACACTCCACATCCCTACTCCAACCATGCTGATCTGTTTCCTGGCCTCGATCCCTTTACTTTGAAATGCCGACGAGATATTCACAGCCTCAACTTGTCCACACACTTCCGCACTTCAAGGTCTTACACTCACAAAGCCCAGCCCACCACTCCCTTTGCTCCAATGTTAAACTTATCATCAAACCAGCAGAGACGGAGGTTCAGTCGTAGTTTGGTGCACTGACCTCTACACAGCTGAAGCCAGGCACCAACTTAAAGACACCTCCTCCTACCACCCATTCGACCACGACCTCACTCCCAGCACTAAATGATTATCTCCCAGACCGTACGCAACCTCATCACATCAGGGGATCTCCCAGCCACAGCTTCCAATGCTTCGGGAATTGCTCAACACCCGATTCAAACCCATATGGAAGCTCTACAAGCCTGACCACCTCTGGCAAACTGTCATCTCAACCAGTTCATGCCCCAACAAATTCATCTCCAAACACCTCGACGTTGCCTTTCTCCCCCCCCCCATCCCCACCCCACATTCGGGACAGAAACTCCCCTCATATGTTTGGGATGCCAGTAACGCCCTGTAGATCCTCCACGATTTCAGTTTCCCTGCCCCCCCAAAGCTTCGTCTTCACCATGGACATACAGTACCTATAGACTTCCACCGGCCATGACCAGGACATCAAGCCCTCCATTTCTTCCTCTCCCGACCACTCCACCAGTATCCTTCCACTGACACTCTTATTCCCTTGAGTGAACTGGCCCTCACACTCAACAATTTCTCCCTTCGAATGCTCCCACTTCCTACAGAGGAAAGGGGTAGCCATGGTCACCCGTAAGTGCCCGAGCTGTGCCTGCCTTTTTATCGGCGACGTGGAACAGTCTATCTCCCGCAACACTGCAGACATTTTCCTCCAATACATTGATAGATGCTTTGGCCCCATCTCATTCTCCCACGTAGAGGTTGAACAGTTCATCAACTTCAGCACACATTCCACCGGTACGTCAAATTCACCTGGACCGTCTCTGACACCTCCCTCCCCTTCATGGACCTCGCCATCTCCATCAACGGTGACAAATTGAACACTGACATTTTCTGCCGACTCACCAATTCCCACAGCTACCTGGATTACACAACATCCCACCCTGCCTCCTGCAAAAAATGTTATCTTTTATTCCAAACTCCTCTGCCTTTTCCGCATTTACTCCCAGGAAGTCCACAAAACACACCAGATGGCCTACTTCTTTAAACAACGCAATTTCCCACTCACGTGGCTGATGATGCCTTCCAGCGCATCTCATCCATATCCCGCATCTCCGCCCTAGAAAGCCACCCATCCAACCGCTTCAGATTCAGGATCCCGTTCCTCACCTTCCATTTCACCGTATAATCCGCATCACCATCCGCTATATCTTTCACCTACAAACGGACACTACCACCAGAGATATATTTCTTATCCCAGCCCGATCAGCATTCTGTAATGAAAATTCCCTCCAAGACTACCTTCTCAGAATCATGCACCCTAACATTCCTCCCTCCTCTCCCGATTCCTTCCCCTGCCAACGCAGGAACTGCAAAACCTGCGCCCTCTCCTCTCTCTCAACTCCATCTAAGGCCGCAAAGAAGCCTTTCGTATTCACCAATGTTCCACCTGTCCTTCCACACATGTCATTTACTAAATCACTTGCTTCCGATGCGGTTTCCTTTACATCGTCTCCGGGATACCCGCAACAATCAACCGAACCACACCATGGCCGAACACATCACCTCCTACTCCCACTCTGCCGAGAGCATGCAGGTCCTGGACCTCCTCAATAACCTGTCCCTTACCATCCGAGGCCTGAAGGAAAAACGTTTCATCTTCCGCTTCGTGACCCTCCCACCCCATGACATCAATTTGGATTCTACCAGGTTGCACATTTCCCCTCCACGCGCCTTCCTCCTGTACCAACCTGTCAGCTCGGCACTGTCCTCAGGACCCGTCCATTCTGTCCATCTTTGTTCCCATCTATCCGTTCCACCCTCTCCACCGCCCTATCACCTTTACCCCCACCTTCAGCCACCTATTGCACTCTCTAGCTAAATTACCCTCAGCCTCACCCCATCCAATTTATCTGTCTATCCCCGCGTCGGCCAGCCTAATTCCTGATGAAGGTTTTTTTGCCAAAAATATCAACTTTCCTGGTCCTCGCATTCTGCCTGACCTGCTGTGCTTTTCTCAGCAGCATACTCTTGGCCATTATCTACAGCATCTTCTCTACCCACTTTCTAATCTTTAACAATGTTTGTATATTCCTCGGCCTTAGTGGCCTTACACTGTTTCCCTTTCTTTATATTTTTTTCGAACCATTCAAGGTCATCGAAGAACATCTCCAAGCTTGTGCGAGTTCTATCTGGTGCACATATCTCTATCGCCCTATCACATGCAGAATTATTTCAACTCGCCAGCAAGGTATCTTTCCATTCTTTAGTTTATAAGTAATGAATGCAACAGCATTTCAAATTACGCAAGGACATAGAGCACTGACAATTTATAAAGAAATAACCCAATCAATCCTGACAAATAATTGTGATTTTGTGATTCAGGGCCAGTACAATTGAGTCTCAGAAGAAAATGAAATAAATCATTAACGGTAATTCAGAGGTGGAAACTAAACAAGTGATGAAGACACTTTAGAAGTCACCAATGGAAATTTAATTATTCAAAATTCAAAATGAAAATCTAAAACTTGCACAGTTTCCAACACTGCAGTCCATTATAATTATCTAGTGCCAATCCATTAATATAAATCCCAGATGAGAAACCTTAAGTAATTCTGACCAGTAAGTGCTCACTTATAATGTTAAAGGTTGTGAAATGACTGCAGCTACATTAAAACGTGTGTCTGCTTTCATATTTTCATAAAGTCATTGAAACGCACTCTGCCGTCCAACCCGTCTGTGCTGACAGGATAACCCAACCCAACCTAGACCCACCTATCAGCACCCGTCCCATAGCCCTCCAAACTCTTCTTATTCATATACGCATCCAAATGCCTTTTAAATCTTGCAATTATACCATCCACCAACAGTTCCGCTGGAAGCTCATTCCATAAACGTACCACCCTCTGCATAAAAAAGTTAACCGGCAGGTCTCTTTTATACCTTTGCCCTCTCACGCTAAACCCTCTTCTTCTGGACTCCCCGATCCCAGGGAAAATACTTTGCCAATTTACCCTATCCAAGCCTCTCATAATTTTGTAAATCTCTATAAGGTCACCCCTCAGCCTCCAACGCTCTAAGGAAAACAGCCCCAGCCTGTTCAGCCTCTCCCTATAGCTCGTATCTTCCAACCCCGGCAACATTCTTGTAAATCGTTTCTCAACCCTTTCAAGTTTCACAATACCTTTCCGATAGGAACGAGACAAGAATTGTGTGCAATACTCCAACAGGGCCCTAACCGATATCATGTACAGCCGCAACATGACCTCCCAACTCCTGTACTCAATACTCTGACCAATAAAGGAAAGGATACAAACACCTTCTTCACTATCCTATCGAACCTGCGACTCCACTTTCAAGGGCAATGAAACTGCACTCCAAGGTCTCGTTGTTCAGCAACACTCCCTCGGACCTTACCATTAAGCGCATAAGTCCTGCTAAGATTTGTTTTCCCAAAATGCAGCATCTCGCATTTATCTGAATTAAATTCCATCAGCCACTTCTCAGCCCATTGTCCCATCTAGCCAAGGTCTTGTTGCAATCAGAAGTAACCCACTTCGCTGTCCACTGCACCTCCAATTTTTGTGTCATCTGCAAACTTACTAACTGTACCTCTTATGCTCGCATTCAAATCATTTATGTAAATTACAAAAAGTAGAGGACCCAGCTCCGATCATTGTGGCACTGCACTCGTCACTGGCCTCCACTCTGAAAAAACAAACGTCCAAAACCATCCTGTGTCTTCTACGTTTCAGCCAGTTCTGTATCCAAATGGCTATTTCTCACTGTATTGCATGAGATCTAACCTTGCGAATCAATCTCCCATGGAATGCTTTGTTGAGCGCTTTACTGAAGTCCATATAGATCACATCTACCGCTCTGCCCTCATCAATCATCTTTGTTACTTCCTCAAATCCCTCAATCAAGTTTGTGAGACATGATTTCCCATGCACAAAACCATGTTGAGTATTCCTAATCTGTCATTGCCTTTCCAAATACATAAAGATCTTATCCCTCAGGATTCCCTCCAACGACTTGCCCACCACCGACTTAAGGCTCATTGGTCTATAGTTCCCTGGCGTGTCCTTATCACCCTTCGTAAACAGTGGCACCACATTAGCCAACCTCCAGTCTTCTGACACCTCATGTTTGACTATCAATGGTAAGAATTTCTCAGCAAGAGGCGCAGCAATCACTTCTCCAGCTTCCCACAGACCTCGAGGGTACACTGAACAGGTCGTGGGGATTTATCCACTTTTATGCGTTTCAAGACATCCAGCACTTCCTCCTCTGTAATATGGACATTTTGCAAGATGTCACCATCCATTTCTCTATATCGATATCTTCCATATCCTTTTCCACAGTAAATACTGATGCAAAACACTTATTTAGTATCTCCCCCATTTTGTGCAGCTCCATACAAAGGCCGCATTGCTGATCTTTCTTGGGCGCTATTCATTCCCCAATTATCCCTTTGTCCTTTATGTATTCGTAAAAACTCCTTGGATTATCCTTATTTCTATTTGCCAAAGCTATCTCATTTCCCCCTTTTGCCCACCTGATTTCCCACTTAAATATACTTCTGTTTTCTTTTTGCTCTTCTAAGGAATCACTCGATCTATCCTGTGTATAATTTACATTTGCTTGCTTCTTTTTCTTAAACTGACACTCAATTTCTTTAGGGTTTCCTATACTTACCAGCATTCTCTATACGTACCAGCCTTTCCTTTCACCCCAACAGGAATATACTTTCTCTGGGTTCCCGTGATTTCACTTCTGAAGGCTTCCCATTTTCCAGCCGTCACTTTACTATTGAACATTTGCCCCCAATCAGCTTTCGAAAATTCTTGCCTAATGCCGTCCAAATTTGCCTTTCTCCAATTTAGAACTTCAACTTTTCGACCTGGTCTATCCTTTTCCATTATTATTTTAAATCTAATGATGCTTATAAGGGCAATGAGGCAGTCGCATTCCAGAATATTCAAGTTAGGGAGCTAAGAATCATAAATCATGGCTGTGTCACATGGCTGCTGAACCAAAATCTAAAACCTTCCAGCTGTTTCGTTTGCAATTCTAACAGAATGAGCATGGCAAGTTGTTCGTGCCTCTACGTGTGTCCCACACCCAGGGGAAATACAGCTGAGCATTTAATAATTGCCCAATGTTGCCAAAACATTGCCCAAATTCATTAAATTTTGGACATCCTGAAGTAAGCAACTGGAATTACTGCAGATTTGTAAAGCCAATTAAAAATATTACTGGACACTCTAACGGATCGGGGAATCTCGGAGCATGCTGCGAAGCTGAAAGTGTGTCCAGGGCTTATCAAATGGGGTTTCACCTGTCATAACCCTGGATCCACCAAATTTTTAAAAGCTAATTTTGAAAAGCCTAAGATGCTCTCAGCGTCACTTTCTGTCCGGAAACTAGGATGCCGTTCAGTAATCACGCCAATATCTTGTGGCCGATTAGCGAGAATTGTGTCAGCATTTCTAGTAGCATTTTGCCCCTGGCGAGCTTTCCTTTTTATTTTTGAACGGGACAAAAGCGCAAACGCCTTGTATATTTCATCTCTCAAAGATTATCGGCCGGTGACCTGAAAGGACCAGGATATCTATTACCTTGATTGGAGCATATTTACCACGACGTTTCTGTGTTTTCCTCGAGACACAAATAGACCTTGATCAGCGAGATTAATTTCATTTGTCCCTGCCGGCAGACATTCTCCTGCATTTAGAATTCAGCGATTCCATTATCCTGGAATGGAAAAAAAGAACAACAGGAAGCAAAGGACAAATACCAAAACAAACAGGCCAAAGCCGAACACACAAACAAGACAAAACAGCAAAGCATGACAAGAAAAAACAGATACAACAGAGAAACACATTCATACAACAAATATCGGGATCCCTGCCAACAACACAAGGCAAAGTGTGGCGCGGTCTCCTTCAACCCAAGATTGCTTCAGCGATTCAGAACAACCCTTACTTAATTGGGAACCCAGCTCCCTACTCATGACAGTTGGTTCAAAGGACAAAATGCTGGAGGAATTTTATGAAACCCTCCAAAAGCAACCGCTCTTGCCTCAGGTCGTTGTCCGAAGCTCACTGAATGTAAGACGAAAATGAAAATGATCCTGCGGGATCAAAACAAAATGAAAACAAAAAAGCCTCTGGTGCCACAGCCAAAAGGGAAACACTCTGGCCGGCAACTTAGGGAAACGCCGCCAGCGGTGAATTAAACTCTCCTGTGTTGTGGCGAGAAAATAGTATTTAAAACAACGCAGGACGCCGTACATCAAATGAGGAACCGCGTACGCCTTCTAAACGCAAACCCAACCTCTTATTAGTGAAATAAAAACGCAGAACATCGTCGGTTCAGGGACAAAACGTCGTTTACCTTCTTCAGTCAAAACACAATCCCGTAATAGGAAAGAAAACACAGAGCAAGGTTTCGTAATGGAGGACACTGGGTCTCACTTCTCAACTCAAAACTCAACCCGATTGTTTAAGGGAAGAATTCTCGTCTCCCTTTTCAAGTAAAAAGAAAATCGCCAACTCAGGGAGGTTGCAAATAAAAAGAAAAAAATAAAAGTTTCAGGTCCAAATATCTCGTGTAATAGAAGTCCTGCAGATGTCCTCAACTGTAAGAACTGGGATAAAATTATGCTGTGGGTGACTCGCTTGTCGCGGTCCAATTTCACGGAACAATAACCTGCGCCACACAAATCTTGAGCTATTGACTGCCGTGTGATCAAGGTGAGAGGCAAGTCGATCTTATTGTCAAAAGTCACTCCGACGAGATGGAGAGAGCTGAGTGGTTGTGCAGGTTACAATCATTTAACAATTAGCAAACGTTCATTGCCTGACAATGAGCAAGAGGGCACTCAGCCCAGTCACGAGCCCCAGTCACATATCGTCTGGACAGTGCTGCTTAATAGTCGATCAGCAAGAGTTAGTATGTGAAGAAATGCCTGTAAGAGAAGAAAATTCCCTTGTGGAACGAGTGTACTATCAAGTGCGACGACATCTGCTGACCATGCATCCATCTCACTGAGCCTGGGAAAGTCCAAGCTTGATGAAGCAGATACTGGTACAAACGTTAAAATACTTTCCAGGTTTTGAATATATGAAAATATGTTTGAACATAGAACATAGAACATAGAAAAATACAGCGCAGTACAGGCCCATTAGCCCACGATGTTGCACCGATCCAAACCCACCTAATCTACACTAGCCCACTATCCTCCATATGCCTATCCAATGCCCGTTTAAATGCCCATAAAGAAGGAGAGTCCACCACTGTTACTGGCAGGGCATTCCATGCACTCACGACTCGCTGAGTAAAGAATCTACCCCGAACATTTGTCCTCAACCTACCACCCCTTAATTTAAAGCTACGCCCCCTCGTAATAGCTGACTCCATGCCTGGAAAAAGGTTCTCATGGTCGACTCTAACTAAACCCCTAATCATCCTATATACCTCTATCAAGTCTCCACTAAGCCTTCATTGCTCCAGTGAAAACAGCCCCACGTGCCTCAGCCTTCCCTTATACGATCTTCCTACCATACCAGGCAACATCCTGGTAAACCTCCTCTGCACCACTTCCAGTGCCTCCACATCCTTCCTACAGTATGGCGACCAAAACTGCACACAATACCCCAGTTGCGGCCGGACCAGAGTCTTACACAACTGCAACATGACCTCAGGACTCCGGAACTCAATTCCTCTACCAATAAAAGCCAGTACGCCATATGCCTTCTTCACGCACTATTTCCTGGGTGGCAACTTTCAGAAATCTGTGTACATGGACACCAAGATCCCTCTGGTTATCCACACTACCAAGTATCCGACCATTAGCCCAGTACCTCATCTTCTTGTTACTCTTACCAAAGTGAGTCACTTCAGACTTACCTACATTGAACTCCATTTGCCACCTTTCTGCCCAGTTCTGCAGCTTATCTATATCCCGCTGTAACCTGCCACATCCTTCCTCACTGTCAACAACTGCACAGACTTTCGCATCATCCACAAACTTGCTCACCCAACCTTCTCGCCCCTCCTCCAGGTCATTTATCCAAATGACAAACATCAGTGGTCCCAAAACAGGTCTTTGCGGAACATCCTTAGTAAATGCACTCCAAGATGAACCTTTACCATCAACTACTACCCTCTGTCTTCTTACAGCCAGCCAATTCCTAATACAAACCTCCAACTCACTCTCAATGCCATACCTTCGTATTTGTTTTCAGTAGCCTTCCATGGGGAACCTTATCAAATGCATTACTAAAATCAATATACACCACATCTACGGCTTTACCCTCGTCCACCTCGTTAGTAACCTTCTCACAGAATGCAATAAGGTTTGTGAGACACGACCTGCCCTTCACAAAACCATGCTGACTATCCTTGATCACATTATTCCAATCCAGATGTTCATAAATCCTATGCCTTACAATTCTCTCTAAGACTTTGCCACAACAGAAGTGAGACTCACTGGCCTACAGTTACAAGGGTTATCCCTACTCCCCTTCTTGAACAAGGGAACCACATTTTCTATCCTCCAGTCTTCTGGCACTAATCCTGTAGACAACGAGGACATAAGAATCAAGGCCAATGGCTCTGCAATCTCCTCCCTTGCTTCCCAGCGAATCCTAAGATAAATGCCATCAGGTCCAGGGGACTTATCTATTTTCACCCTTTCGAGAATTTCCAACGCCTCTTCCCTATATACCTCAAAGCCATCCATTCTAATTAATTGTGACTCAGTATTCACATCGGCAACAATGTTCTGTTCCTGAGTGACTACTGACGAAAAGTATTCATTCAGTGTCTCCCCAATCTCTTCAGCCTCCACACGCAACTTCCCACAACTATCCTTGACTGGACCTATTCCTACCCTCGTCATTTTTTTTATTCCTGACATCCATATAGAAAGCCTTAGGGTTTTCCCTAATCCTACCAACTAAGGACTTTTCATATCCCCTCCTTTCTGCTTTTAGCTCTCTCTTCAGATCCTTCCTGGCTACCTTATAACTGTCAATCACCCCAACTGATCCTTCACGCCTCATCTTTACAAAGGCTGCCCTCTTCCCATTAACAAGGGATTCCAATTCCTTATTAAACCATGGTTCCCTCACACGACCCTTTCCTCTCTGCCTGACAGGTACATACTTATCAAGGACACTCAATAGTTGCTCCTTGAACAAGCTCCACATATCAATTGCGCCCTTCCTTGAAGCCTACTTTTCCAAGCGACGCATCCTAAGTCGTGCCTCACCGCATCATAATTTCCCTGCCCCCAGCTATAACTCTTGCCCTGCAGTGCACACTTATCCCTCTCCATCACGAGAGTAAAAGTCACCGAATTGTGGTCACTGTCCCCAAAGTGCTCACCTACCTCCAATTCTAACACCTGGCCTGGTTCGTTACCCAGAACCAAATCCAGTATGGCCTCACCTCTTGTTGGCCTGTCTACATATTGTGTCAGGAAGCCCTCCTGCACACATTGGAAAAACACCGACCTATCTAACGGACTCGAGATAAATCTTTCCCAGTCAATATCTGGAAAGTTAAAGTCCCCCATAACAACCACCCTATTACTTTCACTCTTCTCCTGAATCATCCTCGCAATCCTTTCTTCAACGTCTCTAGGACTATTAGGAGGCCTGTAGAAAACTCCTAACAGGGTGACCTCACCTTTCCTATTCCGAACCTCAGCCCAAACTACCTCAGATGGCGAGTCTTCATCCATCGTCCTTTCCACCGCTGTGATACTATCTTTGACAAGCAGTGCCACACCTCTCCCTCTTTTACCCTCACCTCTGACCCTTCTAAAACATTTAAAGCCTGGATCACGCAACAACCAATCCTGTCCCTGTTATACCCATGTCTCCGTAATAGCCACAACACCGATATCCCAGGTACCAACCCACGCAAGTTCACCTACCTTATTTCGTATACTTCTTGCATTGAAGTAAACACACTTCAAGCCATTTTCCTGTTTACAGGCACCCTCATTTGAGATTGATGCCATGTTCCTAACCTCCCTACACTCCAGGTCCTGCACCCTAAAGCTGCAGTCTAGGTTCCCATGCCCCTGCAGAGTTACATTAACCCCCCCCCCCCCCCCCGAAGAGCATTAGCAAACCTCCCCCCAAGGATACTGGTGCCCCTCAGGTTCAGGTTTAGACAATCCTCTTTATAGAGGTCCCACCTTCCCCAGAAAGAACTCCAGTTATCCAGATGCCGGAATCCCACCCTCATGCACCATCCCTGTAACCACGCATTTAACTGTTCTCTCTCCCTATTCCTCGACTCTCTATCACATGGCACGGGTAACAAACCAGAGACAACAACTCTGTTTGTTCTAACTCTGACCTTCCAACCTAGCTCCCTGAAAGCCTGCCTAATATCCTCAGCCCTATTCCTACCTATTTCGTTGGTGCCAATGTGGACCACGACTTCTGGCTGCTCCCCCTCCCGCTTAAGGACCCCGAAAACACGATCTCCCTTGCACCTGGGAGGCATCATACCAAACGTGAGTCTCTCTCGCCCCCACAAAACCGCCTATCTGTGCCCCAAACTATCGAGTCCCCAATAACTATTGCTCTGCTCTGAACCCCATTGCTTACCTCTGGTAAGTCGTCCCCCCGACAAGTATGTGGCATGGTGGGTTATGCGTGGGTTTTGACACGTCTCCCAGAGAAGGATACAGAAAATCTCTCGGAAATACCACAGGATCATGCGACATGTGCAACTAAACCCGGAAAGCATGCATTTCAGTGGAATGTTAGTATCTGGAAGATTGAGTATTGATGGGTCTGATGGACCAGCTGTCCTTCATACCAGAATTTCGCAGGAAGATCTATCGATTGGGTTGCCAATCAATTTATTCTTCCCTGTTCACTTTCAAAGATCATAAATGCATTCCATTGATGCAAAAAAGAAGAAGAGGGACAATGGAGAACTACAGACCATTTAACCTTTCATCAACGAGAAGGAATTTATTATAAATAATGTGATATTTTATACTCAGAAAGTAAGGGCATTCGGAGCAGCACCTGAAAATAGGAAGTTTAAAATTATATCTGAATTCATTTCAAGCATGCAGGTGATGAAACGTCGTCTCGATTGCAATGTTATTTTTTCTCTATTTCCATGGATGCTATCTGACCGGCTCTGATCCCGACTATTTGTTGTTTTCAGTGCAGATATCAGCATCTGATCCGACTCAAAGTAAGGACATATTGCAACACTTACACCGTGTTCATGAGACTGTATCCGGTGACTGTGTGCAGTTTTGGTGTCGTGATGCAAAGCATCGTTTATTGACTATATTTGCTGTATGGAATTCTCCAGATTAATTCCTCAGATGCCAAAATTGTCTGATGAGTGAACTCGGTCTTTGTTGTCAACAGTTGCAAGGAATTCGAGGTGATCGCAGTGAAACTTAGGAAAATCACATGAAGGAGATTGTCTACCACAGGACCCGGAGAACTGTTGGCAAGCAAGCTTTGGGAGAATCCCAGTATATTCTAAGCATAAATCAAATGTAACAAAATAGCCACGGGACCTGCCAGAGAAACAAACAACAATTAATGTGGTTCCACTGGATGGGAAATATATCAGGGATGTAATAGATAACCATAGAGAAGTCAGTATCAAATTATTGCTCAGGAATGTATTGGAGAAACTACGGAAAAGAGATAAAAGATTTCCATTTCGAGGCAATATTTGAACAACAAAAGTGATGATAACGTTAACGGAATTTAGCTATGTACAACAACTTTGATTAAACTTCTTTGAGATACTCGCCTCATTAGTTTGTTCAAAACCCCAAATAGGCAACAGATTAAAAAAGCAAAATATTATTATAATATGACCATTTTAACACATTACATTCGAAAATATTTTAGTGCAGGAGACAGTGAGTCGTATTTGAGGCCATTTTTGAGCCGGAGAACAATGCCTCCTGGTCTGCTACAGGGATCAGCGCTGTGTTGCGCATTATGTGTGGTATTTCTGAATGATGTAGAGAGGAATATGAATGGAGAGTGTAATAAGTACATTCGCGCATTCCCTGCAAAGGGATTTGTCACGGATATCCACACAGCCATTATGCTACAGGAATATATGGATGCAATGGTCAGACTGGCAGTTCAATGGTGGATGAAATGTAACTCCATTAAATATGAAGTCATTCACCGAAGAAGAAGGAACGAGGCGGCGAGTACTCAAAGAATGGCAGCGCATTAGCCAGCTGAAGAGGCGATTCTCCACGGATTCCTGAAGTGAATGGACAGGCTAATGGACAAGTTAAAGAAGGTGTAAGGTACCGGAGGCATCGTGTTTATTTCTGGAGCCATTGATTAAAAGGCCAATACAAGACATTGTTTATGCCAAGATGGCTACTGGGTATCGTTCTTCTTGTCGCATCACAGGAAGGATGTGATTGTGTTATAGAGGTGATTAACCAGGATGTTCCCTGGGTTGGAGCATATCAGCTACTAAGAGAGGCTGGATAAGACCTTGTTGTTTCCTTTGGAACAGAGAAGTCTAAGGGGGACGTGCTTCAGAGTTACCAGTTTATGAGTGAAATGGTTATGATGGATAGACAGCAGTTGATGGTTCAAGACAAAGGGCGAGGAACAAGGGAGAACACTTTGGAAATGAAGTGTTTGATGTTAAAAGAGTACTGGAAGATCTATTTTCTTTCAAATTCTATTGGAGTCTGGAATGTACTTCCTGAGAGAGGAGATGTCGCAGGTAAGCTCACAACTGTCAAAACGTTCTTGCACGAGCACCTGAAGTGTGGTAACATTCTCGGCAACGGCCCTCATCTTTGAATGTCGGTCTAATGATGATCGTTTTGTATTTCCGTCTGGTATCTGTGATTATGGAAGGTCAATCATTGTGTAGGTTGAGTCTGGAACTGATGGATTTCTAAAGAGTGTTTGAGCATTGTGCAAAAGCGTGGACTTTAACAGCTTCTAAAAGTGTTCCAATGGCAAAGGCTGGAGAAAGCAACTGCACCCTTGTTACAGTCTGAAACCAATGAATTGAGATTGGAGAACAGGGAATTGGCTGAACAATGAAACAGCCACTTCCGTTCTGTCTTCGAAGAAGGAAAAATCAAAACAAAACGGTTCCCAGCAATACTGGGAAATCTACGTCTGGTGTGCAAAAATAAAACGAATTTATTGAATAAACAGTTTTCGAGAAATTATTGGAAATGAAAGTAATCAGCAGAGACATAGTCAAGATAGATTGATGAAGTGGAAATTCCATTTGAAAAACCGACTTACCCATAAATTACAGAAAACCAGTTTGCAATATGTTTGGATTTTAAAAAGGATCATTGTTCATGTCTTTATCTTATTGGTAACGATCAAATCCTATTGGATTGCGGCTAATATAAAGAAATGGTTGAAGAATAGTTGAGTTGGCATGGAACAGTGGGTAGAATTTTCATTTTCTTGACACATGTATTTTGCAGTAAAAATACAATAAAATAGGGCGAATGTTTTCATTTGTTAACAGAAAATCTGTCATTTTGAGCAGTATAAGAACAAGGAAATAGGGAGAGTTTAGATTGGTTGGAGTCCATCAATCCTGCGGCAAATCATGAACGTTGATGATTCCTGCACCGCCATCCTTCAAGCAATACCTCGGTTCCATCTACATTGGAGACCATTGCTGTCAAATTTGCTAATCCACGTGGGCCATCTTGTGCCACTGATCTGGTCTCTCCGACCATGCAGCAGCCACTAGATGGACGATTGCTGGATGAGGGTCCAGCTCAGCGAGCAAACCTACACCCAGAAACTCAACCTGAGGTACAAATCTTACGAAAACGCGGTAGCAGCCACTGATTGCAAGTCTGCTGTCTGTTTCACAAAAGCCAGTAATGACTCACTCTCCTGTGCACTGGGTCCAGTCAAGGTTCGCACTCTGCGCCCTCCTGAAGAACCGCCCATCTCGATGTCCACACCTGTGCCAATTTCCAGGTCCACAATGTGGACACATCTCGAAGTCTACAACCTGAGCCAATCTCGAAGTTCTCAAAATGGATCTATCTCTATGTGCACACTCCAGGCCGTGGTCTAGGCCTACTCGTTGGCCCCAGCTCAAAACAACTTGATGTGCACTTTTTTCAGATTAGATTCCCAATAGTTGGAAACAGGTTCTTCAGCCCAACAAGTTCACACTGACCCTCCAAAGAGTCACCAACCAGACGTATTTACCTCTGATCGATGCACAAAAAACAGTCAAATAGCCATGAACAATTCACCTGACTTTGCACTTTGGGAGGAAACTGGAACACCCAGAGGAAACCCACGCAGGCGCGTGGAGAATGTGCAAACTGCACGCAGACAGTTTTGGGCGATCGCCACCATCCAAGTGATGGCAGAGCTGAGATTTAACTAAGTAAAAGACAAAAAACATGAAACTGGAGGAAAAAATGCAAATGCAGTCAGAGTGGCCAACCTGCAGCACAGGACTCCTCCACGACCACTATTTTTCATTAGAAACACTGGAATAAAGGAATATTCATTTTGGAGTGAAAGGCTCATGGGATGTCATACAGATTGGTGCTTGGGCGCTACCTATTCGTAATACATATCAACATTCTTTTGAGAGAATCAAATGCATTGTTTCCAATTCTGCAGAGAGGATGTATTGCTGAACAGAGGGACATAGAACATAGAATAAAAAAACAATATAGCGCAGAACAGACCCTTCGGCCCTCAATGTTCCAGCGACCTGTGAACTCTTCCCAGCTCGTCTGTCTTAAATCTGTCACCCCTCAATTTGTAGTTGGGCCGTCTCGTACTAGCTGACGTCATCATCCTAGGAAAACGTCTTTCACTGTCTGCGCTATCTAATCCTCTGATAATCTTGTACGTCTTGGAGTGCTGGTTCACACTCGTTGCAATTCGAGACGCAGGTGGATAACATAGTGAAGAGGGCGTTTGCTATGCTTTCCTTTATTGGTCAGAACATAGCGTATCGGAATTGGGTGGTCATGTTTTGGCCAATTTTGGAATATTTTGTGCAATTCTGATTTTTTCAATTGGAAAGATTTCGTGGAACTTGAAATGGTTTGAAAAAGAAATGCAAAGTTGTTGTGAGGGTTGGAAGATTAGATCGACAGGGAGAGGCTTCAAAGGCTGGAGCTGTTTGAAACACATTGCTCGAAAAAGAGACTTAGGCTCCTTGTTCTATTTATTTCTGCACAGACCTCTGAATTCCAGTGGAGTGAGTTCTGAAGACAGTCGTCAATACTGGGAACGGCAATTTCACGCTGATCAGTGTACATAGACCAAGATGGGGCTAGCTATAACTTTGAACTGGTCTTGAATCTCCTTGTACAGCAGTCATTGTTGGCATTATTACAGGACAGAACGTAGTAAGGAAGATAAATGCTGTTTTGACTTCGATTTTGGGGATCTGAGTTCAGGAGTAAGAGTGTCTTACCATAACTGTGCACAGTCTTGGTGAAATGCATCGCGAACATTGTGCAATGTATGTGCAATTCTGGTTGCCTTACCGAAGAAGGGACAAACAGGGCATTGCACAAGTGCACTGAAGGAGGTCCATCTGATAACTGTGATGAGAAGCTTATTGTGTGAGCACGGTTTGGGCCTACTGGGTCAGTCTTATATGAGATTGCGGAAAATGAGTGGAGAACTCACGAAAATATATAAATATCTGACGAGGTGAGACAGATTGGAAACAGGGCTGATAAGTCCCCTGCCTGGGACGTCTCAAACAAGGGACCACATTCTTAAGTTTAAGCAGGACACTCTGCGTTGAAATGAGGAGAAAGGTTTGCACTCAGAGACTGGTGGACCTGGAGAATTCTCCCCCACATAATGCTTTGGAAGCCAAGATACTGAATATAAATGAGGAGACCTCAACTCTCAATTAATGAGGAGAGGACATGTCTGGTTTTGGGATAGAGGCGTATTCATCACTTTATTTCCTGGGGAAGCAAAATTGATGGACAGAAGTGATAACGAAAGACCCTATTTTACATTTTTTCCGATAGCTAATCACAAGGGATATGAGAATGTTGTGGGATAAGTACACTGAAGAGAAATTCGGTCATGAAATTGAATGGGCGAATACATCATGGGTTGGATGACCTGATCCTTCTCCTTTCACCGTGCAGTCTGTAAATTTTGTCATAAGTTCTCAGATGTGACGAAGACGTCTCTGCAGTGTCGCCAGAACTGTAACTTCCATCCCCTTTTCTGATACCGAGGCTGTTGCCGTGTGTTCTACCTGGTTTGATCTTTTCATACATTGCACCAGTTTAGGTGTCTTGATTGGCCATTTCAGACACCATTGAAGAGTTTATCACATACCTGTTTCCTGAAAGTACATTGGTAAAGTAAATTGGTATTTGCGATGGATATTGGCTTCACGTGCACAATAACTGCCAGGAGATTTTAAATCTCTAAATTTTGTTACTTGTTTTTAACATCCAACAGCTGCCAGAGCGTCAGCTTGGTCCGTATCAGCATTCCAATAGCATTTCCACAACAGTACCATTTACAAATGGATACTTACCAGAAATCACACTGAGCAGATTATATTTCATTGCTGCTCCCATACTCCCTCCATCTCTCACTCTGAACCCTCCAAGTCACTCTCACAATACAAAACTTATCTAGCCCTGTCCCCATCTCTCTCTCTCTCTCTCTCCCCTCGCTCCGTTTCTCTCTCACTCCCTCTCGTTCACTCATGTGTCACTCACTCCTCCTTCTCTTTCTCACTCTTTCTCCCTCTCTCTCGCTTCTCTCTCTATAACCCAGGACATCTCTCTCCCGCTTTATTCCCTCCCTCTCTGTCTCTCTTATTCTCCCAATCCTTTTCTCTCCCTCCCTCTCTCACTCGCTCCCTCTACTGATCCTTCCACCACACTCCAGCTCAGCTTCTCTCTCGCCATTCTCTATCAACCCCTACTCTCTACCCCTCTACCTGCCTCACCCTCTCCTCCTTCATCCACTTTCCCTCTCCATCCACACTCTCTCCCACATCCAATTTCTCTCCTTCTTTCCTCTCTCTCCTCCCCTCTCTCCCCTTTCTCTCTCTCTCATACCTCCAGCGCTCTCCCCTTCCTTACAATCATCTGTCTCCCTCTCCTGCTCTCTCTCCCATTCCTTTCTTTATCTCTCCATCCCCCATTGCTCTGTCTCTCCCCCTCTGTCTCTTTTACCTCCCTGGATTTCTCAATTATCCATCCCACTCTCCTTTCCTCCTCCCCCGTCTCTCTTCCCCCCATGGCTGCCATGTATTCCTATATCTCCCTCCCCATCTCTCTACACCTGCCAACTCCATCTCTTTCTCCCCGCCGATATCTCTGTCATCCTCTCTCTCGCTTTCTCCTACCCACGTCCCTCTATCGTTCTTACTTCCTCTCCTTTCCCTCTCTCTCCCTAGCCCTCATTCTCTATCACTCTGCCTCCTGCCTCTCTCTTTATCGCAGCCCAGCTTCTCCGCCTCTCTCTCTGTCACTCTCTCTTTTCCTCTCTCTACGACATCCGTCTCTCTAACCGTCCTCTCTCTCCCCCTCCACTCCACCTCTTTCTCGGCCTTTGATTTCCCCACGTCTTTCTCGCTCATCTCATCAAACTCTGTCTCGCTCTTTCCATCTCTCCCTCTGTCTACCCGTTCCCTCATATTCCCACCTCCTTACCACGACACCCTTTCCTCTCGACTCCCTCAATTCCAACTCTCCCTTTATTCAACTCCATC
Organism: Chiloscyllium plagiosum; assembly: GCF_037043375.1. Classification (NCBI taxonomy): domain Eukaryota; kingdom Metazoa; phylum Chordata; class Chondrichthyes; order Orectolobiformes; family Hemiscylliidae; genus Chiloscyllium; species Chiloscyllium plagiosum. Next base: position 44,083,783 of record NW_028270178.1, read on the forward strand.
CACCCTCGGTCTCTCTCGTTGCAGCCTTACTGTCACTATAGCCATCACTCTCACTCTCTTACTCCCCTTCTCTTTCGTTCTCCCTATCTGTGTCCCCTTCTCTCTCTCCGCCACCCTCCCTATCCTTCTGTCTCTCTCATTCTTCGCTCCATCACTTTCTCCCTCCCTCTTCACTCTCTCTACCCCGCTTTCTATAGCCCGCATCCTCCCTTATCTTCCTCACTCTCTTTCTCTCCCCATATCTCTGTCTCGAGCTTCTGTCTCTCTCCGTCATCCCCTTCATCTCTCTTTAGCATCCTCCCTCTCTTCAGCCCAGGCCTACTTCTCTCCATCACCTTCCTTTTCTTTCCCCTCCCCCTCTCTCGTCCTCTCCTTCTCTCTCCACCCTCCCTCTTTCTCTTCCCTCTCTCAGTCTTCCCCTCTCTGAATCCCACTGCTGTCTCTCTCAACAATCTCTGTGGCCCTCTCTGTCTCCAAACTGCTCTGCCTCTTTTGCTGTCATTCCCTCCACCCTCTCTCCCTCGTCCCTCCCTATCTCAGGCTGTACCTCTCCCTCTCTGTCCCCTTCCTCGCTCTCTCCTCCTCACTCTCTCTGCCACCGCCCAATCTCACTTTACCCTCCCTTTCTCTTTCTTCCTCCCCCTCTCTCAACGCCTCTCTTGCTCCTCTGTCTCTTCTCGTCTCACTCTTTCCATTCCCTCCTCTCTGTCTCCATTTCTACTCCTCCCACTCTCTCTTCTACTCTGTCCTGTCTGCCTCTTTTCCCTCATCCTTCCCGGTCTCTTTCTGCACCATCACCCCTCTCTCTGTCTCTCCACTTCTCTCTCCCTCTTCCCCCAGCTTTCCTCTCCCTCTTCCCCTACCTCCCCACATCACTCTCTCAACATACTCAAACTCTGTCGCCCCGTCTCTCCCCACTCCCACTATCTTTGTCTCCCACTCCCTCTCTTCTCTCTGACCCAGCTCGCTCTCTATCTCCCCTCCTCTCTGTCTCTCCCCAGAGCGCTCAATCTCTTACCCACCTCTCTCTTTCACTCCTCCCATTCCTCGCTCTCTTACTCCCTCTCTCTGTCCCCCCTTCTCTCTCTCCCACCTCTCGAAACCCCAATTTATCTTTCACTCACGCGTTCACTTCCTCTCTCCCCTTCGCTCTCTCTCTCTCTCCCACGCTGTATCTTTAGCTTGGTCACTTCCCCCTCACTCTCTCTCCCTCCCCATCCCTTTCTCCCTCCTCTCCCGGCCTCTCCTTCTCTGTCTCCCCTCCCTTTGGCTCCTCCACCCCTACTCCTCTCCCTTCTCCCTATCTCTCCCCTTCCCATTCGTTGAAAATCCATTTCTCCATCTGTTTTCATCCCCTCCCCTGCGCTCGCAACCCTCCCATTGGCCCTGTCTCAAACATACCTTTGGCCCTCTCTCAACCTCCCTGTGGCCCTCTCTGTGCCTCTGTACCCTCTTTCTTTCTGTTTCAATCCTCCCTCACTCCCCTTCCTCCCACTGACTCTTTCTTATCTTTTTCTATCACTTCTCCCCTCCCTCTCTCCCTTCCTGCTCCTCTTTCTCTACCCCACACGGCGGCCATGTCTACCACTATCTTCCTCATACATCTCTGTATCCATGCCCACTCGTTCTCTCTCTTCCCGCCTGTATCTCTGTACTCATCTCTGTCTCTCTCCCTCCTGCCCACCTCGCTCTCTCGCTCTCACTTCCTCCCCTTCCCTCTACCACTGTATCTCCATCTCTCTCTCCTTCTGCCTCTCTTTTTCTCAGCACTCCCTCTCTGATTCTCACTCTCTTAGTCTTGCTCTCTTCCTCTCCGTCCCATCTCCCTCTCTCTTAACACTCCCTCTCTCCTCATGCCCTCCCTCTCTTCCTCCCACCCCGATTTCCCCCACCCCTCTCTCGCTCTCCCCAATTTACTCTCTCTCTCCACACCTTCTTTTCTGTACCTAGTTCCTCTGAATCCTGCCTCCCTATCTCGACGCCCCTCCCTCTATCCTCCCTCACTCTCAACCCTCCCTCTCTACCTAACAGCCCTCGCTCTCTCTCGCCCCCGCATTAATGTCGCTATCCCCACAACTCTCAGTTTCTTACTCTCCATCTCATTCACTCTCCCACCTTGTCTCCCCTCCTCTCTCTCCACCATTCCTCTCTGTATCCTCCTCTTCTCTGTCCCTCAACCGTCCATCTCTTTCTTGCTCTCTCTTTGCTCTCTCCCCCCGCGCTCTCTGTCTCACTTGCTCTCCCCTCTTCCGTTACTCGCTCTCCCTATCCCTCTATCTCTACCCCCTCTCTGTTTGTGCCTCCACCTCCATCTCTCTCTAAACCACTCTCCCTCTCTCGCAGCACCGCCCTTACTCTCTCCCTCATCTTCCCCTTCTTTTCCCCTCTCGCTCCTCCTTTCCTTGTCTTTCCACCCTCTCTCTCCCTGTGCCTTTATATCCCAACTCCATCCGTCTCTCTAACTCCCACTGTTCGTTCTCTCACCCTCACTCTTCCTTCTCTCTCTCCAACCTCCTCTGTATCTCACTTTATCTTCCCTCCTCCCTCTCTACCTCTCTCACTCCCTCTCTCCCACCATCCATATCTTTTTTGCCCCCTCGTGCTCTCTCTCCCACTCTCTCCAATGCCTCCCTTTCCCATGTCTCTCTTCTCTTCTCATTCTTTCCATTCCCTCCTCTCTGTCTCCTTTCTGACTTCCTCTCTCTCTTTCCCTAATCACTCCCGCTCTCTCTCTGCCTCACCACCACTCTCTCTGTCTTTTCCCCTCTCTCTTCCTACAGATTTCCTCTCTCTTCCACTCGTCTCCATCCCACTCTCTCACCACACTCAATCTCTCTCACATTGTCTCTTCACACTTTCTCTCCCTTTGTCTCCCACTCCCTCTCCGCATCGCTGTTTCCTCTCCATCTCTGCCTCCAAATCCTCTCTGTCTCTCCCTAGAACTCAAACCGTTTTACCCGCCCCTCTCTATCACTCCTCACATTCCTCTCTCTCATTCCCCATTTCTGTTTCCAAATCCCTCTCTCCCCAACTAAACCATATCTCTCTCTCCTTCACCCTTACTCTCTTTCTCTCGCCTCTTCATTCTCTCTCGCAGCGCTCTCTCGCTTGCTCTTCACTCACCCCGCACTCTGTCTCTCCCCATCCCTCTCTCTCCTGCCTCTCTCTCCCTCCCTGTCTCCCCTCCCTCTATCTATCCTCCTCCCTCTCTCCCTCACATATCGCTTTCCCCATCTCGCCCCTTCCATTTTTGCCCCCACCATCTTTTGCCTTCATCCCTCCTTCGCTCTCTCAACACATTCTCTGGCGGCCTCTCTCTCCACCCCACTCTCTCTCTCTCGCTCTCATACCTTCTCCCTTTCTTTATGTGCTTACACTTCTCTCTCCCATCCTCCCGCTCTCTCTCTCAACTATTTTCCCGCGCTCTCCCCCGCCTCTCTGTCACTTTGTACAGCTCTTTCACTCTTTGTCTCGCAACATGCCTCTGTTTTGTCGTTCCTGTCAATCTCTCTCTCCGCCCTCTCACTGTCTCTCCCACCAAACTCTCTTTCCCTCTACCTCGCTCTTTCTCTCCTACTTCTCTTTCTCCCTCCTCACCCTCTCTCTTGCTTTCTGTTCCCTCCTCCCTATCTTTCTTATACCCCTCTCTCCCATCCTACCACCCTTTCTCTCACCTCCTCCATTTCTCTCTCTTCCCCTTACTCATTCTCCCCTGTACCTCTGTCTCCCTCGCTGTCCCACAGTCCTTCTTTCTCTCGTTATCCCTCGACACCTTTCTATTACACCAGCCTCTCTCGTTCTGTCTCTCACAAATATCCCTCTCTATTGCTCCTTCCTCCTTCTATCTCTCCCTCATTCAATCGATCTCCCAACATCCTTATCTCTCTTCCCATCCATCACGCTCTCACTCTCCCGCTCCCCTTCTCAATCTCTGCCTTTCCCCACTCACTTCCCACACTGTCGCTTGTCCCTTCCCCATCCGTCTCGTCTCCCATTCCTCCCACTCTCTCTTCTCCTCCACTTTGAGTCCCTCTCTCTCCACATTCTCTTTCTCTTCCCAACCTCTCCTCACCGCGCTCTCTCTTCTTTCTCTCTTGCTCGCTCGGTCTGCTCCTCTCCCTCTCCATCTCTCCCTCAACCCGTCTGTCTCTCCCTTTCCGACTCAGTCCCCACTCCCGAACCGCCGCCATCACTCTCCCTTCTCTGTCTATCTCTCCCTCTCATTCCACCACTTGCATTTTTCCCTCTCTACATTCCTCCCTCTCGCTTTCTTACTCTCGCTCATTCTCCATCACTATGTCTCTCTCTCTTTCCAAATCTCCCTAGAATACACACCCTCCATACTCCTTACCTTTCCCGCCTCACACACTCGACATCGTCTCTCTACCTCTCATTCCCTCGCTCTTGCACTTACGCTCCTCTCTTTCAAACTGTCTCTCTCTCCACCCTCTCTCTCCACGCCTCTCTTTATCTCCCCCCCCCCCTCTGTCTGTCTGTATGTCTGTCTCTCTCACTTTCGCCTCCGTCTCCCTCTCTCCTGCCACCCTCTGTCTAACTGCATGGCACTCTCTTCCCTCACTCTCTTCCTACCGCTGTCGTTCTACCCACCTCTGTCTTTCACTCCCCGTTCTCTCTCCCCGCCTCCCTCTCTCCACACCACATCCTCTCTGCTACCTCTATTCCTGTCTCTCACCTCCCTCTCTCTCCCCCTCAGCCCCTACAACACTTTCTCTCCCCCTCACTTCATCCTCGAGCGTCCCTTTCACTTTCTTTCTTCCCCTCTCTTTTCCATCTCTCTCCCACTCTGGCTCCTACCTCTCCCTCTTCTCCTGCCATTTCTCAGTTGCTTCCCCCTCCATCTTCCTCTCTCTCTGCCTCTCCTGCTTCATCTCTTCCACTCTCTCCCCTTTCCGTCCCACAATCATTCTCCGCCTCCCTTCCCACTCTCTCTCTCCACTTCCCTACGTCTCTGTTCTTCCTCACTCTCTCTCTCCTGTCGCTCTCTCTCTCTCGCACCCACCCCGCCGCTCGCGCTCTCCTGTCCTCTTCAAACTCTGTCTTCTCGTTCACGGTCTCTCCCGCACACTCTACCTCCCCTTTCTCTTCCCCACCAATTTCTCTCCTTCCTCCCTCTCCTCCCCCTCTCTCCCCTTCACGCTCTCCTCTCGCAATCTTTCCCACGCCACACTCTCTCTCTCCCTACTCCCTCTCACTCTGTCTCTCTCCTGCCCCTTCATATCTCTCCCTCCCCTCCCTCCCTCTCTCCCTCCAATTTATCACTCTCTTCCATTTCCCTCCCTTTCTCCCTCCCTCTCCATCTCTCCCAAACCTTCCTTTCCCCGTCACCTTCTCTCTCCTCTCGCTCTACATCCTCCCACTTTCTCTCCCCTCTCCAACCGCCCTCACCCCTCAGCATTTCCCTCTTTTCCCTTCTCTCTCACACTGTTTCCATGCCTGTCTCTACTCTCCCCAAATCTACCCCTCCCTCCACCAATATTTTCTCTCCAGTACCCTACCACCCTCATAATCTTCCACCCGCCCATCTCCCAACCCCAACTCTCTACCATCTCTCTTTCTTTCCTGTCCCTCGCTCTCTCTCTCTCTCTCTCTCTCACAAACACCTTCCGTCCCTCTCACAGACAGAGAAGACTGCATTCCGGTGGAGAGACTGTGGCATGTACGACAGAAAAAGAGACAGATTTGAAGACGGCAAGTGAAAGGGAGAGAGGAAGAGAAAGAGAGATTGTGCAGAGAGAGAGAGAGAGAGAGAGAGAGAGAGAGAGATAAGGGGTAAGAAGCTGGGAAGGGAGAGAACGAGTGATCGAGCGAGAGAGAGTCAGAGAGAGAGAGAGAGACGGACTTTGTTGAGTGGAGATTTGGAAAACGGGGACGATGGATGATCTGTGACGTAGTCCATGCATTGGTGGGGGTACCCAGTGGTGATAGCAAGGACTGGGTGAATTAAACTCAACTCCTGAGGTCAGGCCCAATCCCCTCTTCTTCCCTGAAGATCAGTTCAGCTTCGTCAACACAAAGTCAAACAACAATATTGTTCACTCTGCTGCTCGGCGGTTCTTAATGAAGATTTTTATTGTTTACTAATTTATGTGATCGATACAGTAAGTGGGATGGTTCCTTTCATAACTGGCCCCTGGGCTAGGAGAGATATTGAAATGTGTCCCCGTAACCCTGCTGTGCGATAAGGTTGGATAAACCAGCCTGTTGCCATAGCAACGTGCGACTTCACCACTCAAATGTGGAACTGAAATTCGAAAATCCAGGATGGAATGATTAATGAGTGAATTTGATCGATTGATAAATTTGGGTAAGGGGGTACTTCAGCACGTTCTTCAAATGCTTTCTGAACTTAGACTGTGTCAAGGCGTAAATCGCAGTGTTTGTGCAGCAACTGAGGAGCTGCAGCATGAAGCCCAATTCACGCACAAAGTGATGTAGATACACAGGGATATCTGCAATATACCAAATACGGTACCATACAAAGTATACCATTAAAATTGACCATAACAGAATGAAATTGGTTGAGATAACAAACAGTAAAATCATGGATTTTTTTCGATTTCTCATTTCTGTGTCAGAACGAGGGTCCACATTTGTGTGAGCCCGGAGTCTTCTGCGGGCTTTGCTGGTCACTACAATGTATCTGACGGTGAAAACATTGAGCAATAGAATCAGGAAAAATGGCAGAGCCGGGGTGAGGATATTGTGGACGAACTCAATTGTGATCCAGACACGGGAATCATAAACACTGATTGCTCCCACACAAAACCAAGGTGTGTGCCCCAGCCGATACCGAGTTGCGAGCATAAAATACCAGAAAATATTCTTTAAACAACTCAGTACAGTCACTGTTCCCAGAACCACAGCCGCCGTGTTCTCACTGCAATATTTACTTTTCAGATTCTGGCAACAAATGGCCACAAATCGATCAAAAGTGAAAGTGACGGTGAACCAGACAGAGCAGTCAGTGGCTGCATAAAGCAGGACGGCGTGGATATTACACACGGGGATGGACTCCAGGAAATAAAACTTTTTATTATAAACAATGGGAATGTGTCTCATTATAAGGTCGAGGATAATGACCAGTAGATCCGCCACTGCCATGGCCCCCAGGTAACGTCTGACACATGGAGACAATTCACAATCTTTATAAAGCAGGACGTAGATGGTCACTACGTTAACTGTGAGGAAGAAAAACAAACACATTATACATGAGCCTGGAGACAAAGTGACCCGTTTGACAGAGGGGCCAGTGAAATTTTCAAATGTGTCACCGTATTTAGAGATTTATGAAAATAATTTGAGGTGGAATAACAATACGGAAAGTGTGAATTGCTGGCAAAAGTACATCGTAAAAAACAAAATGCCGTCCCTCCCCAAACACACAGAGACCCATCCATAACAACAGGTGTTTTTTGGAATATTCCCACACAATCAATCACTCGAAAGCAGACACAAGTCACTTCCTTCCAGTTCCGAATACGGTCAGTGAAAACGTTTCTGTTCTGCATGCTCTCTCGAAGCTCCTTGAAGACAAATGGAGTTCGGAAAATTCTGTCTTTTCGGCTAAATTGTGGGAAAAGGTATGAAACGCTTTAACTGCCTGAGTGTACTTCGGATCTATTCCCTCGAGATCTTATCGTTTGCTCAATTCACTGAAGTCCAGCCGTTCGCAAGTAATGTCAGGGACAAAATGTTCCAGGCAACGTCAGTGAAAAAATGATGGGTTTAGAATATGACGGGGAATGTCAGTTTTCGAATGTTTAGTACAGAATGTTCCGGGAAATGTCAGTTGCAGAATGTTGGGTACAAAATATTCCAGGGAATGTCAGTTATGCAATGTTGGGTAGAGAATGTTCCGGGGAATGTCAGTTATAGAATATCGGGTGCAGGATATTCCTCGCAATGGCAGTTATACAACGGTCTTCACAGACATTTCCGGGAAAATTCCTTTTCCGAATGTTGAGTACAGAATGTTCCGGGAAATCTTCTGAAGGTATAGCAGCACACTTCCCAACCATTCCCTCCGCTATCTTGATGACTTTATCGGCCACACAGTTCATAAACATTAACATCAGTTTATTGCACCCCGACCTCAAATTCACTTGGACCATCTCAGACACCTTTTCCCACTCACTTCCTGGACCTCTCCAACTCCATCAAAGGTGACAGACTCAACTTTGCATCTTGTAGCTCACTGACACCCACAGCTCCCTGGAATATACACGCACCCACCCTGCCTCCTGTAAAACGCCATCTCTTATTCTGACTTCCTTCACTTCCACAGCGTCTGCTCCCAGGATGACCAATTCCAATAAGAAAATCCCAGAGGGCCTCCTTCTTCAAAGATCACATTTTCTTCTCGAAAGTGATGGATAATTCCTTCCAGCGTATCCCCTCTAGATCTTTCCACTCTTGAAAACCCAAACTCCCTCTCCCACCAAAACAATGTCAGGGCGCCCTGGTCCTCACCATCCACCGCAAGAAACAGCAGACACCACACATCATCCTTCGCCGTTTCTTCCACCTACAGTCGGACACCACCATCAGAGACATATTTCCCGGCCCATAACTATCAGCTTTCCGGAGAGACAATTTCCTCTACTGCTCCCCTGTCAGGTCCCGCCGCCGCCCCCCTCCCTCATCCACACTCCCCCACCAGTCTACCCACCAATCCTGGCACCTTCCAATACCACCACAGGAAGTGCAAAACCGACAGCCACATTTACCCCGCACCTCCGTCCAAGGCCCTTAAGGATCGTTTCACATCTGGCATAAATTTTTGCAGCTCCACACATTTGTGCCCGTCGATCCCGATGTGGACTCCTCGACATTTGGGAGAAAGGATGGCAACTTATGGATCGTTTCAGGGGATATCTCTGGGACAAAAGGATCAACTAACCCAACCGCCCAATGGCTTTACACTACATATCTTCCTCGGTTGGCATGGTGGCTCAGTGGTTATCATTGCTGCCTCACGGTGCCAGGGACCGTGGTTCAATTCCAGCTTTCAGTGACTGCCTGAATGCGGTTTTCCTGTTTTCTTCCAGGTGTTCCGGTTTTCTCCCACAACCCGAAGATGTGCAGATTAGGTCAATTGGCCGTGTTAATTTGCCCGTAATTTTAAGGGATGTGCAGGCATGCTGCATTAGTCAGTTGTCAATAAAGCTTACGGGAATGGGTTTCCATGAGGTCCGGTTCAGAGTGATGGTGTGGAATTGTTGGGCCGAAGACCCGTTTCCACACTGTAGGAATTCAAAGTCAAACTCTCCCACGCCATCAAGGATATGCAGGTCCTTGGCCTCCTCCACCGCCAAAATGTGACCACCCGACTCCTGGAGAAAGAACTCCTCACATTCCACCTTGGGAAGCGATGTACATGTGTTTGCAAACGAAGGGACTGATTAGGGATCGTTAAAATGGGTTTGTGCGTGGGAAATCATGTCTCATAAACATGATCGAGTTTTTTTGAAGAAGTAATAAAGGGGATTCTTGAGGAAAGAGCGTTAGATGTGATCTATACGGACTTCAGTAAGGCGTTCGACAAGATTCTCCATGGGCGACAGGTGAGAAAGGTTAGATCTCACGGAAGACAGGGAGAACTAGCCATTTAGTACAGAACTGAGTCAAAAGTAGAAGACAGAGGATGGAGGTGGGGTGTTGTTTTTAAGACCGAAGGCACAGGGATCGGTGCTAGATCTACGAATTTTCGTCATTTATATAAATGATTTGGATGTGTGAATATGTGGTACAGTTTGGAGCTTGCAAAAGACACCTGAATTGGCAGTGTAGTGGACTGGGAAGAGGGTTACCTTATGATCTTGACCAGATGGGCCAATGGGCTGAGAAGTGGCAGATAGAGTTTATTTCAGATAAATGCGACGTGCTGCGTTTTGGGAAAGCAAATCTTCGCAGCACCTATACACTTGTATGTCTGTTCGTGGCGATTAAGCCAGAGAGCGATAAGTTCAGTGAGCGATTTACTCGCCCTGGAAGCAAGCAACAAAGTTAATCCCATCAACACCGATATTTTTGATGGGGACATGCTGCACTGCAAAGCATCTATACACCGCGATGACAATGATGAACCATATGAGAAGAAGTGGTTCACGAGATTGGTTAAACCAGATCAGTTTTTATTGTGCGAGTATTTCTTGGAGTAATCACAGATGTGCAATCAGTGTGAACTGATGCAAAATATCTGTTATGGCAAGTAGACCCTAATCATTGTGATGTAGAAGGGTACGCTTCTCACGTGTCACTGGCACAGGCGTCCGGTGACAGGTGGCAGGATTTGAGACCATGGGCGCTAAAGGCACAAAGACCGAAATACTGGATCTTCAGGGATGATGTGGGTATCTGGTTCAATGCAGATATGCGGAAATATAAGAAGATACTTAATTGGCTAAATCAGGCACATAGGTAACACCCACCAGACCTGAAAAGCTAGGAGCGTAGCCTGGCGTTTCCCTAACATAGAAGTCTCTGACACAAGATTAAAAACGGTCCGTACTGAGTTGTGGGCAAAAGGCAAACATAACGTTCGGCTCATACGGGGCTGTGAGCCCATAATGATAAATCCGAAGTCTGAGTATCGTCCTTGCTGAACTCAATACCCCTTAAAACCCGAGACCATTTAAGGAATTACGCCAGTCTTTGAATTCCTCCTAAAGGCTGGAGTGATAATCACTTGGAAAACTCACCAATGAGAACCCCCACCGTTCCAGTCAAAAAGGCAAACTTTCTCGGTGAATCAGAGGCAGTCAATAATGCTGTTGTCGCACACACCTCAAACGTTCCCAACCCTTATACTATATGAGCTCAAATTCCAGCGGACAGTAAATTGTTCTCTGCTGTTGATTTCGCAAATGCCTTCTTTTGTGTACTGGTGCACCCAGATAGTCAATTCTGGTTCACTTTTTCATTCAAATAGAAATCATATACTTTCAGCCGACTTTGTCAAGGTTAGTGTGAGTTCCCCACAATATATATAATGAGGCTCTACATCGGGATTTGGTAACTCATGCTTCTGCAGTATGGAGACGATTGCGGAATAGCGGCACCCACAGAGGAACAATGTGAGAAGGATACCCTTGCGTTGCCCTGCCCTCTAGCGAGGGAAGGGCACAAAGTCAGTCTCACAAAGCTAAAATTTGGGAAACAACAGGTGAAGTTCGAAGGTCACTTAATATCTGAGCAAGGGAAGGCCATTGGTCAATATAGAGTTCAAGCAATCCAGCAAATTCCAAAGCCTCACACAAAGAAACAATTACTATCCGTTTGGGGCATGTGTTCCCACTGTCGAATGTTTAGTCCACATTACGCAACCCTTGAGGCACCCCTAAGTGACATAGCCCATGGCAAAGGGTTACAGAACCAGAGTCCGTTGCAGTGGACCCCAGCGGCAGGGGATGCCTTTGTTGAATTTAAAAAAGCGCTCCAAATTACACCGACACTGGGAATTCCGAATCCAAACAAGCCTTTTCTTCAAACGGTAGATGAGAATCTTGGCTGAATGACACCTGCGCTTTTGAAGGATCATGGGGGAAATTGAAGCCAGTATCATATGTTTCGGCTAAACTGGACCCCATAGCGGCAGGATTGCCTAAATGCCTGCGAGCTGTGGCTGCAGCTGAAAAGGCTGCTGCAGCGTCCAGGGATATATTCGGCTATGGTGAATTAACACTCCTGGCAGATGCGATATCCTCAATGCATTCCGAGCAAAAGACCGCACACGTGTCGCCAGCACGTTGGCTCACATGTAATACTGTGTTATTGGAGATGCCTAACATTACAATAAAGCGATGTAACGACCTTAACCCTGCTAGACGTCTCCCACAGAAGAAGATGGAAACCCAGATGCTTGTGTCGCTGTAACTCTGAAATTTGCAGCCCTAGACTGGATTTTCAGGATTTGCCACTTTCAAATCCAGATATCAAGTCTTTTATTGTGGATCGGTCAGCATGGCGCAAGGAGACAGGCAGAAATTGTGTTGGGTATGCTGCCGTGACTGCCCACGACAAAGCAAACGGGGATCATTCCCTTCTCATCTGTCAGGGCAAGCAGAGGAGCTGATTGCCTTGACTGAGAAATGTAAATTGGCTAAAGGAAGGACAGTGAATATTTACACCGATATCAGATACGCATTCGGGTTGTACATGATTTTCGGCACTCTGTGGATACACAGGGACTTCTTGCACTCCACCGGGAAGCCCATCACACAACGCAGCTTGATTTCTGACCTCCTGGAATTGGTCCTGTTGCCTAATGCAATGTTAGTGTGTAAATGTGTAGCACACCGAAAAATAATGATTCGATTTCTCAAGGCAATGCGAGGACAGCCTCAGCGGCAAGAACGACAGCCCAGCAGCCGATAGACATGTGTACGACAAAAATCTGTACCCCAACAGCCGACGTACAGGAGTTACAGTCCCAGGCCATGCCAGAAGAAAAGCGTGAGTGGATGAAAGCAGAATGCAGTGTGAGGGAAGAAGTATGGTATGGGTCCAATGGTAAACCCTGTCTACACGATCATTATTTCAATTTCATGCCAAACTGACACACGGTTAGGACCATGTGTCAAAAGAAGGGACGTATGGTACTATTTCGGCACACTCATACACGAAGGGACTTACTCATTACTCCCAGAAATATTGTGAACGTTGTGAATTCTGTGCCACTAATAATGTGGGGAGGGGAATACAGATGGGTCAGGCAGCACAACCTCAATCCCCAAAACCCTTTGAACATTTGCAGATGGATTTGATTGAACTTATGCCCAACAAGGGGAAAAGGTATTATCTGGGAATAGTTGATACGTTTTCCAAATGGATGGAAACGTTCCCCACTTCTAAACCGGATGCCAGTGTAGCAGCCAACGCTTTGATAAGTGAGATAATTCCGAGATCGGGCATCCCTGAAAGGCTTGTTGCGACATTGGGAGTATGAATGGGATAATAAATATTTATGCAGGGATTCTTACGGGCACTTAGTAGCATCCAGCACGGCCAATGGGGCACCTGACACTCGAAATAGGTATTCTACGATCAAGGTAGGAGGTACCAGGGCATGAGTGATAATATGCAAGACTCAGAAGAGCAATGAGGGATTCTGGTGGTGTGCTATCGATAGAGCCTTCTCCGACATCCCTCGACAGGTGAATTTCACATCCTACACACGGATGTTAAAAAACACCATTTCGACTGTGACAATACATCTATTCTGGGACAGGCTAAGCAAGGACATGCCAGAGAATTCCTAGAGGCCTGGCACTCCAACCACAACGCCATAAACAAACACATTGCTCTAGATGCCATCTATCAACCCCTCAGAAAACGAACAGGAAATAACATCACCACAAACCCCAGGAACACCATCCAGGAAAAAGATATAAATAGAAATCAGGAGACAACAGCTTCGCTTCACTTGGAGGTCGCCACTGATGATGCTACCTCGCTAGGTAATGAAATGTCTGGATATCAAACCTACAGCTCAGCGAGCAAACCTACATACTAAACCTCAACCTGAGCTACAAACCTTCACAAACCTTGCAGGTAAATATAGTGTTACAGTCGCCCCCGCTGAAGATGCAGTACAGAGGATATAAGCATCCGGGCATGGCAACCAACCAAACCAGATCATGACCAATCCCAAGCAGGGCCGAGGGCATTAATGCCATGCCCAAACCTGAAGGGAGTCGGCCGAGGCTCGAGAGCGAGTCTAACTCAGTATTCGAATTGGCCCCGCAGGAGATAAAGGACGTAAATGCGCCATTAGGTTCGGAGGTGCGAGGAGCCATTGCAAGATGTGAAGGGAACAGAGCATGGCCTTAATACAACACCAGAGGTTTGGACGTTGGATATCCTTGCTGGATATGTTTGCACACAGCCCAACGGTAGACTGCCGAACCACTCACAGAGATCCTGGTGAGAAATGCTAGCTGCCTGCTTCTGCGGGCAGTGACTACCCTGATCCTGATAGGGGGAGCAATTAGGGCAAATCTCGCGCCACCACACGAACTCCAGGCTACCTGCAGTCCCAAGGCTGACAGTCTCCCGACCACAGCCTTTTGCACCAATCTTGCAAGACTACACTTGGGGATCGCTGAATGTACTACGACGTTGTGCTTGAACAATGATTCTTGCTCAGCAATCTATGTAAATGGTACCATCAGAAACATTGCTTGCTCCTTTATCAATAATGACACCATGATGGCGGGCATAATATGGCCCTGTGGAGAGAAAGGGTACCATCAACTTCCAATGGGATGGAAGGGGTGCTGCTATCCCGCGATACTTTCCACTGTCAACTGGCACAATAGTGCTCGTCACAAGGGCCGGTAATAGACGCACCCTCAGAGAACATCCCACGGCATTGCAATGTGTACACATTCGCAGACCTTGGACTACACCAGGAGTGAACATTGTGTGGTCCATTCTCTTGGCAGCAGGGACAACGGTGGCAATAAAAAAGATTAATGATCTCGAATATAGTGTATTACTGTCAGCAAATGGGACGGAGGAAGGCCAAGGACTCATTAACACTGAGATAACTGCGGTGAGGAAGCACTGATGCAAAATCGACGATTGCTCGACGTACTGACGGCAGAGATCGGGGCGTCTGCAAAATCTTATGTACCTCATGCTGTTTTAATATTCTCCCCTGATGAGTCCCAAAATATCACGAGTGTAATAAATCATGTGAAGGCAGCAATCAGGTCGCCTCCCCCAGCAGGTAACTCCTGGTTCCGATGGCTCATTTTCCTTTGGCGAGGAGAGGATTTATTGGATCCTACACGTTCTTCGATTTGTAGGACTGGTCTTACTCATAGTGCTTTGTATCGGATACTGCTTGTGTAGCTGCCGACGCCGCTTGCTACTAGTGCAGTAGGATAGGAAATGGTAAAATTAGCACTGGCCCAACGGCAGGACGATCCGATTGTATGGACCCCACACTACCGTCATATTGAGGAGTGGACGTGTGAACATGGGCTGTGGACAGGACACACTTGAGGCAATGTGACGATACCGCCACAAAGCTGTGTTACAGGGAGGTTGCGTCTGAGGAAAGGCCTGGTGTTCCCTTAGCATTTTTGATGCATAGCTATTCTGGCTCTGTATTTTTTATTATTGTTGTCCTTGTTGTCATAAAATGACAAAAATGGGGGAAAACGTAATAGAAAATGAAGAAATTTAACATTTATTGTGAAGTCTGAAAGAGAATGCTTTGCTAAATTTAATACTTTTCTGAACTTTGGAAATACTTTGCTGAGTTCCTCAGTCGAGGAGAGAGCTTGTGTTTGTTGAACTTCGTAGACATTCAACCTGACCTCGCAAGCAGTCGACTTCAGCGAAAAGCTAAGGGAAAACATAAGAACAGTTATGTCCACGGCTAGGGAATGAGAAAGTAACAACTCGAGTCTTCCCAACCCTTGTCCCTGAGCCCGTGATAAGAATGGTATAAGAAGAATGCGTGAATTATCTGCGCTGCCCTTACACAACATATTTTTGCCAAGTGTACCGCCCTGCATGCAGGTTTTAAAATGAATCTTTTTCTTAACCTGAAGTCAGATCGGCTTTAATTTCCAAGTCGGATTTTTTTAAAGTCACATGAACTTACTGCCTACAGATTGTGTGCTGTCTCAACAAAATAGTATGTCTCTGCAAATACAAATACGCAAATGAAATTTCGCTCCATAAATTTATATATACGCACGTATGTGTGTGAGTAAAAGAGAATGCATACGTGTGTATGTATGTCAGGAAGTGCACGTATGAAAGGGAGGATGCGTTGAGAGAGAAAAGTTTGTGTATGATGGAGTATATGTGTGTGACGGAGTGTGAATGAATGTGTGCATGCATGAGGGTGTGTTTAAGAGTGAAAGTCTGTGAGAAAGTCTGAGCATTTGTGTGCATGTGTTTGAGTCGCTGCATGACAGCATATACTGTGGTGGGCTACATGTCGTGTGACATGAACTCAAGATCTCGGTTGATGCACTCCTCATGGATACTGATTTACTGAACATGGTTATCAGCCACTGCTCAGCGACTTAGCATTCTTGTGTATCTAGAATTCCAACTTGGAGGATGTTCACCCGAAGTTGCATGGCGGATTAGCCTTTATAACAGAGTTTTGCGAGACTGGGAGGGAATATCCCTGTCTGGCGCCTGTTGTACGGTGTCCATTCATCCGTTGTCGCAGGGTCGGGTGGTCTCGACAATATACATTGCCTTTGGGCAAATTTGCTGAGTGTGAAATAGACAACGTTGGCCGAGTCACATTAGTACCTGCTGCCCTCGTGGTACGTGCTGTCCTCACGTGAAATGGCAGCATCTATGTTGATGCTCTGTCTTGTCTTACAAAGTTTGCCGTGGCACAGTGTGTGGTATTGTGGTCTACCGTTACCTGATGGCTGGACAATTTATTTGAAGGTTTGGCAATTGGTTAATGGCAAGAAGTGGAGATACAGGGAAGATCTTGGCGAGATGCTCATCATCATTGACAATATGTTGCAGCCTGCAAAGTACATGGCATGATCCCTCCACTCCCGGGATGTACTGGACGACAAAGTGGACCCTATCAGTCATATCCTGTATCTGTTTTCTTCAGGGACCATCTCAGTTTTCCATTGCTGCATACCAGAACCTGTGATCAGTATCATGTCCATCTCTTACGTAGGCTTCCTTCAGCACCTTCAGGTGTTCGCCACTTTCCTCCTCACCTGAACAGATATGTGTATTCATAGAGCTTGCCCTTAGGGCATGCCTTTTTAAATTTATGTTTAAATGGTTGCGAGAGAAGTGCGGCATCTTGAGGTTATCCATAGGCCTGCGGTAGAGTGAGGTGCTGAGTTGTTCGTCCGTGATAAAAATGCTTGTGTCGAAGAATATATTGATTTTAAACAGTTGGCTGTGTTAAGTGTGTTGGTAGGATGGAACGTGTTTTACCGCAATGTAGTTGATTCAGGCACTCCTCGCCATATGTTCAGATGAATAAAGTGTCGTCTATGTATCTGGTGTGTCGCGTTTCTTGGAGGCCCTGTGCAGCAATACGTCTTTTTCGACATTGCGCATGACCATTTGGCAAATTGGACTGTAAACGTGGTCCCATGGCCGCACTATGTTTCTGGATGAAGAATTGGTTGTCGAAGTTTTAGATGCTCTGTTCGAAGGTGAAGCAAATTGATTGTAGGATTCCACGGGGAAATTGGCACTTGCTGGTTTTGAGTACTGAGTCTCTTGCAGCGATATCATTGTCAAAGGAGGATGCTGTTGCAGATGGCCATAACATAAATTATGACGAGGAATGTTCTTCGTTTCGGGAGTCTGCGGGTGTGAAGTTACTATCGCAAATCTGTCGTGTTTCAAAAGAAGCTCGTGCGCCACCCCCACTCCCGTACAGTCGGTTTCAAGATGGGCTCGACATAGAATGCTATTGAATGATACGATGTGAAATCTCCGTGTTTGGGATTTGTGCATCTTTAGAAGGCAGTAGAAGTTGCTGAAGTGAGACGTATGGGGGAATAGAGTGTGTCGTGTACTCAGGAGGACTACACCAACAATTTTGATCAATCTTTTGACTTCACGAGTATGTTCTTTAACCATCGGCTGAAAGTTGATTTTAGTGTTCCTGGTCGAAATAAATTCTGGAGTTTACATGTTAAAAAATCAAAACCGCCATTCTGACTGATGAAAGACTTAACATCAATCTCGTTTGTCCATTCAACTTCTCAATCCTGCTAAAACGAGACAGAAAGGCGCTGTGGAGCCTCTTGGGTCTGTGATAATGAAATAGGGGGAGGCCATTCAGCCTCTAAATAAATTTGCACGGTATTAGGAGTGCATTCGTTGTCTCCAGACAGTTAAAAATGAAGACGAAGGGGGCATTCAGCCTCGTGAGTCTATTACACAGGAGCAGTGGGGTGCCATTCGGCCAATTGAGTATTTTGTAGCAGAGCAAAATGAGAACCTTCAGCCTCTCAAGTGTGTTAAACAGGAAAGTGAAGAGGCATTCAGCCTCTCGTGTGTGGTACAGACGAAAAGCACTCAGCCATTGTCCTTCTGAATGGGTCAGACAGGAACAGGTAGAGAGCATTAGGATCTCATGCCTGCTACAAAGGAAGAGGAGGAGCCCATTAAGGCTTTGGTTCTATTTTCAGCAGCAGTCGGTGTCCGGTAAGACACTTACGTCTTTTATACAGGAGCTGGAGGAACTCATTTACAAATACATAGCAGGAGGAAATTCAACGTCACAAACCTGTTGCCCAAGAACAGGAGGAAGTTGTTCAGCCTCTCGAGCTATTTACATAGGTAGAGAATGAGGCGATTCGGCTTCTATAGTCCATTATAACGGCTCAAAATACGGCCATTCAAACCCTCGGGTGTACTACTCAGGAACAGGAGGAGGTCATTCAGCCTTTCGAGCCTCGAATATAACACGACAGCAAGTTATTAGCACTACAGGCCTGTACTGAAAGGACTGCAAGAGTGAATTCAATTGCAAAATATGACACATGGAAATATTACGGATTCATCATCGTATTGGTTGAATCATAACAAAAAGCAAGGAAGTCAAACAGACGCTTGAAAATGTTCTCTGAAACCAGGAACAAGCATTATGCCCCATGGAGATTAAAGAGTGAGAAAAGCTGAAGGTCTTGCTGCCTCTCACTGCCATTACACAGGAGCAGCAGGAGACTATTTATTTTCTCAAACTTGGTTGAAATCAGCGGACATGCATACTTCAACAATTTTAACTGAATTCATAAGGAAACGTAGAGATCATTCATCCTTGGAATTGTGACCCCAGAGCAAGAACATGCCAGTCAGGTCACAACGGTATCTTACAACGTGTGATGATGCTCCTTCAACAAGGTTCGTCTTTTTCCAGAGAAGTCATAAACGCAGCTTTGCCAAGCAGACTGTTTGGGAGTGTTTTAGGGTCAACGTGAGTATAGCTAAAAGATACTTCATCAGGCATCGAGCATTCAGGTTGTCTTTTTCTAGCAAAAAACGAATACACTTGTATACTGAAATGTGAGTTGACAGGTCTCCCCAGCTCAGCTTTTATGGCATGGTTTAGTCTGGGGTTTGGCAGTCTGGCTGCTCACTGAAGGCAGTCAGTCCGAATTGAAGCTGATTGTCTCAAAGAAGCAAGTCCATCCCAACCCTTTCTCTCTCTCTGAGATCTCTCCTTAAGCGCCTAGTGTTTGTTTTTTTTTTTTCATTTTTTCCCAAGGATTGATTTTGGGGATTGTTGCAATTGCTGGGAACTGCATCATTAAACTGAGTTAAAATGTTGAGTTTTCAGATTTTCAGTCATGTTATATTCGGCTCTCTTTTGTTGGTGTTCCATTGCATCATGCTGTAAATAAATCCTTTTCTGTTTTTAACAAAGTGCTTTGACCAACTGCATCACGCCGGGAATATCCACTGCACACCTGCTTAAAACAATTCGCGAAGTTAGGGTCTGGGCATCCTTGAAATGTTTTGAGCGGGTCTTACCCGAGCCATCAATAGAAACAAGAGAACTGTTTGGATGTGGCAAATATATGAACACACGAATAACGTACATGAGTAGTTTTTTTTTTCTGGTCCTTGACCTTGCTCCACTATTCAAGAAGTGAATGGAGGAAATATTTTTCGTGTCAGTTCCAAATTTCTCCACCCCCACAGCGATAACCTTCGACTCGAGTGAAAGTCATGTAACTGCCTGCCTCTGCCTCAATAATATTCAGTGTTGTTTTCACCGTTCTGTGGCAAAAGTGTTTCAAACATTCATAACCTTCCATGAGAGGAAGAAGTCGTCACCTCCAACTTAAATGGAAAATCCTTTTTTATTCCTTTCAAGTGTCACATAGGTCGAGTCTCAGTCTTAGTATTAATTGCTGCTGCATTTTGGGAAAGCAAATCTTAGCAGGACTTATACACTTAATGGTAAGGTCCGAGGGAGTGTTGCTGAACCAAGAAACCTTGGACAGCTGGTTCATAACTCCTTGAAGTGGAGTCGCATGTAGATAGGATAGTGAAGAAGGCGTTTGATATGCTTTATTTTGTTAGTCAGAGTATTGAGTACTGGAGTTGGGAGTTGAAACATCTTCAGGGCTTATGCCTGAAACGTCGATTTTCCTGCTCCTCGGATGCTGTCTGGCCTGCTGTGTTTTTCCAGCACCACATTTTTCAACTCTGGTACTCTAGCATCTGCAGTGCTCACTTGCTTACAGGAGTTGGGAGGTCATGTTGCGCGTGTGCAGGACATTAGTTTGAATATTGCGTGCAATTCTAGTCTCCTTTCTATTGGAAAGATGTTGTGAAACTTGAAAGGGTTCAGAAAAGATTTACAAGAATGTTGCCAGGGTTAGAGGATTTGAGCGATAGGGAGAGGTTGAACAGGCTGCAGCTGTATTCCCTGGAGTGTCGGAGGCTGAGGGGTGACCTTATAGTCGTTTACAAGCTTATGAGGAGCGGGGATAGGGTAAATAGACAAAGTCTTTTCCTGGGATCGTAGAGTCCAGAACTAGAGGGCATAGGTTTAGGATGAGAGGGGAAAGATATAGAAGAGACCTGCGGCTCAACTTTATTACGCAGATGTTGGCATGTGTATGGAATTAGCTGCCAGATGATGTGGTACAATTGTAATATTGAAGATGCATTTGGATGGGTTTATGTTTCGGAAGAGTTTGGAGCGATGTGGGCCGGATGGTGGCAGATGGGGCTAGATTGGTTTGGGATATCTGATCGGCGTGGACAGGTTGGATCGAAGGGTCTGTTTCCATGCTGTCCATCTCTATGACTCTATGACTAAGTGGGAACAAGTATTACATTTAGAAAGTGTTGCTTTGGCTGTACAGTATTTCTGTGAGCTCTCATGCAGGGCACATTACACAATTGTGTTTTCTCTTTCATGATGCTAAATTGTTGCATTGACAACAGCTCAACAATGTTTCACTTGACTGACTCCAATGATTGAAGTGTTAACGTATGAGGAAAAGATAAACAGTTTGATCCAAAACGCATTTGGGGTTTATCAGAATGAAAAATGATATTCTTGCAACATGGCCCTGAAGCCGATTACAATAGGGTAGGGTATGCAGCGTCAATACCGTGTTATGGAGCAACAGGATGAGTCCAAATAGCCTGCTCATTTATATAACACAGGAAATAGTAGAGGCCACAAAGTCACTAGGGATTTTTGCACTAGAATTAGAGCACGCCATTCAGACCATTTAGCCTTTAGAATAGGACTTGGAGGAGAATATGCAGGCACTTTATAGATTTTTCAAGGAATGAAGTAGATATTTCATACCAAGGTTTCTGTTGTATTGGAACAGGAGAATACAATCACTTCCTCCATCCAATTTCTGGGACGTGAGAGGAGACGGTTCAGTATCACGAGCTGATTATGCAGGATTATGACAAAGCCCTTCAGCCCCCTCAATGTGTTATATAGCAAAAAAAAACAGATTCCACATGTCTTCCGCCTCTTAATCATGGACAAGAAAGAGATAATCACACACGAAGGACAAGGCTGTAGGAATATGAAAAGGACATACAGCTCCACAATGCCCTAAAATAAGAACAAAATGAGACTATACGGCGAGAGAAACCTCTTACATTGCAATGAGAGCAGACCTTTTACCTCATTTGTCCACAACATAGGAATTGGAATGGATTGCAGAAGTTATAAAAAGGAAGAATGTAAGAATAAACAAGGTAATGAGGGATTTTTTTTTAAAAAACGACAAACTATTGTGATTGACAGCAAATTTCTAGTATCCATTTATAAGGGATTAATAACAGGGATTCAAATCAAACTGCAATCTATCAGAGCCAGCAAGGTGTTTGAAGTGCATATCTTGCTGAGTAAAATGCTCGATTTGCTTAAGTATGTGTCAAGCCCACACGATAATGGCAATCCTCCAGATACAGTCTTACTGATTTATCAGAAGGCATTGGATAATATACTATGCAACGAATATTATGAAAGGTAAGATGACATAATCGGTTTGGATAGAGAACGAGCTAACCAACAAAATGCAGAGAGACGGGAAATATGAGTCTTCTGTTTGGCAAGGTGTAACTCGTGGGGTGTTACAGGGTTTGATCCTTAGGCCGCAAGTATTTCCAATTTAAATTAATGATTTGCATAAGGGGTCAGAAAATGATGTAACCAAAATTTCCGATGTCTCTGAATAGTTGCAAGGAAGTAATCAGGATTCTACAAATTCGGTGAAGGAGTCAACATTTCGCAGACGAAATGTAATACATGTAGCATTATGTCATCTATATTATTCAGATTAATAGAAAGGAAGCGTGTTATCAAAATGAAGTGAAAATTAAGACACCACGGTTCCAGAAGGATCTGAATGTCCTCGTCCATAAATTATAGGAAACTAGCATGTTGGCTCAGAAATAACAAAAAAGGAAGGCAAACACAATGGTCACATTCATTCAGAAAGGAAAAAAATGCAGTAGGGAAGTCGGTTCAAATATACAAGGAATGAAGGAGACTGAAGCGGGAGTACTGTGTACAGCCTTGATGAGGAGGGACCTAGTCGCATTGCAGATAGTAGAGAGATCGGTTTCAGGGGTAAGGGGCTGTTTTATGAGGAGAGACGGAGCAGTTAAATCCTGTTCTCTACGGAGTATCGAAGATTGTGAGCAGACATAACTGAGGTATGTAATGTTATGAAGTTGAAGGCGTATACTGTATCTTTAAGAGAGTGAATGCAGTTGCGAACGAAACGATAACACTCACCTGTGGTATAACTGGATGCCATCTAAGAGTGTACTGGAAAATTGGAAGTTCGTAACACTTCACTAGGAAATAGATACCTGAGTTTGCCGCTGTCTTGACTACCGTAAGTTTGCATAATTTCAATAAATGTCTTATTGGAATAGCATATTGTTATCAAGTTGAGGGCAGGCAATAAACTGTTAAGAGAAAGGGATTGAGAGTTCTACACAGTTGCTGTTTAATGTTCAATTTTTGAGATAAAGCATACATTTTTTTTAAACAGTGTAAATTGAGAGTTCTCCGTCACTCATATTTTAACAGATTACGAGGCGAGGTGAGCTTTCTTGGGCGTTTGGATTAACTCGCAGAACGTTTCCCCGCCATGCAGTAAAACTGGCGGCTCAAGTCCGAAATTTGAACGGCTTTCGACAGATCCAGTTTAAAATGTGGACAGATTTGAGTAGATGTGTGGTACGGCACTCCCCAGCATATTTAGCCAATTGCCTGTTAGTGCTCTACTTGTTTAAATAAGACGTAGGTGAGACATTTGGTTTAATTTCGGTATCCTGTGGTTATAAATTAAAATTGAGGGAAATGGCTCTTAAGATTGTGAAGGAAGGTCTGTGGTTTGAAGATGCTGCCAAAATCTTCCAAGAAAATTTAGAAAATCAGAGGAAGGGCAAATATTTCGAATAAGCAAATCGGTTGGAATTGGTTTTAATCAAGGACGAAAGAAAAGCTGAAATTGTAACATTTTTGATCAAGCACATAGATATATCAAAGGAAGAGACACATACAGTGGAATTAGAATGAAACCCTTCAATATTAGTTGATGCATAGGGAGTTAGAAGGTTAAGATAAAGACAGAGAGAGAGAAGATACAGAAAAAGAGAGAGACAGCGAAGCAAGATAGAGAAAATAAGAGGGGAGAAAGAGAGAGCAAGGCAAAATGAAGGGAGGAAGGTTCTTACCTTAACAAACAGAGAGAGAAAGAAGGCAGGGAGAAAGAGAGAAATCACTTGAATTTCAAGTTAGTCAGTAAAGTAAAGGGTACAAGGTGGAGATGAAGACAGGATAGAGTGATACATCCAAATATGTCAAAACGTTGACAAATGCTGATGAATAGATGCCAAATCGTGTTTTATTTAATTTGACAAGGAGCAGGGCAGATGGAGTGGTCACAAAAAATTGTGCATAATCCTTATTAAGACTAATCTGGTAGACAGAGAAACTGGGATATACGCACCGCTGACAGGTGCACAGTCAAGAGATTATGCATTTGTCAAACAGGCTATTTTGTCTGCTTGTGAATTTGTACCAGAAACGTATAGACAGCAGTTCAAACACAGAAAGAATTTACCAAGTCTAAATTATGTTGTGTTTGAAAGAATGAACCACAGTATCTTTGACAGAAGAGAGCGGAACATAAAAATAGATGAGACCTACGAGGTTCTAAGAGAGATCATTTGGCTGGAGACTCATTTCCAAAGATGATGCGAAGTCATTTGGATGAACAGAAACCTCAAGAAGTGAGATGAGCGGCAGAGCTGGCAGAATATGCATTGATGAAAATGGAAAAACTTATCTTCCGAAAATAATTTCATCTCAACTGACATTGGGAAAAGGGAGATCCTACAGTACAAATCAAATTGCGAATCACACAGGTAACAGTTTCCCACAGGTGGAAAAAGAAGCCCGAAAGTGTAGAAAGAAGGTGAACGAGAACACAGTTTTCATTGTAATGGAGTGAAGCACAGAATAGTACAGTGCCGGAAATGCAATAAAGATACAGGGAAAAGTTGTTTTCACTATGAGAAGTTGTGACACATTAGGTCACAGTGCTGGTAGCTGAGGTAAGGCACAGTGGGAAAATATGTGGTAAAAGAAGCTCAGCCAATGGGCTTGTGAAAGTTGTAAAGGAGACCGAAGACAAATGGAAGAACTGAAGGAGAGTGCACAGTCCAGGTAGGAGCTAGGTACTGAGTTAATGCATGATGTCCAGAAAGACTTTCGCTCTGTAGGTAAAAGTTAGCAGGAAGAACGGGGTAGCGGGAAATAAGTTACAATTTTGACAAATGCGTGATCTAGACGGTGTCCAGAAGTATGAGATGAACCGTTTTGCATTCGTCCTGACATGTTACCAGGCCGAGTGGTAATTTGTAGACGAGATGGACAGACATTTGGCTTTCCACTGGAAATTTCAAATTGAAGTGCCAACTCAAGACTACGGAAGTAATAGTGTGAGTTATTTACAGAGTCTCACTTCCAGGAATACAGTTTGTCCTTGCGAGCAATTTAGTAGCATCCAAAGTGGGAGTGACACCCCTTGTTATGGAGAAGCCAAAGAAAGAACAGGAAATTGAGTTGTTAAAATTTGATTTTTTTCCAGATTGAGCTGTAACAAGATCCCATCGTCACTAGTCACAGCCAGAAGCAAAGTGTAAAGAAAGAGATATGAAGGAATCGAGTTTCAGTTCTTTGACATCCTGCGTAACATAATGGTACAGGGAAAAAAATGAATCCTGAATCAGTGGAGAGTGAGGCAGAAGTGTTTCGTCGTGAAAGTCTAGTGGACTTACAACAAAAATAAGAGACAATAAAATATATATTGATAAACACTCAGAAAAGGCATACGAATGCATTCCTGAGGGTTATTATCAAAAAGATAAAATCCAAAGGTGAATATGGAGACCATGGCAGGTTTGTGTACAGCAGAAATGGGCAGAAATGCACCAGTTTGTACTGCCCGCAGCATGCAGACAGGGATTCTTCTGATTTGAACGTAAAATACCGGTGGAAGGTCACCTGGGTGTGCGGAAGACTCAGGCTAAGATAAAAAGATCGTTTCTTGGCCTGATGAGAATGTTTTTTACATTTTTCCTTTCATGTAGTAATTGCCAAATGGTAGATAAGTCACTGGCACTTGTAAATCCAGCTCTTTTGTTGCCAACTCCCACATTCGAACAAACGTACACGTGGATTATGGTTGATTGTGTATTCCCCCTTCCGGAAACTAAAAGTCGGAACCAATACTTGCTAACCGTAATGGATGTGTCCAGCAGATTTCTGGAGGGAATTCCATGATGGAATATAATGGTAAAAAATGTGGTGGAGGAGTTAGTTGCTTTCTTTACGTGATATGACCTACCCAGAGAGACTCAGTCAGACCAACGGTTTAAATTTCCTGTGAGAGTTTTTGAGGAAGGCATGGACAGCTCTGGAATACAGCACTTTAAAGGAAATGCGTACGATCCTGAAATTCAGGGAGCTTTGGAAAAGTGGCATCAGACTCTGAAGGTCATTTTAAGAGCGCACTTCAGGATTACCCCGAAATATTGGGATAAAGGTGTCTTATTTGTATTGGTTGACATGAGACATGTTCTAACGAATTTACTCAGTTTATTCAATTTTAGTTAATATTCGAACAGAACCTGAGAGACTTTTTGAAATCAAGTCAGAAATCTCACATTCAGATAATGTATCTGAAATGTTGGAGAGATTAAATCGGGTCGGTGAGTCAGCTAAATAGCATCTGAAGAGAACAGAACATAAATTGAAACAGTTTGCAGGTAAAAATTCAAAATCTTGGATGTATTCCAGTGGGGAAGACGTCTTATTATTGTTACCACTGTTAGTAAATCCCTACGAAGCCAAGGTTAGTGCTCCCTATCAATTTGAGAAAAAAGTTATTTCAGGTAAACTGTCTGTTAAGTTGAAGAATAGAAAATGAAAACTCTATCAGTTATGTCATATAAATATGTTGAAACCTTACTATAATAGAGACAGGGAACTGTAGGAATAGATATTTATTATTGACCTGCAGAGTGTGGAATCAGATCCAGAGGTCGTGGAGTTTGATGTATCTCAAAATATGTCAAATAATGGGTATGTTCTTGGGTACTGGGTTCGGTTAGCGAACTGTCTGTTTCCTGACCAAAGACCACAGTTGAAAGGTATTTAAAAGCAGAATGAGGATATATGCAGGAATAAGATAAGAGATCCACGAGTGTTGTGCATGAGATGGAAGTAGAGAAAATCACACCCCGATAGACTTAAACCGTTCAATATCACACAGATCCAGAAGGAGTGGGTACCTTACTCAACAAAGAATTCTTCGAAGCGAGTCAGAATGAGTGGAGTACGCCGATCGTGTTGGTTCCCAAATCCGACGGGACTCAACGATATTATGGGGACTACCGGAAGGTCAACGCCATAACAAATTTTGAGTCAGATCTAACACCAAGACTGGAGGACAGCAGAGAGAAAGTTGGACAATCCAGTTACATCACAAAGTTGGACATACTGTGTAGTTATTGGCAGGGAAATTTATCAGAAGAAAGTGAAAGATGTTTCTGCGTTTGTAACCCCAAATGAATTTTGTCAATTCAAAGTGATGCCTTTTGGAAAGAAAAACACAGAAGCTACATTCAAAAGACTCATGAACGGAGTTGTGACATGAGTAACAAATTGTCCACTTCATCTGTTTGATTCATTGATCTTTAGCGAGGCATGTCATGATCACATGTTACAATTGGCAGCACTCTTTGAACGTTTACGAATAAATAAACCAAATGAGAGAAAACAGATTTGTGAAGGCAGAAGTGATGTTCGCGGGAAATGCATTCAATCATGGAATGTTGAACACGACGAAACACGACAAAAACTGCCTTTAAGGAATGTCCACGATGAAACCTCGAAAAAAGAGATATTTTGATTTTGTTTTATTATTAGACAGACTCTACCAGGTGTTCATTCGAAACTTCCACAGCACGTTGTAACCGCTGACAGATTCATTAAAGAAAAACACAAAAACATAAAGAACAGAACTATGACAAGAGGCATTTGAGAATTTAAAAGCAATATAAACCAAAGCAACAGTTTGAGCTATAGCAAGTTTTGTAACGCTTCAAATTTAAAACTGATACGAGAGATATACGAGTGTCCGAGAGGTGTTCTCTGAAATGTTCCGCAAGTCGGCGGCCTGTCTCCCCAAGAGAGAGGCCACATTCGGTGCAGCGGATGCAGCGGATGTGTGTGGAGGTGTAGGTGAATTTGTGGCGGATATGGAAGGATCCCTTGGGGCCTTGGAGAGAAGTAAGGGGGGAGGTGTGGTCGCAAGTTTTGCATTTCTTACGGTTGCAGGGGAAGACACCGGGTGTGGAGCTTGGTTTGGTGGGGGGTGTGGACCTGACGAGGGAGTCACGGAGGGAGTGTTCTTTTCGGAACGCCCTCCTTCGACTGACTGAACTGGTCCCCACTCTGAACAACTTCTCTTTCCAATCCTCCGACTTCCTCAAAACCAAAGGAGTAGCAATGAGCACCCGCATGGGTCCCAACTATGCCTGCCTCTTTGTAGGATATGTGGAACAGTCCATCTTCCGCAGCTACACTGGCACCAACCCCAACCTTTCCTCAGCTGCATTGATGACTGTATCGGCGCTGCCTCGTGCTCCCACGAGGAGGTTGAACAGTTCATCCACTTTACCAACACCTTCTATCCCGACCTCAAATTTACCTGGACCATCTCAGACTCCTCCCTTCCCTTCCTAGACCTCTCCATTTCTATCTCGGGTGGCCGAATCAACACGGACATTTACTATAAACCGACCAACTCCCATAGCTACCTAGACTATATCTCCTGCCACCCTGCCCCCTGCAAAAACGCCATCCCATATTCCCAAATTCCTTCGTCTCCGCCGTATCTGCTCCCAGCAGGACCAGTTTCAATACCCAACAAACCAGATGGCCTCGTTCAAAGAACGGAATTTCCCCCCAAACGTGGTCGACGATGCTCTCCACAGCATCTCCTCCACTTCCCGCTACTCCACCCTTGAGCCCCGCCACTCCAATCGCCACCAGGACAGAACCCCACTGGTCCTCACTTACCACCCCACCAACCTCCATATACACCGTGTCATCCGTCGTCATTTCCGCCACCTCCAAACAGACCCCACCACCAAGGATATATTTCCCCCCCTCCCCTATCAGCGTTCGGAAAAGACCACTGCTTCTGTGACTCCCTCGTCAGGTCCACAACCCCCACCAACACAACCTCCACTCCCGGTACCTTCCCCTGCAACCGCAAGAAATGCAAAACATGCGCCCACGCACCTCCCCACTTACATCTCTCCAAGGCCCCAAGGGATCCTTCCATATCCGCCACAAGTTCACCTGCACCTCCACATACATCCTTTACTGCATCCGCTGCACCCGATGTGGCCGCCTCTATACTGGGGAGACAGGCCGCCTACTTGCGGAATATTTCAGAGAACACCTCTCGGACACCCGGACCAACAAACCCAACCATCCCGTAGCTCAACACTTCACCTCCCCCTCACATTCCACCAAGGACATGCAGGTCCTTGGACTCCTCCATCGCCAGAACATAGCAACATGACGGCTGGAGGAAGAGCACGTCATCTTCCGCCGAGGAACCCTCCAAGCACAAGGGATGAACTCAGATTTATCGAGCTTCCTCATTTCCCTTCCTCCCACCTTATCCTAGCCCCAACCCTCGAACTCAGCACCACCTTCCTAACTTGCAATCTTCTTCCTGAACTCTCCGCCCCCACCCCCATTCCGGCCGATCACTCTCATCTTATCACCCTCCTTCCACCTGTTGCATTTCCTATGCCCCTCCCCCAAGTCCCTCCTCCCTCCCTTTTATCTTAGCCTGCTTGGCACACTCTCCTCATTTCTGAAGAAGTGCTCATGCCCGAAACATCGGTTCTCCTGCTCCTTGGATGCTGCCTGACTTGCTGTGCTTTTCCAGCAACACATTTTCAGCTCTGATAACTCCAGCGTCTGTAGTCCTCACTCTCTCCATCAGCAGACAGTGACGACCACAGGCGTTGAACGGAATGGCACAGAACATGCTTCATAAACGTGTCTCAAAGCTGCTGAATTCCCCTTGCACAACGTGCACCCGCAGGACACTGGGAAGCGAGCTGTCCCTTTCAAAATAATTTCTGAGCAGCTTAATGATGAAAACCGGCGCAATAACAAATGCGAAACTTCGGGGAAGGGTACACGGCACTTGTTTCCGTTAGTTACTGGACAATTGCCGAATAGATAACAAGTTTCAGAATTATGTTTTTAGATAGAGGGATACAACTTGCTCCAGGCATCAGACTTGAGAGGGCTCAATCGCAAAAATAAGTATCTAAAATGAAAACATTGCCAGACCAACTGAAATTTTTAGTTACATCAGATGAGATGTCTATTCCGCATTGCACATTGTACAGGCCAGGCCAGGTTCAATACAACCTGGAAATCTTTCCAGATTGTAACATTGTGCTGACCAGTGAATTGTTATATGAACTACATATCTGTCTATGACTGGCAGAGGCATGGCCAAGCAGTGCATTGATCTATCAACCCGGGCTAGTGATCTGTCCAGCACAGAAAGCTGTGCAGTGAACACCAATGAAGTGATCTGTCAAGCTGGGCGATTTTTATCTCAGGATGCAGAGCTGTGCAGACCAGTCTAATGCTTTGCTCGATAACAATGTGTTTGGAAGATGCCCGGAGTTAGCAAATTTGCAGCCAGTGTTAAAAGTAACAGAATACACAGCTTCCATCAAGTTACAGCTCCATGTCTCCATTGTGCTATGACAAGGGGTGCTGTAGGTTTGAAAATACTTGCAGAGAGAGATGTTGAAAGAATCAATTAAGTACAAAAGGTGGGCGGGTTTTAGGGTATTCAAAGCGAAATGGAGATTGATAGACAGCGTCAAGGAGGCTTGATATCAGATGTTTCAGAATGATCAAATGGAATACATCTTGTAATATGGACCAGTGTTCCATGAATTATGTGCGAATGCGATATTGGTGGGAGTTTAAATGATGGAGATTTTTCGGTGAGGATTTGTTCTGCAGCATTGAAAGTTAGAGTGACGTCAAAAGCACTGATATGAATCGAATAATAATTTATCTCAGTGTCATATTAATTCAGTATGGGTGAGGAATCGTCTGCACGAGGCGGAGGTAGTTTCGTGGTATTAGCTTATGGATCCCACGTCATTTACTAAACACCCGGCTCCATGGTGTTCCTCCATTTAATGCCAGGCCGATTCTCCACCCATCATGACTGGAGGTACGCACCATTGTCCGGATGCCCCTGGATATTTCTTGATCACTGGTACTGCTGCCATTGTTAATAAGCCAATAGGGACACGCTTGAGATTTCTCAGTTCGGATCTGCCCTGCAAAGTTTACCCTGAACATGGCAGGCTAGTTGAAATAGTACGACGTTTTGTCGACAGTGGCACGAAGGTTCTGCTGGATGGGCT
Organism: Chiloscyllium plagiosum; assembly: GCF_037043375.1. Taxonomy (NCBI): domain Eukaryota; kingdom Metazoa; phylum Chordata; class Chondrichthyes; order Orectolobiformes; family Hemiscylliidae; genus Chiloscyllium; species Chiloscyllium plagiosum. The sequence goes on from NW_028270178.1 coordinate 44,114,827, forward strand.
AGTGCAGAGGAGGACATTCTGTTCCCAGAGAAGGCTGCATCACCAGACGTACCGATCTCACCACCAAATTCAGTGCAATTTCTGCGGTCTGAAGACATGTCCAATCGTAGAAGAGCAGCATCAGTAACTTTCCCCGCTCTGGCAGGATACGTGCTATTGTGTTTTCTCTGCTCCCTCACATTTACAGTACATCAGTTGGAACACCTACCTCTGAACAAGGTTCATGCTCAACCTATCACACCACTGCATGCAGCACTTTCCTTACCCCTCCAACTATCTCTCACTCTCTCTCTCTTACACACACACACACACCTTCACCATACTCCCACGTGAGTACAGACGGTTTCAGAGAATGTTGCTTTTGGAATTTTCAGAATCATGCCACTTCTAAAGTTTTGTGCATGTGTTTGATTATGCAATGTCGCAGATAGTGTTCTAATCAATTCACAGTTTCTGTAAAATGTCAGTTCCCGGCATGAAAATCAAGGGGAAGGAACAGAGTCGATCTTTTTTTTCAAATAGCAAATGATGTTCATCCATCATGAGGCTCGTCAGCCCGTCAAAGATGCCGTCATCCAACAAGATAAGGACAAGTCTGATGATGTCCTGTCTTCCATATTATTTTGTGGTCATGAGTATAAAATCACAATTCGTACTTCTGATTATTTCGCTTGCCTAAACCTATTGTATTCATCCAAAGACAACATCTAAACACTTGTCTTATTATGGAATACAATTTCAAGCAGAGAACATTAATTTTGTCCTCAGCCATTATCTTGAACGTTATTTAAATTGGATCTACTACTCTGTTTTCAAATTTTCTATTTTGCTCTGTCATTGACTATTTCTGTCCAGAGCAGCTTCATGGCCTCCCATGCTGAACAGCAGATTTATGATGCACAGGGTGGCCAAAAGCGCAGATTCAATTTTCCTCCAGTGATAGCGGTTACGAGGAAGAGTATGCTAGCTCAACCTCACCTACCACGTGAGGTTTGGTGACTCTCAAGTTAAACAACAACGAGTGGTTTCTCTTTAATGAGATACCAGGCCCTTTGGGTCTCTAATGTATCTCAGTTCGCACTGCTAAACTTTCTCAACATTATCATTTCATTTTTCTTTGTATTCCTGCATGTTCTCTTCATCCACAGTGTAATTTTGTACCACTGCAAGCATTTCACCCGTATTGCGCATTCATGTGTACTACCTGATAATTCCAGACTCCATTATTATTCCTGATTCTATCTGTCTGTGCCTCAAAACTATTAAATATCTCTGCCTCCAATGGTCTCTGGGGAAGAGCGTTCTAAAGTCTCACAACACTCTGAGAAAAGGAAATAAACCTCCTCAGCTATGTGTGAACATACTTCTTTTGTATTTTTAAATGACAAAGCTTATAATTAATAAAAGACGATAAAAGAAAATTTCTGCGGATGCTGGAATCTGAAACCAAAGGAGAAAATGCAGGACAATCTCAGCAGGTAACCCAGTATCTGTAAAGAGAGAAAAGAGCTGGCATTTCGATCCTAACTGACCCTTTCTCAAAGCTTTGACAAAGGGTCAGTTAGACTCGAAACGTCAGCTCTTTTCTCTCCTTATAGATGCTGCCAGACCGGCTGAGATTATCCAAGGTTATAATTAAACGTGAAATAGTCCAAAGAGGTTTCAATTCAATTATTCCTCAGATTAAAGACTTATGTTGTGAAGGTTTAACAGGTTACGTTTGGAATGAGAGGTGATCTTAATAAAACACCGAAGGTCTTGAGCAGAGGTTGGTCAGTTCAATACCCAATGGATGCTTCTTTCGTCAAAACTAGACATTGAACTTCTACAGTGTGGAAGCAGGCGATTCGGGCGATCGTGTCCTCAACGACCCTTCAAAAACAATTCCACCCACACCTCTCGCACTCTCATGTCTCTGCATTTCCCATTACTAATGCACATATACACTATGGGCAATTTAACGTTGCCAATACACCCTAAAGTGCATATTGTGGACAATGAGAGGAAATTGAAGCTCAGGGAGCAAACTCAAACAAGCACGGGGAGATTATGCAAACTCCACAATCATGGTCGCCTGAGATTGGAATTGAGACTGGCTCCTTGTTGCCGTGAAATAGCAATGCTGAGCACTATGCCACCACGCTACTCGACAAATCTCTGCTCGTTATTTGTGGCTGGCTAAAAGAATTGTTTCTGTCACTGAATCCGATACAGTCTGAGAGCTTTGTCATTGGTCATATCACCAAGCTGGTTTCATTTATAATCTGCTGTGAAACGAAGTGGAGGGTGAAGAGGAAATGAAACAGCGACACTTAAATCTCGTTTAGAATAGGGATGATAAGAAATTCAACCCGATGTAATTTATTCAAGTGGGAAATCCCTTGCCCAGGGGTTGGTGTGACCTTTATCGAGGCTGAATTCATTCGAAATTCGATAGACAAAGGAATGATAGAAAATTGTGTATTCATAGTAAAGTGTAGCTGTGGCCATAAAAAGATGAACCATGATCTTACGCACTTGTCGTTTGGTGTCAAAGGGGCAAGTGAACCAGTCGTGCTCCTCAGTGCTATGACCAAATGTTCCACTCAACGTTTCGAATCTACAACACAGGAGCAGATAGAGGCAACTTTGATGATTCGGTGTACTTTGAAAAATATTTTTGGAAAATCCAGCGAGGTCCAGAAGAGACTCGCACCTCACCCCGCCCGTTCCCATACGCACACCCCGTGGCCCACATCGTTCTTTCCAAGCTTCCCGTCTTAGCTGCTTTTGCTCCAGATGTCGGTCATGTGGCAGACCGACATTCACTGTCCTTTGAGCCCGCATACCCATGCTTCAAACAAAACCTCTACTCTCCTTCAACGCAACCTTTCACAACATGATCCTCGGGTAACTAACCAGTTAATTTCCAATACTAAAAGAAAAGAACATAAGAAAAGAGAACAGGAAAATACGATTCCAACACGCAAGTCTGACCTTTCCTTCAATGCGGTCGGTTCCAGGGCTCAACTCGAATTTCATCTCACCTCCTTTAATCCCTGAACTCGCTCATATGTCAAACTCAACCACCTCGAGTGTAAATATATTCGTTGATCTATACTCCATAACGATCTGCACTACTAAATTCCAGACTTTCGCTGTCTTATGATAGTAGGCATTTCTTTGCAGTCTGATTTAAATCGACGTCCTTATTCTGTCTCAGTGTCCTCAAGTTCGATACTCTGCCCAGAAGTGGAAACAGCCTTCTCAACATCCTTCTTGTCAATCATCTTTTGTATCGTGTATGATTCCAGACTATCAATCGTCATTAGTTTAAACTACAATGCATATTCACCTTACTATTGTTGACAACGTCAGTTAATGATTCCATTCTAGGAATAAGCGTCATGTCCTAACGTCGTTACTTGCTGCACCAGCATGCTGATGTTATGTTTCAGACACAGGAACACCCCAATCTCTTCTCCGTTTTTGAAGTCTCTCGATATACGTGATTGCATGAAACTGTTTTTCAATTGGCTGACCACATACTTGCTTGGAATGAACTCAGCTCTCAATTTTTAATACAATCAATTATCTTAAATGGAGGCCCTTTCAGATTTCTCATATCCATATTCCAGCATGAGATCCCACCTACCTTTGTGTGAACCACAATTTCAGATCTGTACTGCGCATAGCCTTCTCCATCAAGTCATCGGTATAGAGTGTAAATAATTGATTCCATAAGACTGATATATGTAGTACTACAGCAGATGCATCTATCAATCCAATAAAGAGCCATTAATCCCTACTGTCATTCTTCGTTTCTTACCAGTCTACATTCCATAACTGTACATTATCCTTCATAATATAAGCTCCTGTCTTATATAATAGCTGACTGGCCTGTATTTCCCAGGGATTTCCATATTTCGTTTCTTGAACAGAGGAACAACATTGAAGTGCATACAATCATCCCGTAGTGCTCCCGTGGAGATTGAGGATGCAAAGGTCACTAGGATAGGACCAGCAATCTCATTCTTCGCTTCTCATGGCAACCTTGTAAAGAGTACATATCGTGCCAGACCCTGGAGATTAATCTATCATGATACCAGAATTTCCAGTGCATCCACTTTCTTAATAACAATCTGTGCAAGCCTATTAACCTCGTCCAATGTGTTTTCACTGTCAATAAGATCGATCTCTCGATATTGAAACAAAAACAAACATACATTCAGGGAATCCTCTATCTCTTCAGATTCCAGGCACAGATTCTCTCCAATATCTCTGATCAGCCTTACCCTGACGTTGATCGTTCTCTTCTTCCACACAGTAGAGAAGAACGCCTTTGGATTATCCCTAATTCTTCCCATCAAGGATTTTTCGATTCCTCCTCGCTCCCGTCATGCCATTTTTGAGTTCTTTCCTAGCTACCCTGTGCCAGATCCTTGTTTCATCACCTTTGCATACACTTCCTTCTTTCTGTTCACGTGTAGCTTCTCTTCTCTTACCATCAAAGGTGCCATCATCTTACCATACCTTATCTGTCACAGGGGGAAAAAGCTATCCAACAATCGCAGCAAATGCTCCTTAAATAATCTCCACATTTCTGCCTTGCATTCCCAGGAGAACAAATGTTACCAAATTATACTCTACAGCTCCTGTCTGAAGTCAGTTCAATTCTAAACCCCCACTTCAATTAAATAACTTTCATTCCTGTCCGTTCCTATTCCTCTCCATGGCTATGGCAATGGTGAAGCATTTGTGGTCACAATCGCTGAAACGCTCTCCCACGATATATCTGACACTTGGCTTGGCTTGTTCCCTCGCACTAAATCCAAAATGGCCTTCCTCCTACTCAGTCTATCTACACATTTAGTCAGGAAACCCTGCTGGAACTATCTGGCATAATTGACTCCATTCAGACAATCTGCAATCAGGAGGTTCCAATCCATATTGTAGTCACCCGGAACAACAACTCTCTTATATCTGTACCTTTCCAAGATCTTCTATCCAATCTGCTCTTCCATCTCTCTGCTGCTATTTGTTTTTTTTTGCAGAAAACAACCAACAAAGTGACTTCTACTTTCCTGTTCGTGACTTCCACCAATACTGACTCAGTAGACAAACCGTCCTAAACAGTCTCCTTTTCTGCAGCTGCAATGCAGTCTCTAATTAGCAATGCTACTTCTTGAACTTAACTGAACTGATACAATTACTTAACGAAGGAGCTCTTCGAATCCTATACCACCTAATTAACACACCAATTGGCTAAAAGGTAAATGATATACAGGTAAAAATGAATAAATTCCAAAAATATTTCGAGAGAAATGTTAGTCAGAATCATTTGCTGAAGTTTCCAACCTGTCCTGGACTCCAGCATGTTCTGACTGCGACAGCTAAACTAAAGTGGAGAAAACACCTGAAATTGGAGAAATAGCTACTCCCCCGTAATCGTTAACGTGGACAAGGCCATTACGATCTCACTTGAAGAAAAAAACAATGACAAAATAACATGATCAGCAGAGAATGATTCCATTCTCCCAGTTTCTTTAACTCCATCATATCAGTTCGATACTGTTTCCTACACTCCAGAGGGAAGCCTCCGTAATGACATTATTTTCCTTGAATCGAGATTAGCCTCTAAATCTAACGGACAACGTCTTCAGCTGTGACTGACCCATCTGCCAGGCGTCTGCTCTAACCCCTATCCATGCTTTACTGTTGAATCATAGATATTCCTTTGTCCTCACTTCGCACAGCACGAGAATCCTCATTAAAAGAGCCACCCTCCGCCACATCCACCAACTCCAACAGGAGCGCACCATCAGTCATGTCTTCCCCTCCTCACAGCTCTCCGTACTTCACAGGAACCGGTCCCTCTGTGATACCTTACATCACCCCGAACACTTGCCCATTCCCTTATGGCATCTTCCAATACAATTCCAAAAGCTGCAGCACTTCACTATTCACCTCGGCCCTCCAGAATGACCAAGACCCCAATCAAAACTTTCAGGTTAATCAGGATTTCACTTGTACTCTTTCATTCTAGTCTACTGCCAATGCTGCTCAGATTACAGTCTCCATTATCCTGGCGAGACCAAGCACAGACGGCTTTGAGAAAAACTTCCACGTTGTAGGAATAACTCTGACCTTCTAATTGCTTCCTATTATAAGAACCTGCCTTCACGCTTTGGTATTTTACAGCTGTCGAAATTGACATTCAATGCCATAATTTCACAGCCGAGCCCCATTATGACTGTGCTCAATCTTTCATGCATTCTTCCTGCCAGTCTTATGATGACCTTGTTTGTATCTTGCATAACTTTCACTCAACAGAGACCGTCCTTTTCACACATTCACACTTTAATTTATACTTATTTCACTGTTGTTTCTTTTTCACCACACTGGGCCTCAAAACAGTCTGTTTCTGATCACCCCTCCTCCAATTCTGTCAAAGTATTAAAAAGCTCATTTTCTAATTTCATTTATGGAAACGTGTCACCAAATAACTCGAAATGTTAACTCTGCGTCTTTATCTTCGCAGATGCCGCCAGACCTGCTGAATTTCTCCAGAAAAGAACGGCATGGGATGAATGAAACGAAGAGGTTTGTATGCTGTAAATTTGAACCAAATGCAAATATTTCTTGAGAAACGGGAGGGCTTTGAAGAACATCACTTGTTCCGAATCGATAACTCTACTTATTTCTGCTGATGTTCCTCGACCTGCTTAGTTTGTTGATCAATTTCTGTTTTTGAATATGTTTCAGAGTTTGCATCCAACATGTAGTGCTATATGCCGGCAAGTGAACAACCGCTTCTGCTCTCGAATTGTTTCTGAGCAACGTCAGTCTGACATCATTGACTGTACAAACCTCATGGCCAGGGACACAAACACCGGAAAACTCATTCGTTGTAAGCACGGAATATGACAATGCTGGAAAAGAAAACATTCAAATGGACATGTAAAAAGAACTTTGGAGAATGTGACAAATTGGAGGAGTGATGTGATGGACAGACTCTCTCAAGAATACAAACATTAAAATTGAAGTGTAATCACATCAGAAATCAGAGTAGGTCACTGAGTCCAGGGCTGATAGCTGAATGGGATTCGGTGCAAGTTGGGGAATAGGTAGCAGAACATCATTGCAGAAATTTCAGCTCACAACCGGGCATCCATATGAAGTATGGACCACAGCAGGAGCAGGACTGTGTGAAATCACATTCTGTAGTGTGGTACCGAGGAAAACCTTACACTCTACCATTGCCCTCCAAACAAACAATGGTGGAGTGACCAGTGTGAGTGAATGTCGGACCCAAATAAACAGAGATCACACAAGCGCCGACCGGGTGAAATTGAGAAGCTGCTTATTACAATCGAAGTCGCTGGAAGAGAAATTGACTGGGCTGATGCAGAACTGCCATTCTGCACACATAGAAGAATAGTTCTCATCCTCGAGCAGTCGGCAGAGACAGTTGTATTGGGTTACAGTATTAAGTTGTGAATTACAGGATAATCAAGAATAAAACACAATCAATGGGAGGATAATCAAAAGTCCGATAGCAATGATCACTCCATGGCTGAGCTAGGAGATAAAGTTTGATCCTCTTTTAGAGTAGGTGTCCATGTTTCTCATCCTGGAATCAGTCGGATTCCCATCGTGGATATTCTGCAAGAAAGTTACCTTGATGCCGTTACTCTGAGCATCCTTTGTGGAGTTCCAGTATTTGTAAGGAGTGAGGCTGCCCTTAGCGCGTGGGAGCAGTTGTGCTTATTGAGTGCTAGGAAGTCTATTGTCAGGCTGTCTCCGGAAGTGTATTACCCAGTCTGAAAGTGGCTTGATTCATCTCCTGTTTGCTGCCTTGTGTCTTATTTAGCCTGTTTGGTCAAAGCTGATACACTCTGGTCAGTGTCTGTTTTGGCTTAGGCAGGTATTGTTCCTTATGTACTTTGTGTCCATGCTATGGGTGGACAAGGAAGCGGATTTTCTCCAAAGATTCCTCTTTTTATGTTTGGTTAAAAGGTGTGATGCAAAGGGACAATGTTTCTGGAGACCGGCAAGGTTTCCAAGTGGGGGCCGTGGTTGGGGGGCGTTCAGAAGTGGAGGGATCGCCATCCGTGTCGAAGTCCGAAACAGCAGAGTGCGCTCTTGTGGCAGGGATATTTGGCAAGCTCACATGAATCAGGCCATCCCCTCCAAGTTGAGTGTAAACGAGACAGTTGTGAAAATCCGCCTTGAATAAAGTCCAAACTAAAAACAGAATACACTCTGTCATGCATCACTCTTCTCCTAAATCAGAAACTTGGATAAGGGCAGTTATATAATTAATAAAACTGACGAGACTTGCATCCTTGCAGAGATGCTTCACATGGAAGACACCAGCACATCTGAGCGGGAAGTGTAGCAGCTGCAGGTTTAGCTGTATACTCGGTGAACACAGAATTCTTTGCTGCTTCTGCTCCAGCTCTTCCTTTATATCTAACAAAGCCGACTTGCTGTTGTGATGGTTAGCTTGATCAGTGAAAATACATATCCCTCAAATGATCGAAAGACAAGGTAAGGCACATGTGATTTAATGTCCATAGGAAAGTTACTGACAAAAGCGGATTGATCCCTTCTTCATTGTTGTTTGCTTCGACACTTTTCAAGCTGATTACTGCGGAACTGATTGAATCCATTGGATCAGGTTGTGAAGTGATGGGAGGTGATTGGAAGGCATGCTTTACATGCGAATAGCGAAGTTCTAGAGACGATGTTAACTGCTGAAAGTAAAGTTGCATTTCCTCTCTCATTCCTCCAATGCCAAGTGGTTATCAATATGAAGATACTCGCACGTGTCTCTACACTAAATTGTGCCTGCCTATTTCAACATGCTCAATCTTCTTGAAGTGTGTTACTCTGTTCACTATTTATGACATCATCAAGTTTTACATAATCAGTAGACTTCTAAATTGTACTGCCTAAACAATTCAGTCGATCATAAACAACAAGGAATGGTCCGAAAATCAAGCCCTCCAATGACCTCGAATGAAAGCTGTCAGGAAAAGTATTTCAATATCTGGAACAGCAAGAAAATAACAAAATGTTTCCTCTTCTTATGCATTTGAAGAAGCAGTTTCAGTTCACATTTAAATTTCAAATATTCGTCGGAAACAAATGCAGAATTGTATTCAATGTGTTCTCCCAATAAACGTCCCCAAGTAAAACAATCGGAATTACAGTGGCACTTACGGTCGAGATCAATATTCTTTGAAATTGCAGTATGAAGGGGCAATGAAGTCGTAACAATAATCAATAGAAGTGAAACAGCTCAGCTACAAGCTCTAATGTTCACTAAAATCTTATGAAAACTTCACACTCAAAATGCACTCTTATTCTTGTGAACACTGCATTCAAACACAGCGGCAAAGATGTTTTGATACAATTCTGCCATCTGGCTAAAACATGACCATTGACCCCAACTTTTTTTTTAAAATAGGCATTGTAGAATTTCAAACAAATCAGGAACTCAAGGCACTCAAACAATTTGTTTCAAGATTAAAAGTTCGATAATATTTAAAGATAACATGATGCTGTACAATGCAAAAACAAAACGTGTCCCATTGCATAGACCACAAAATATATGGAATTGAGGTCCTGATTCAAACAAAGCAAAACGGTGACGAACAAGGATTTTCCAAACCCAGTACTTTAACAATCCAATTTTTTAAAATAATAAAACAATCTCAACATAGTGCAGTTTACAAGAAAGCTTTCCTTGTTCAACCCAAGTATTAGTCCAACTATAATTTCAGCGTTTCCCGTTTATATTTTTTCTGCATCCTCTCACTGAAATTGCACGTATTAAAAAGAGAATGGCACTGTAATCCGATTCACTCTCTTCCCCCAAAGCAAAGACTCGATGAGCTTCAAATGTCGCTACGAGTGGTCTTCAATCCCTTTCTCACTTTACTCCTCACGGGGACTCAATCCCCAACAAAAGATAGAGGACTCGAATCACAGTTAAACACAGGGGAGGAGAATCTCTTTTCAATGCACAGAATTCGAATGCCAAGAAACAATAATGATTGTAGTCTCGAGGACAGTGATGGGCCCTATGCTGAAGTCGACAGTGTCAGGAAGCTCGACCATGGTTACTCCATAACCCCTGGTTGCAGCAGCAGGCCTAAAATCATGTGGACCCCAAAACAAAATTTACACGCGCCAATATAATTTTCTGAAAACATTAGTGGTGGTTTGGAAGATATCAAACTGTCATTAGACTCTCGGTTTTACAGTTCGATTTTGTATTTTAATTAAGCCATGTAAAGACTTGTCCCGGTTCTTCTCCCGAGGTTTCGGGTTCCTTCAACATCATTGACCTCTAGGTCGAGCTGGAAATAGTGAACAGGCTGTCGCACAGACAAACGCAGAAACTAAAGGGACAACTACCGGACAAACACAAGACAGATGAACAAAACAGCAGGGCTCCTGTCAATTATCTACATTCACAGGAACTCCCAAAGCAATAAATCTAAATAGCAGTCTTTCCTTCTTTCCCGCCAGGCAACCTCTGTCATTCCATCTTACGCTCACTGGGCCAGAACCTCGGCTTGTGCACTGGCTTATGTCGGATCACGCGCCTGCCTAAATGGGCAATTATTTAGCGTAGAATTTGGGAATTCACCGCCCTCCATCACTCCAGTAGGGAAAACAGCTCAGTGTCGAAATGCTGCCGCAATAGATCAGCATTTTGGTTACTCCCTCCAGACGTCAAACCGGTTGTCGTTGTGACTTGCTGGGACAGAACTCGCTGCCAGGTCCGAATCGTTTTAAAATGCTGTGCAAGTCTGAGTCCCTTTCTAATTTAAGACCGTTCCAGAATATCTGAAACTATCAGAGAAATTATCTATTTAAACAGAGACCAAACAAGCGTTGACCGGGTGAAATTGACAAGCGTCTTTGTACAACCGATATCACTGGAAGAGAAATTGAATAGGCTGACACAGAACTGACAGTCTGTACATGTCGATCAATGATTGTCTTCCCCGATTAGTGTACACCGTCAATTTTATAGGCTACAGTAATATGGTGTTACTTACAATACGATCAAGTGTAAAATGCAATCAATGCGAGTACAATCAGCCGTCCCTTAGCCACAATTAGTCCATGATTGAGTTATGAGATTCTGATCCTCTCTGACAGTAGGTGTTACCGTTCCACATCCTGGCATCAATGGGTTTCTATTGTGATAAGTTCGGAAGCAAGTTAGCTTGATGCCTTTCAGTCTGAGCATCATTTATGCAGTTCAAGTAAGGACCAAAGCTATCCATTGGGCTTCGGGAGCAGTTTTGCTTCCTGAGGGCAAGGAAGTCTATTGTCAGGTTGTCTCAGGAAGTACATCCCCAGTCTGGAAGTGGCTTGAGTTATCTCCTGTTGCCGGGTAGTGTCTTAGTTAGCCTGTTTGATCAAGGCTGAGCCACTCTGGTTAGTTTCTGTTGTGGCTTAGGCAGATAGGGTTCCTTTTGTTCTTTGTGTCCATGCTGTGGGTGGACTAGAAAGCAGATTTTCTCTCACAGCGAACAACACCAGGTTCAGCATCATGTGCACCTAACAATTGTGACGACACGGTGTAAATTGTCTGCTTGCATTTAAACGACAGCACTAACATCGATAGAGAGGGAAGGGGAAAAACTCCCAAGACAAAGGGACTGGATCTAACATCTGCAGTCCTGCCACTTCCAACCATAAGTGATGATAGCATACTAACCAATTCAGTGGAGTTACATTTTCCACAAATGTCGCCAACACCATGAAGTAACAGTGCAGCACATGAGTGCAACCGACAAAGTGCAAGTTTCTCCAGAATCTTTCGTGAGACGTTCTAACTGGATGATACATCGTATCCACGTCATATTGTCCACAGAATCACAGATGCCAGTCTTTAAGAAATTCGATCCGGTGAACGCCACATAAACAAATAACTGAGTTCAATGGACAGAGCAATACAACCATTTCTGCAATAGACTGAACACTTCTGCTGCACATTGATACCTAGACCTGGGGAAGCTGTTTCATTCCATCTTCAACTCTGTCACCTTCCTGGCAATGTGAAAATGGCCTCAACTATTTCCAGCACTGATGAGGAGTACAATGGCAATCTGCCCAACTGCACAAGTCAAATTGCAGTCGTCAATATGATGAAAGTTCCGTTTGGCAGAACAGTCGAAAAATACTGACATGGAAATAACTTGCTCAATGTGGTTCCCGATAGGTCGCCATATGGAATTGCTGCTGTAATGAAAGTATCACTAGCGTACTAATCTAGACCAGGCTAATGCTCTGGCATCTGGGGGAATTAAGTAAAAACAAGTAATGAAATATTTGGATTTTCATCTGGACTCAGAAGTAGCGACCTTGAAGCCAAAATCCATTGTAAACTCTAATTGGCTTCAACAACTTGCTTCACCAAGTACTTTCAGAAATTGAAAACCGGCTGTCTTTTCCTGGTCTGCCTTAATAGTAACTCTACACACAGAGACTTGTGAGTAACTTGCAAATACTCACTGAAACGGCCAGCCAAAACATTCAATGATTTCAACCAACTCCTGGGTCACAAACGTAAAAACTGTGTAGAAAACTCATTCACAGACGAGGTATCCGAAAAGAGAACATGAACAACAGCCCTGTCGAGAGCAGAAATTCCATGTCCACTTTTGCAAGGGGAGACGGAACAGTGATAGCGAGAGTCAGGAGGCTGCCAGGAAGTTAAACGAACGTATCAAAAAGTTACACTGTGAGTCAGCAGCCTCCACTTTTCCAGTGTGACCGGGAGCTGTGAGAATGAGGTCCAAGGGGCTGTCGGGAAGTTCAATTAACTCTACAACTCGCTTACCTCGTGAATAGGCAGAGACAGGATGAGGAGGAGAGGACACAAGTCTGCTGAGTATGTGAGGTTAGATATTTGGGCAGTTGATTTACCCCAAACACGGGACAGTTAATGTCTCCCGCTTATCCTCCTCCTCTAATCAAAAATAAATATTGCTGTTCATCGATTTTGTAAGGTTACTACTTTACTTTCAACAGTTTTTCTCTGGGAGTCCAGAGCAGGAGTAATGGATATTAGAACAGTTGAATGATCCTCCTATAGAATGTCAGGCATTGGTTACCACGAGTGTCAGTGCTTACTCGGTATACGGGAATTGTACAAACGTCCAGCTCCTCTGAAACAACGCTACGGAAGTCGAGCTGAACCAGGGTCCGTGATGCCAGGTCCATGAGTCATGATCCATGATATCTCGGATCATGTTTTTAGGATAGATTAGATTCCCTGCAGTATGGAAACAGGACCTTCAGCCCAGCAAGTCTACAACGATTCTACCAAAGAGCAACCCTACCAGAACCATTTCCGTCTGACTATTGCACCTCTCACTCTGGGTAATTTCGCATAACCAATTCACTTGACGTGCACATGCTTGTTACGTGGGAGGAAATCTGAGCATCCGAAGGAATGATACGCACATGCGGGGATAATGTGAAAAGTCCATACAGACAGGCGCCTGAGGCCGGACTCAAACCTTGGCCACTTGTGCTGCAAGGCAGCAGTGATAACTGAGCCACCATGGCGTCCCGGAGTGATCCTTAAGGGGAAAGAGGGACAGTTCTAATTTGGACTTATTTTGGGTAGGTGGGATCCCTATAAACAGGATGGTCTGCACTTGTGTCAGAGTGGTACAAATGTCCACCGTGGGAGGTTTGCTAATGCTCTTCGGAAGGATAGAAACTAATACAGCAGGGGCCTGCGAACCTGAATTGTATCTCCAATATTCAAGAGGCTGAGAGTATCGAAGTCATGAATAAAGCTTGAACGTCGCAGGAGTTTGCTGGCAGGTGGGAAGGTGGTTGGAAGGGTGACTAGTTCAACGGTAGGTACATCTTGAATAAAGTCGTGAACCTACAGCATGGATTGGTACCTGAGATTCGGATGGTGTGGTCATTTCAGAGACATGGATAAAGCAGGAATAGGAATACCTGTTGCAGGTTCCAGGATTTCGATGTTCCAGTACGATCAGGGTAGGTGATCAAAGAGGAGGAGACGTGGCATTATTACTTCAGGATTATTACTTAAGGACACGATTGCAGTGGAAGAAAGGACATTTGATGAGGAAACGTCTACCGAGGTGGTGTGGACTGCGGTGAGAAACAAGATAGGAGAGGTCACCCTGTCGGATGTTTTCTATCGGCATCCGCAAAGTTTGTTGACATGTAGAGCAAATAATTGCAAAGATGATTCTGGTTAGGAGCGGAAGTACAATAGTAGTTGTTGCCGGGTAATTTAACGTTCCAATTAATGATCGGAAATGCTAATGTTCGAGTTCCTTCGATCGGTAAGGTTTTGTCCAAAGTGTACGGGAGGGTTTCCTGCCAACGTATGTAAAGAGGCGAACAAGAAGCGAGGACACATTGGATTTGGCACCGAGTAATGCATCAGGCCAGGTGTTAGATTTGGAGGTATTGGAGCACTGTGGTGATCGTGACCAAAATTCAGTTACGTGCACTTTAGCGATCGAAGGGATAGGGATGTACCACAGGGTTAATATTTTATCTGGGGGAAAGGCAATTATGATGTGAATTGCAAGATGGAGGATGCATAGGATGGGAAAGGGACTTGCAGAGGATGGTCACAATTGAAATCTGGAGCTTGTTCAAGGAACAGCAAATACGAGTCATTGATAAGTATATTCCTGTAAGATAGGGAAGAAGTGTTGGAGCGAGCGAACCGTGGTACACTAAAGACGTTGAATCTCTTGTCATACGAAGAAGGACGTTCATGTAAAAGTGAGACCAGAAGGCTCAGTTATGGCTCTCGAGTGTTACAAGTTAGCCAACAAGATCTAATGAGGCAGCTAAGAAGAGCCAAGAGGGGACATGAGAGGCAAATGGCAGGTAGACTTAAAGGAAAATCCTAAAGCTTTCTATTGCTATGTCGGTTCAAAAATAAAACGCCTAGTGACATTTTAGGGACTATCAAGGAAGTAATGAAAATGTTTGAGAGGAGTCTGAAGAGATAGTGGAGACAATAAATGAATATTTTTCGTCAGTATACAAGCAGTAAGAAGGCGATGTGTGTTGTCAATGAGAATACTGAGGCTCAGACTATTAGATTAGATTGTATTGAATTTCATAAGGATGAGGTGTTAGCGACTCTGAGTGTGTGACAATAGATAATCCCCCTTGCCGAATGGGATTTTACTTCGGATTTTCTGCAAAGCTGTGGGGAGGGGGAGATTGTAGAGCCTTTGGATTTAATCCTTACGCAATAAATATCGGCAGGCATAGCGCCAGATGCCGGGGGATAGCAAATATTGTCCCCTTGTTCAAGAAGGGGAGTAAAGGCAGCCCTGGTAATGATAAACCAGTGAGCCTGACTTCATTTGTGGGTAAATTGCTGGAAAGGATCATATGAGATCGGATTTATAGTCACCTAGAAATGAATCATCTGATTAGGGAAAACCAACACTGCTTTGTGAAGGGTAGGTCGTGCCTTATAAAACTTATTGAGTTATTTGAGACGGTTACCAAACAGTCGGATTAGAGTAAAGCACTTGATGCAGTATGTGTGGATTTCAGTAAAGCGTTTGATAAGTTTCAACACGTTAGGCTATTTCATAAAGTACAGAGGCATGTGGTTCAGGATCAGTTAACGATGGGAACGGAAATTGACTAATGATTGGAAATGTTCATCCTGGAGTTCAGTTACTTGGGGTGGACCGCACAGATCTGTTTTTTTTTGCCACAGCTGTTCGTCATTTCTGATAACTGACGTGATTGATGGTGTGGAAGGATGGGTTATGAAATTTTTAGATGATACTCAGTTCGGTGGAGTTGTGAACAATGCGGAAGGATGTTGCAGCTTGCAGAGGGACATAGATAAGATGCAGAGCTGGCGCCAGAAATTGGTAAAAGTAGAGTAATACGAAAAAGTATGAGTTAATTCACTTTGGAAGGAGCTGAAAATGTGTTGCTGGAAAAGCACAGCAGGTCAGGCAGCATCCAAGGCACAGGAGAATCGACGTTTCGGGCATAAGCCCTTCTTCAGGAATGAGGAAAGTGTGAAGAAGGGCTTATGCATTGTCTTTTTCTCAACAGACTTGGTTTCTTACTATTTCTAGAAAGGTTCATTTTAAATGTTTTCTTCTGCGAAGACAAAACTGAAGTAGATCCGTCATAGTTCTACAATTTCATTGTTTTCCATTCTCTATGCTCCAGTTTTATACTGAAGGAAGCTGCACTTGTTTTCTCTTACGGTCCTCATTAGCATTCATTCAGAAGGTATTACAGTTCATTCGTATAACCATTGTTAATGTACTCTCCAGAAACTCAATAATTCCCGTCTTAATCGGCTAAATGATTGTCCTTCTAATGTTATACAATCACAGATGCATAGATACTGCGATGACAGATATACAGCACGATCTGCATTCGTCCTATTGTCCATTGTGAAGCCAGCAGCCGTGAATGTTTTAACGTTTCAAATGTACACATAATTACGTTTTAATGGTGTGAGGCGACCCACAACAATTATTCTCTCAGGAAGTGAATTGCAGACGCTAACACCCTCTGCGTAAATTACGATCATCAAATTCTCTTTAAATCCCAATCACGTCATTTGAAAAGGATGCTTCCCTGTTCTTGGCCCTTTGTCTAAAAGCAACAACTGCTGTCTATCGACCCTGTCGATATTCCTCATAATCTTATAGGTCTGAATCATGTCCCCATTAGCCTTCCCCGCTCTCAAGTACATAAGTCGAGATTGTGGTACTGGATTAGCACAGAAGGTCAGGCGGAAACAGAGAAGCAGGAGAGTCGACGTTTTGGGCAAAAGCCCTTCATGAGAAAGGGCTTCATTAGCCTTCATCAGGCTTTTGCGTGAAACGACGACTCTCCTGCTCCTCGGATGCTGTCTGACCTACTGTGCTTTTCCAGCATCTGCATTCCGCACTTTTTCCAAAGTACATAATCGGAGTTTATCCAGCCACTCTTCATAGCTGATATGCTCCACCTTTTCAAACATCCTGGTGAATCTCGTCTGCACCCGCGCCAGTGCAATTGTACATATCGTGTAATTTGATGCCCAGAACTGTACATTGTATTTCATCTGCGTCATAACCATCTCCTGTACAGCTCATTTAATCTATTACTCTACGAATGAAGGCTCCACCTATGGTACCGGATGCCTTCTTAATCTATCCAGTTACAGTTTGGGATATGTGGAGAAGCACCTTCTGAGCTTCCCAGTGTTCTGCCATTCATTGAATACTCCCCTGTCTGATTCCTTCTTACAAAGTTCATCTACTAATTTTTATCAGGTTTCAATTCCATCTGCCATTGATCTGCCGATGTGATCATCCCATCTATGGCTCCCTGAAAAATAAGATATACCGGCTCACTGCCAACCACCTGGCGAATTAGTGTGTCAAACACAAACTTAGGTTTCACACTGCCCATTCCCCCTCCCATTCACAGCTATATCATTGATAAATGCCACAATTATTCAGGGCCACAACACTGATCCTTGCAGTACCCATTGATCACAGGTATGCAGTCATACAAACAGCCATTTATTACCATTGTTAGCCTTCTGTTGATACTGGATGCTACTTGCCAAGTCACGAATGTTTCCGTCCTGTTCTCTGGTTATTCTGTTTCATTTGATGTTCTTCAGGAATAGCTGAATATTCTACATAATTTTGCCCGTGAGCAGGTTTCCATACCTCCGTGTTCGTCTATCCCTTCCGAATTTCCTTCTCATTGCAATCTTACATGTCCACGCCCAATCTCACCATGATTTAACTTGAATGTCGAGTAAACAGCCAAATAAGCATTTGGTTAATTTCCACCATGTCATTGTTAATTTTCTAAACTTCAGTGTGATCACGACACATTCTTTGAAACTAAAGAGTCCGAGTTTCGTCATCACACAATCTTGCCATCTGAAGGATTTACCTATCCGTTGCACTTTCGCTGTGGATACTATATTCTTTCTCAGATTGGGGCACTAAAAAGATACCCCTGGTGCAATCGCAGCTACATTCGGAGTAACTCCTTCATAATGTCTTTACATCTATATTCTGATTCCCTAACATGAGGGCAAACTTAACTTTAACTTTCTGCTTACTTGCATTCCTCTAAATACTCTTTGCGTTAATTTCATTTATGAATTCCTTGCATGAGGTCTTGTGGAAAGCCTTCTGGAAATCCAAATATACCACTTCCATTAGTTCTCCGTAGTCTTTGTTGCAAGAAGCAAATTGAAACAATTCTGTAGTTTGTCAAGAATAATTTCTCTTTCAGAAATTCATGCTGTTTTTTTTCCAAAGTTTGTAACAATGTCTAAATATCCAACACCATGTCCTATCACGTAAATTCCAACAATTTCTAGAGAGATGTCAAGTTAATTGGAGTTTTCCGCATGATCTCTTCTCTTTGTAAACGGCGGATGACGTTTACCATATTGCATTAGAAAGCTTGGCGGCCGGCCTTTGCAATAAGTACTGGAATCTAAAACGCAGTCATTCACAGTGCAACTAATGTCTCTATTGTTTTTTTTCTAACATGTTGGTAACAAGTACACCTGGTGCGTCAGACTTAGTAATCGTCAAGCCAGCTATATTTTGATACTTATATAAATTAACTGTACTTCTTTCCGTCTACAAGCTCCATACGAACACATGGTATTTCTCAGAGATTTTCTGGACTTTTCTCCATGAAGACAAGTGCAAAATAACTGGTTAGTTTCTCTACCATGTCCCTATTCTCCACAACAAAATCTGCAATCCTGCTTACAACTTTCCACATTTGACCTTGGTTCGATGTTGTTCTATTTTGAAATATAGATCGGAGGTTTAGGCAGCCTTTGTGTTCCTGTTCGTTAACACTCATGTTCTCTGTTTGGTTTGTTTGGCAGCTTCTTCACCCACCTGTTCTGTATCGTAAATTTGTTAGAGTTCTAAGTTTTCCACAATATGTGGAATTGTTCTGAAGCCACTTCCATTGAATTAATACAGTCTTTAATTTGTTATGTTAACCATCGTTGAGTCACCTTCTCTTCCTTTACTGCGTATGCCTTAGAGTAAGGTACATATCATTCAGACGTGCAGTATTTCTGTAAGTAACAACCACTGCTTGTCTACAAATCAATATTATAATGAACTTTCAGTGCAGCCAACTTGACCTCTCGTTTCTGAGCTTCCACGATGTTTGGGAGTAATGTTCAAAAAATTCTATGTTGTATGCAGACATCATGTAAAGTCAATAGGTTGTTGACACTATTCCTCAGCAACTGCTTTCAGCCAAGTTGTTAACTCGTGTTTCTGATGTCAAAACACGAAATACGAATAATCTGGTCCATCTATTGGTTCACAACATGCTATTCACCCTACCTCACATGCAGTTATGGAATTTATTTTTCACAGCATTATCAGTCGCTTAATTAATGCAGTATTAACGCAACTTAACATCATCCTTTATTACTGCAGCACCCACAATACTTGCGTAGCTCATATCCAGAGCATAAGTTGTGCAAAATTTGAACAACAGTTTTGGTTTAACTATATAAATCACCAATGCTTGCTACTCCTTGGTAATTGTATTGTCCACTGAAGCCGATTCTGTGGAACCTGTTGGACATGGTCTGTGATGGTAACTTGGACATGATATTCAGTGAAGCCTACCTCGACACTGAGGCGATCTGAGAAAAACATGTTGGGCAATAGAAGAAAAGCACGAATGGCCTTCCCACTCTGCGACGATAAGTTCCACTGTATTCCGTCTGCTTCCTCAAGCTCACTGTATATCTTTTATAGCACATACCATTGAACAGGTCTAATGCTCGACCACTCGCACTCCTGCATGCAGCACCTATCTTCGCTTATTCTCTCTGCCTGCTTCACCATAACCCTTACACTAATAACACTGCATAGATTCAACAGTATGGACTCACTCACTTTTGACACCTTAACATTTACACACACCTATTACATCACTAATACCATGCCACACATTCATATAATCACAGCGTCCCTCCCTTTCGCTCGTTTCAGGAGAAACTGACTGTAACAGGACAGAAAGACCCAAGTCGGACGGTGGATTGTCCGATACACATTCCCACACAAAAGTTTCCCCGCTCTTTTCAAAGAACCATCGCACGAGTTGCAGGAGACAAGGACAACTCCTATGGAGATTTGGAAACTTCTACGCCCTACCAAACAAGAAGCAATGTTCAATGAATAGTAATTTTCACGTTAATCCCACTGTCTGTTCTGGCATCGGTTCTCTCATTCCCAAAACAGCACCTACCTCATTTCACAGACACAGAAATCGACACAAGTGTCTTTAAGCACTCTGCTATATTAACATACGCTTTAACAGATGAAGATAGACGCACACGCATACACGCACACACTCACGCGTCGTGACACACAGAGATGCGTATGTCACCCACAAATTGAAGCAAACACATATAGAAACACACAAGTTGATACACAGACAGACAGCGGTAGGCACAAGCACATAGACACAGAGAGACACGCTAGATAATGTCTGTAGGACCATTTTAGATACGTTTTTTGAATATTAAGAACATCGGGGTTGCAGGGTAAAGGCATGAGAACGATGTTGAGAGATATTAACACATTATTAAATGGCATATCAGACTCGATTAGCCAATGGACTTTATGATCTTATGGTGTTATGCTATCTGATATCTCTTCTGTAAAGAGCAATCGAGGTTGTGTTTGACACATATTAGATTTGAGAGAGCGAGTGGTAAAGTTGGACATATTTCTTGTAGTGAATGGTTTATGTCTGTTCACAATTCATGTGCCCTTACATTTCAAAAGAGATACGATTGATGTCAGATAGATATCGTTTTAAAATAAAGGAACAACATTGAAATAAGGATATCCATTTGTCTTTGGTGTTGTATTATCTGTGCTTGTCCACATCGTCATGCAACAGTTAAGAGATCTTTATTGAGAAAATTCAAGGTATCCTAGACTGGTATTTGTTGGAGAGGAGAGTAGGTGTTTATTGGGAACAGATAAGCAATGGCCACACACAATCGGATTAGCCATGAATATTCTGAATGGTGCCATCGAATGGCTCACGGCTGCCCCAATTCATGCATAATTCGCCCAATCAACTCCTTGAGGCTGCTACAGAGGTAAAGGAATACGCCATGCCACCAGTCAGGATCATTACAACGAGACGGGCGGAGACGGGTCTTTCTCTCTAAACTGTTACAGGAAAAGAGAATGAAATAATTTACTTCAATGAGTAAATTATGCAGCACAGAGGAGGCCATGCATACCGCCTGAGCTCCTACACAGGTTCAGCGACGTTGTCTCTCACAGGAAATATGCAGCAGAGATAAATGCTTACTTTCAGATAGCTAAGCTGTAACTAGTAGAGTGCATCAGAGATCAGCGTGGGTCAGGAGTTCATAACAACGAGAAACAGGAGGACGCTGTTGGGCCTTCGAGCCTGCTGCGCCATTCAATAAGATCGTGTTTGATGTTGGCATGGTATTGGATCTACTTACCCGCGGTCTCACAGTATCCCTTAATTCATCTGACCATACCTCTTATTGTTAAAAAAAACATTAGCTTTGAAAAATACTGAAGTCGTATTAATTAATTTTACTCGGCAAGGAACTGCATGGATTAACAACCCTCTTGGTGAAGTCGTTCCTAATCAATTATTAAAAGACCAATAATCTGTACCAGACTTTTCGATGAAGGGAACTCTATAGATTGAAGCTCAAAGTCCTTCAATGTGATTTTAGGCCATGGAGTTTAGTGAGCAAGCCTTCAGCAGAAATAACACAGAGTGAGTTATCTCGTGTGATAGGAAGCATAAAACAGCAGTAAACAGTTTAAATGGAAGACCTCTGCAGAACTCTTCGAGACAGGTTGTTTTCGTATTCCTGGTACATGAATCATATTTCGTTAGCCTGCAGATGCAGCAAGTGATTTGGACGGTCAATGGAATGATGGTGTTCCCCGAAAGAGTGTCACTTTTAATCGTAGGAATAGTTTACTGCATCCTTAAGGGGCATTACTGAGAACACCTCTGACGCAATGTGTGCAGGTAAGATGCCCTAAACGTTGAAAATAAATACATAATTTCTGAATAAACGATTGCTTTCGAAGGTTTTGAAATATGTTTCCCTTTACTCGTTGAGATTAGATTAGATTAGATTATGTTAGATTACTTACAGTGTGGAAACAGGCCCTTCGGCCCAACAAATCCACACCGACTCGTCGAAGCGCAACCCACCCTTCCAGAAGGAATGTCTCATCTTAAGAAGAAAGCTCAGTTTAGATTGTGGATGAGAGATTTTGTTGAAACACACTCGATTTTCAGAAAAGTATATTCGTTGGAAACATATTTTCGCTTGTTAAAGCGACTGAAACACGTGAATGAGTTTAAAGAATTGATATTAATGCAGTTATTATGAAGACATTAACCAATTGTTTAAGAAATGCAGACGGATGCAAACATGTTCTCCATTTAGAATGCGAGGACATGTTTTGCTGATGAAAGCTACTGTGTACGACAACAGCAATGATGCACCGGCATACGAACCACAATAATGTTCCACAGAATGTTCAAGTATATCACATATATACAGGTTGGTGTTCAGTTGATATCATTGCATGTTTCAACACAGAGCGGGAGAAGAATATTACCTGCCTGAGAAGCAGCAGCCTATTGCACCATCTTTCTTATTTTGGTCCAGCTGACAAAAACGTGTGAGAAGAAAACCTCTCAGGCATCTTTCCCACTCGTGGAGGATTCCTGATGCAGGAGTCATTAGAATGGCTCGACTGCCTGTCGCAAAGTGAATTTAGTTAAATCCACATTTTCTGAGAAGAAATCCCATTACAAGCAGCTTATGCGATCAGAACAACATCAGACACAGAATAATATTTGGGACCGGCTATCATTTTTTCAATTAGTCATAGAGTCATAGACATGTACAGCATGGAACCAGACCCTTCGATCCAACCCATCCATGCCGACCAGATATCCCAAACCAATCTAGTCCCACCAAGAAACACCGGACCATATCCCTCCAAACCTTCATTTCATATACCCATTCAAGTGCCTCTTAAATGTTGCAATTAAAATAGCCTCCACCACATCGTCCTGCAGTTCATTCCATACATGTACCACCCTCTGCGTGAAAACAATTGCCCCTTAGGTCTCTTTTATATCTTTCCCCTCTCACCCTTAACCGATGCCCTCTAGTTCTCGACTCCCCGACCCCAGGGAAAAAAATACTTTGTCCCTTATAATTTTGTAAACATCTATAAGGTCACCCCTCAGTCTCCGACCCTCCAGAGAAAACAGCCCCAACCTCTTCAGCCTCACCCTGTACCTCAGATCCTCCAACCCTGGCAATATCCTTATAAATCTTTTCTGAACCCTTAAGTTTCATAACTTCTTTCCGATAGGAAGGAGACCAAAGTTGCACGCAATATTCCAAAATTGGCCTCACCAATGTCCTGTACAGCCGCAACATGACCTCTCAACTCCTGTGCTCAATACTCTGACCAATAAAGGGAAGCATTTCAAAAGCCTTCTTCACTATCCTATCAACCTGCGACTCCACTTTCAAGGAGGTATGAAGTTGCACTTCAAGCTCTCTTTGTTCAGCAACACTCCCGAGGACCTTACCATTAAGTGTATAAGTCCTGCTAAGATTTGCTTTCGCAAAATGCAGCACCTTTCAATTATCTGAATTAAACTCCATCTGCCACTTCCCAGCCCATATGGTCCAGATCCTGTTGTAATCTGAGGTAACGCTCTTCGCTGTCCACTGCACCTCCAATTTTGGTGTCATCGGCAAACTTACTAACTGTACCTCTTGTGCTCGCATCCAAATCATTTATGTAAATGACAGAAAGTGGAGGGCCCAGCACCAATACTTGTGGCACTCCACTGGTCACAGGCCTCCAGTCTGAAAAACAACCCTTCAACACCCCCTTCTGTCTTCTACCTTTGAGCCAGTTCTGCATCCAAATGGCTATTTGTCATGAGTTCTGCAATTATGCAAAGCTCGAAAGCTTTCTTTTTTTTTCTGTTTGCCTTAAGAAATTGCATTTGTGTATGCGTCTGCGTGTGTGATTCTGTATATCTCATTTTACGGGAAAGTGACCCAGTCTGAGACCTATTTCATTGGCAATATACTGAACTTGTTACCTTTAAAATTCGTTGTAACCAGTGGAGTAGTGGGACTGGAAATGGCATCGGTCACCGTCCAACATTGTTCAGAACATGAATGAAAAATTCTCAAAGGGCTGTTCAAGTGGGAATTCTATTCACCAGAGGTCAGTGGTGCCTGGGTGTTTACACTAATTCAAATTTGTCTTTGTTAACCATTTGACAGACAAGTAAATGAAGGAAAACGGTGAACAGAGAGAAAAGTGGCGTTGAAAACATTGCCATTTAAGTCATGATCTTAGTTCCTTGTGGAACAGTAAAGAAGTGGCTAATCGCCCACCCCTGATGCTCAGTACACGGTCTTTATATTCTATTCGACCTCTCAATCCTCTTGCACATGAGCAGATAGAGCCCAATTGGTCGAAACAGCTAGTCCACAGTATCAAAGGGTCTCATGCAGTTCCCCAAGACTGTCACACGCAGTTTGGTGTGGGAGCAAAATGTTATTGGGAGATCAGGTTCGGGTACAAAAGATGCCTGTCGGAGTTTCTCCTCTTTGAAACTTGTGCTTCATTTGTTTGTCGTTTTCGAGACCAAGATTCACGATAAATACAGGCCACATACCTTTCCCAGAAATAACTCATAAAATCATCTGGTCTCCCTGACTGCAGCATCGAGTAACAGAACGTCCAGGTAAATCACAATCATTCATTTTGCAATTACAGAATATGAAGACATAAAAAACAGGAGTAGGCATTTCGGACGATCAAGTCGCCTTGCCAATTTTTTAAGATCATGGCTGATCTACTGTAGGCATCAAACCCACTGTAATGCCTAATTCTTCGCATCTCACAACTCTCTGATTGTCAAAGATCCATCTGTCTCCTCTTTAATGCTTGCAATGATCTACCTCCACGAATTGTCTAGAAAAGCCAACTCTGGACATGCGCTAACCTGTGTGAGATGAAAACAATCCCTGGACATGCATCATTACCTATTGATATGAAAAAAGAGTTGCACACAGGAGCTCATATGAGAGTGACTGGCCCTAATATCAAGACAGCATTTGATTGACGATGTCACGAAGGAAGACAAACTGAATTGAATTTAATAGGAACCACGTGTAACACCCCCACTGGTTGGGGTCACTGAGCGCACAAATGAAGATGTTTGTGGTTGTTAGAATTCAATCCTCTCAGTCCTGTTCATCTCTGCAAAACAGCTGCAGGATAGTTCCACGGCCACAAACTTCTTTAGCCGCTTTATCTATTTCTTCCCCCATCATTTGGCCACAACAGAGAAGACGACCCAATGTTCAGAACAATTTTTCACCTCTTAGTTCCTGAACCAGCCTTTTTCCATGTGGAACAAGATATAACAAATGACAAATTTGTGTTGTTAAAGTGTCAGTAACATTCGTGAAACAGCATTGCCAGACAGCACACATGTCTACAATGGAAAAAAAAGAGCTCATTCTGAATCTCAAGCTTTTTTGCACACAAATGAAGTTCCACTATTCAGGCCATCGAAACTATTGCAAAAGAAGAAGGACAATGCGTTCAATATTCCTGCCTGTTACACAGGAAGAGAAGGAATCTGGTCAGTACATCGATCTTTTAAGCAGGAGCGGGCACAGACCAACAAGGGACTTAAAAATGTTCCATAGGACTAGCACGAGCTTATTCAGCCCCAACAAACACTTATACAGGAACAACAGGATATCACTGACGTTCCTTAATGGCAAGCCAATGATGCAGGGACTGCACTTATGGACGGCTACATAATGTTCCACTTGGCTCCAAGCTGTACATTAACGTGAGGCGAGTTTTCTCAAAGCCTTGTGTTCTCTGTCTTTCAATGGACACAGCGAGTCATGTGGTTGGTCGTGGCGGGACGTTCTCAGAGGCATTTAAACTGCCCATAATCATGAATGCCGGTTAAAAGAAAAACATTCTAATGTATCACAGCGTCAGGGACTGTTCACAATATAATGAGAATTTGATCAGCACCCTCGAAGTTCAATGCAACCACGTCTTATTCTGTCACAGCGCTACAGATTAATCTTCACCCCGTTCTCATTGCATCATCATCGCAGGGATTAGCCGAGTGTCACTCCTGTCACTCTGTCTGACGTGAGGAAACAATTCCTTATTATGGACAGAAACTCTGTCCACAATAGCCCAAATACTGCTTCAGATTTGATCTCACTAGTTCTTTTTCCTCATTTCGCCGTCTCCGTTTCTTTCTTATGGCATAAAAAAAAACTATTGCTTCTCTATGCGCTGCAACTGATGTATTTTTTTTAAATCTTGCATCTGTATACCAGCATTACTAAAGTCAGGACCAGAGGTGCTAATGGGAATGAGTATCACTCTCAGCGAGACAGTCAATGAGGAAGAACTTACCTGGAGTAAGGAATGGCCACCTACGTGAATGGAAATTTGTTGTTGGAATATGGGAAAGTGGCAGAAGAAACGCGCTTGCTAAACTTTTCCATTTTTTCTCTCATGGGATATGTGTAGCCCTGGTCAGCCGGCATTTTATGCTGATCTTGAACTCGGTGTCATTTTCAGCTGCTGCACAGAAGGGTAAACAGTAAAACGGATTGTTGTGGCTTTGCAGTCACGCAGAAACCTGACCAAGGAGGAATGACACATTTCTTCCTCTAAAAAAAAACATTCGGCGTGCAGATGCGCTTTTAAATACCAAATGGAGGAGGTTTAATTTAAATTCCACCAATTTACTTCGTGGGATATCAACAGATTATTACTCTCTGCCTTAAATGATGTTTGAATGAATTGAACGCCATTCATTGGCTTCCCATTTGACTGCATCTGTGGAAATAACTAGTTAATGTCTTAGGTGCAAATATTTTGTAGACGGAAGTGTAGTTGGAAGGTACTGCACATGTTTTTATCTGGATTTAGCAAGGGCTCAAGTCATATTTTTCGAGAAGTTGCACTGAGTCTGAAGTGGAGACTGGGATATGATGATTGGAAAGAATTGGTGAATGGGCAAGAAATGTAGAAGTTAATCGGTGCACGAGAATAAGGGTCTTGGGGTTTGAGAATGGTATGATTCTTCGTCATATATTTTTAAGTTACGTGTAAATAATTATATGAAGTTAAGGTATTTTTGATTGGAACTGTAAACGTTGACTTCCACCTTTCCAACTTTTAAATATCCTGAGCAGCAGTTCAATTCAATGCAGTTTAATCAAAAGATAGATTGACTTACGAGGAACACCAACTATTGCGAGGATCGGATAGTAAGCACCTTGAATAATGAAAAGGATATCTTCAATCCTCGAAGCAAGTGATATCCAAGGCTGAGAAAGCCAGTAAAGACCACCGAAAAAACTCTTGTTCATTGTTGCAACATTCCAGTCTAATGTTTTCAAATTCTGATCCATTGTTAGTACATAGAGCCTATTGCTGTCAAATTCTGATCTATTGTTAGAACATTACAATCGCTTAATCTCCGACTCGGTTTTCTCCTCCCCTCTTTCTGGATTTGCTGATCCCGGTTTGTGCTGTTCCCCTTCACATTAAGTGGAAGTACATTGACAGGAATGCCTTATTCATAGAAGTGCCTAAAACTCGAGTGACACTTTTAAGATCCACTGGGACTGACGTAAATTACAGTCACTGAACAAATCGCTCCAATTAACCCCTTTCAGTTCAATAATGTTTTATTAAAATTAAAACTCATTTAAAATTTACACATTCCAGTTGGATATATGAGGGTGACTGATGGAAGGAATGTTGAAGAAGTTGAATCGATTGTGTGTAACCATTCAATCTGGCTTGGGCATGCAGGTAATGCCTGAGAAATGCCGGAATATAAATATATTTCTGTTCATAAATGTAAACATTCATTCTGTAACTATCGATCAGTCATTACAATATCAGTGATACATTGAAAAATCTTTTTATAATCCATAATCCGCGATAAACACAATTCAGGTTTTTATTCCAGGATCAGAGAGAACAGACGAGGTCCATGCTGCTGATGTTATCGATGTCAATGAACTGTGATGAAAAATCATTTACTGGGCTTCAATTAAATAGTGATCATGACACTGGAAATGATACAGAAGAGAGAGAGAATTATAGGACATGGTTGTTCAGGCCGGTGGCAAGTACAATAGTATTCTCTAATCATCATTACAGTAAAGTTACTTTTCAAAACTTATACAAAGAGCAGATTCAAGGATACATCTACAATGATGAATGAGGAGAAACAATATTAATGAAATTCAGCTCGAAATGCAGGGACAAAATGATTTCCTTCACATACTAACATACCGAAAGTACGAATAGACAAGATAAGAAAAATTCACTCGTAATATTGAGCTGTATAAATTAAAAATTTAGATTTCCAAACCCAGGGAGTGGTGAGCAAATTTTAACAAGAGTTGTTTTGTACACAGATGAGATACTGATTTGCCTTCTGTCAGTGACCCTCCTTACTGAGATTCTCGACTCAAGTCTGTCACACAGTGTGAATGTTATCAGTTTTGCTGCTGTTAGATCAGTCAATTTAAATGTATCCATCTTACTGATGTCACTGAGCACATACGCAGCCAAGAGTTATTAACGGAGACGATCGGTTAATAGGCACAGAGCAAGTTACAAAGGCGTGTCTCAAAGTTGTTTAAACCCCCTGTCCAACATGGAACTGAAAGAACGTAAGTGCCACATTTTGTTTTTAATGTTTCAGAGCTTTTTTAATGATGGAACTCAATGTTCCAGCGGAGTAACATTGAGGGCCAGGGAAAGATGTAGGACAGTTATTCACCAACAAACTGGGCAATTACTTAATGGAAAACAAGTTGCACAAATATGCGAGTAGAGAGGAATGGGACGAGCTGGAGCAGTCAGACATCGGCCGTTCCAATCATAAGAACGAGAGCATAAATGAAGGCATTGCCAGATCAGCTGAAGTGGTTAGTTCTATTACATTGTCAATCCCTCTAACAGAACTAGATCAGAAACCATAAAGCCAGATGAGATATGTGTTCAACATGGTCCACTGTGCACAACATGCTCGTGTACAGTTCAATACAATCGTGCAATCTGTGCAGAATGGAACACTGAGCAGAACTTTCAAGTGTTTTGGAACACATACTGATACTATGTAACTGTCCAGCAGCGGGGAGCACAAAGACATCACTCAGCTAGTGGCGAGCAGGGCTCTACCTGTGAGATTCTTTATAAATGCCCGGTGACTCTGCCCCACTGCACGCTGGCCACGAACCAGCTGCAAGCGGCTAGAAACTGTCAGATATCTCCGTCTGAAATCTGACTTTGCAAATGAAGTCATATGAATGACGTTACTCTTTTTTGTGGAGGTTTGTCACAAGCAATTCTGTGACACTGGACTGCGTGTTTCATCCATTGCACGGATGCACACCGAGACAAACATCAACTGCACGTGAAGGACAATGAATTTGGTGAAAGACAGTCTTGGGTCTGCACAAAACTTGTTTTTTTTCTCCAGAAATAGGAATTTACCAAGTCCAAATATTGCTGAATGGCTCATTCCAAGGTTCAGGACTACCTCCTGAGGGACACAGTAAAGCTTAGGCAGTTGCTACCATGGTCCAGTTGGACCGACAACAGTCCAAAGTATTTCGCCCGAAGCTAAATAGGATTGCTTTACGTTTCAGACCCCCCAATTATCTCAAGGCCCGTAAATATAGTCCTGTATGCGCCAGAGATGGCCTTAGCTTTTTTGGATACCGTCAAACTGCAAAATTTGTTTGTTTCCTTGGTATGCTACAAGACAGAACCAAAACAGTTAAAATTTAAAAAAAATCACTGAAGAGCGCAGTAATGCACTGATCTCTAACACCAGACTAGACATTCAGTCTTTGATTGGAGAGAGTTAGATGCATCTTCGTTCCGTCTATAAACCCGTGCTGTCACTGGCCTGATCGTGTTTGATGGGAACAGTGTCGAGAATGGTTCAAGTTGCATGATTCCATGCGGTGCCTCTCCTGGGAGTGTTTGAGGGGGACAGTGTGGGGAAAAATTTACTTTACCTGTAACCCCGTGCTGTTCCGGGCCGAGGAGTGTTTGCAGGTTACAGTGTGGGGAGTGACTTCATCAATATCGAACCCAAGCTGACCGTGTTTTATTTTTTTTTCTTTGACAAGGACCAGTTTAGGTGAAGTTGTATTTGGTAACTAAGCCCATCTGTCTGTATTATGGCAATGATTGGTCGCAAAAGTGTAGACGGAGGTTTTAAACTTGTCTGACCAGTTATTATGCCTTTACTTCTGTGGTTCTATGGACACGGTGGGTTGTGAATTTTCAGAATATGCAATACCATGTGAAAATGGCTGGACATTTGATAAATTCTGTGTTAAACGACTTATCATCCTGGATATGTTTCTTAAGGACGGTGGGGCAGTGGTTTAATCAATATCAGACTCCATACTGAGAATGGAATTTCTGTTTGGATTGTGCCTCTGTAGGAGGACCTTTCCTCTGTGTGTAACTTTCCGTAGTACTGGTCTTGGAGCGTTTGATGGGGACTGTCCAGTGCGGTCTTCTAGCATCGGTGAAGCAAAAGCGGAATTCAGGTTCTGGAGAAGGGTCAGTGGACTCAAAACATTAACTCTAAGTTTTGCCCACACATCCTGCCAGATATGCTAAAGTTTTCCAGCAATCTCTACTTTTGTTTCGGAGTTCCTGCATCCGCAGTTCTTTCCATTTTTATCAATCTTTAAATTTACTTCCAGTTCGAAATAGTAGAGGAGGCAGGATATCATATCTAATTCCTTGATGTTTCGATCATGGGGGCAACATGAAAGGTTTTTTTTTCTTTCACTTTAAAGGAGTACAGTGAGAGATCGTCTCTATAGGCCCTGTGCTATACCTGTACTGGGAATGTGTGTTGGAGACAGTTTATGGTGTGCTATAATGAGCATCTAACTTCATGTTGGACATGGCCTAGGAAGTCGAAAGGGGTATTGCAGAGAGAGCTTTATGCTGTGTCTGAACACATGGACTACATGTTCTGGGGTGTTTGATCGTCTCAATGATAAGGGAGAATTATTTTATCTTTAGCTTTGGATTCGATTCCCTACAGAGTGAAAACAGTCCTTTCGACCCAACAAGTCCACACCGACCCTCTGAAGAGCAACTCAACCAGACCCATTTCCCTCTAACTCATGCACCGAACACTGTGGGAAATTTAGCATGACCAATTCACCTGATCAGAACACCTTTGGATCATGGGAGCACCCAGTGGAAACGCACACAGATTCGGGGAGAATGTGCAAAATGCACACAGACAGTCGGCCGAGGCAGGAATCGAACCCGAGTCCCTGGTGCAGTGAGGCAATAGTGCTCACCCCTGAGCCACAGAAAAAGTAATTTGGAAGACAAAGGTATTCACTCTAGATCTAATCGTGTGCTATCCCTGACCTGTCAGTGCTTGATATACAACAGTGTAGTTTCAATTTCAAATTGTATCTAACCCTTTCGCTACCTGTCTGGAGACTGATTCATGTCGGCAATGCAAAGTGAGATTTATTCCATATTCAACCCATAGTATAACTGCCGTTCAGTGTTTGATGAGTACATTGCAATAGCGAGTTTTAATCTGTGTCTGATGTTGGAATTAACATGGACTGGGAATTCATGATGTAGGACAGATTTGATAGTGCTTTAATTCGTATCTTATCCAGTGCTGCACATGTCCTGGTAGTGTTTGATGCAGACAGTGTCTGCCTGAAATACTCAGCAACTAACCCCATGCTGAATGGGGCCTGGAAATTCAAAATTACTGGTGTAGTGAAACCTTCCCTCTCTATCTAACCCCATGCTGTACCCTGTCCTTCTGTGGTTGATGGTAACATTGCGGAGAATCATGTAATTCAAATCTAACCCCATGCTAAAATTGATCTGGAAATCTTGGACATGGATCACAGAAAATTATAGCACAGAAGAAGCCCTTCGGCCGACGATGTTGTCCCGAGGATTATTGCTAATCGTAAATAAAATAACCTACCTAACGCATCCCTCAATCACTGCTGTCCATGTGCATGTGCAGCAGTCCCTTAAATTTCCCTAATGACTATGCTTCCACCACCACCGCTGGCAACGCATTCCATGCATTTAGAACTCACGGTCTGTGGTCTCTCCTCTACACATTCCCCCTAATATCCTCCATACCTCTAATTCACTGAACTTCAGGAGCAGCAATGTTCACTGTCTACAAGACGTTCTACAGAAGTTTTTTCAAGGCTCCTTCCCCGGCACCTTGTAAAATCATGGCAATCTAGAAGGACCAGGGAAGCAGATGCATGGGAATACCAATATCTTCAAGTTCTTTTGCAAACCACTCATCGTCGTTATTTGGAAATATGTCCCCGTTTGTTTGGTATCATTGTTTCAAGAATCTTCTTGTGATTTGTGCACTGTATTCATCATATTCTAGTGATGAAATTGAACAAAATTAATGGGTGGATCTTTCCGAATTGAGCAATAAAAAATGGCTATTATCAAATGATTTATGACTTCGACGAATGGAACTTTGTTTCTAATAATCAGAGCAATGGTGAGACTATTTGCAATGAAGTTTCTGTCTCGAGACACACACAAAGAGGATGGGCTGGGATTATAGAGCATAGAACATTACAGCGCAGTCCTGGCCCTTCCGCCCTCGATGATCCGCCGACCTGTCATACCAATGTGAAGCCCATCTAACCTACACTATTTCATGTTCGACCATATGCTCGTTCAATGACGACTTAAATTCACTTAAACTTGTCAAATCTAGTACCGTTGCAGGCAAAGTTTGTCATCAATGTAGATTCCCTTTACTTTTGGCAATAACCTTATGGAGCAGACCTACACTGAAAATGTTTAATGTGGGATTCATTGTTAGACTCCAAGTGCTGCGGGAGTCAATCACCTTTGTAAAGCCTTCATTCAGGAATGATTCCAAGCTGCAGAATTTCAAAGCCTGGATTACACACCAGAAGTCATCATCAGAGACAATCTTGCGCGGCATTTTTGTCGGCAGGTCATTTGTATGAATTTTTAATTGTGTTTGGACTCGCACTGAGCGCTCTGCTCGTCCATTGACCGGTCTACCCATATATTGCATTGTTCCACTGGGACATCTCGAACTGATATTGTCGCAAACAATTGGGTGAATAATTGTCCAGGTTAGGCTTAGAAGCTCCCTGGACAGATTATAGACGTGGTCAGTATTTTGGAGGTAGTGGAGAAACTCAAAGGCACTGTGTTCATATTCAAGCTTTTCTGAAGCCATTTCTGTCAGGTTTGATGACTGCAAGATGTTGTATTCACTGATCTGAATAAAAATCAGATGTTTACTACAGTCACTAAATTGTGCAATAAGTAGATGGTACTCTGGTAATTTAAATATTGTTCAGTTTAATTACCCTCAAACGTAGACAGTGACGTTTGGTTTATTTTCACGCGCCTAAGAAGAAAAGTGATGTTGACTCTTCATTATAGAACATACAAAATTGGGCTGAAATACATTTCTCACTGAGTAGTCAAACAAAAGTTGGACATTTACTGTAACGTAGCATTCTGTCAGCATGATTGTGTCCCAACAGCATCATCATCTTAGAGTATCAGAGGTCTCCAGCATGGAAATAAACCCATCAGCTAACCTGTCCAGTTTTCACAATTAAACTAGATCTCCATGCTTGCGATTATTTTCCGCACTACTCCTTCGGTATTCCACTCATGGACGTTACTGAATGATTTATAAATGACAACATTGTCTTCGTTTCCAGCAGTACCTCTGGCAACCTCTTACATAATCTCCACACTGTCTGTCAGAAAAATAATGCCGCTTTGAACTCTTTTGTATTTTTCCCTGTCGCTTGAAACGTATGCTCTCTAGTTTTAGATTCCTCTATCACAGAGAAAAACCGTTTTTCATCTAAATTGTATTTGCTTGTCATGATTTTATAGATATCTAAAACGTCACCATTCAGTCTTATATGCTCCAGGGGAATAAAATCCAACCTATGCAACCTCTTCTGAAAACAGAAAACTTTCAATCCAGGTCGAAGCTTTTTACATCTTTCATGAATTAGTTCTAGTTTAATCATATCATTTCTATACTGGATTGCACACAGAATTCGAAATGTGGCGTCTTTTTCATCTGCCAAAAACAACTCTTAAACTCAATGCTGTGCCCAATGAAATATAGCATACCGGAAGACTTTTCACGAGTCTCCTTGCATGTGGTTCCACTTTTAAGGAAATATGTGGCTGCAGCCAGAGGTCTTTTTGTTCCGTAACTCTCCCCAATCCCTTACAATTTACTGTATTCATACTACCCTGATTAAACCTACCAGACTGCAGCACCTTGCATATACCAAAACTAATCTTCATCTGCAATTCTTCAACACGCTAGTCAAGGTGAGCAAGATTGCGCTGCAATCCCATATAATCTTTTTTACTGTTCATTATGACACCACTCTTGGTATCATCCGCAACTAACTAATCATAGCTCCTGAAATCTCATTCAAATCATTTATATAAATGACGAACAGCAATGGACGCAGCAACAATCAAATGGCACGCCACTTGTCACGGGTCTTCTGTCTGAAAATACCCCTCAACGAAAATCTTCTGTCTTCTCATGTCAAGCCAATTTTGTATTCACTGGGTGTGCTGTCCCTGGATTCCACGGGATGTAATCTACTCAACAACCTACCAATTTGTACCCTGTCAAAGTCCTTGCTAGAGTCTGCATACATATTTCCCTCATCTACGTTGTTGGTCATCCCTTTAAAAACCTCAACCAAATTCGTGAGACATAATTTCCCACCGACAAATCTACGCTGACCATCCCAAATGAGTCCTTGCCTCTTCAAATGCACGCTGCTCCTGTTTCTCAGAATGCCCTCGAACAAGATACCCAAGCTAAATGTTACACTCACAAGTCTGTAGTTCCTAGACAATTTCCTGCAGCCTTTCTTAAATAATGGCACAACATTAGCCAAAGACCAGTCTTCAGGCACTTCAGCAGTGGCTGTCAATGATGCAGCTATATCTCTGATAGACCTTCTTCCACCGGAAAGACGGAACCAGGCAGAGGTGGCAGCTCCTTGGTATATAGTCATGTAGTGATCAGTATTGGTGCCAGGTCCCAAGCTGTCTCAAGTCATTCGGTTAAACTGAGCAGGATACCTGCCATTAAATACTCTGTACCATATCACCAAATTCAATATTTCATTTTAATATAGTATGGAGCGTGGAAAGGCCCGAGAGTGTACTCTTGTTGTGTGGCTTCATCACCAAGACAGGCACCACAACACCAACAGGCATCAATGTGATCCATGAGGCTCAGTCAAACATTAGCAGCAGCAGAATCATACTTTGCACAATCAGCAATCTCACTCTCCCGTGTATCTCCCAACATCGTCATTCGTAACTCAGAGACTTACCCTGTTCAATGGACAGTGCAGAAGGACATGCCCAGGAGCTGCACAAGCCAGAGCTGGATGATGAGTTGACAGGGACATTTCATGGCCAAACAGTATACGTTGCAAATGATGGACAAAACCATCCCTGAATCAATTGGTCAGATCAATCCCTCCGGTCCTGTCACATTTAGTTGGACATTTTGATGGACAATGAAACAGAGCCATTTGAGGAGGAGGCTGCTCCCCAACAAATGAATCCTCAGTTATGTGAGATCCATGCACATCATGGTAAATCAAATAAAGCTGGAACATTTGCAACAATCCTCATCTAGGAGTGCCAATATGATGATGTATTTCAACCTCTTCAAGTTAACCACAGTTTCACAATGGCTAATGTTCAGACAATTTAATTAAATCTGCGCGAGAAAAGTGAAAGACTGGAGGTGATGGAAGCAGCGAATGCTGCTGACTCTGACAACTTTCATCAGCAGAAATTGTCCAAAGTCGCATGACACCTGTATATAGTCACCAGGTGACCAGACAAATAAGCACTGCTCCGAATACGTGTAATTTAATCTAAAACTAGTGCACGATAATCTGTTTTCGATGACTTCTGAACTTTCCACTCTAGTCGAACACGTCCGCATTCAGGAATTGTGGCACTCCTCGCCAAGCTATTCAAGTACACCAAGAATAATGACATTTACCAACAATGTGGTTAATTGGCTATGTATTTCCTGTAGTCAGAAAGCAGGACAATTTCATTGCAGACAGTCATTGTCTGGTCTGTGTAGACTCAACTATGTCAACGCTCAGGAAGCTGTCAAAGATATTATGATCAATCAGCAACAACCTGTTCAGCAACGTTTAGCTGGTCTTCCGTCAGGATTACTGAGCTCCAGATCTCATTACAAGATTTGGTGAAAAGTATGGAACTCGAGAAGAGTAATTCTTGCATTGAGAGTAAGTACTCTTACTATCACGGCATCATTTGATAGAGTGTGACAATAGGGCCCGAGCAAGATTATAATTAATCAAAATCTGACGGAAACAATCTGCTGGTTGGAGTAATCATTTGTGAAAAAAAAGTTGCTCGTGCCAGTAATTCAAAGTCCACAACATCTCTACAGGCATTCCTCAAAAGAGAGAGAAAGAGGGAGAGTCCACAGCTGAATGAACGTAAGATTCTTCAATGATCTTCCCTCCATCCTAAGTTCGGATGTGTTCACTAATTTTATCCTTCCGCAGATACTGAAGTAGTCAATTTTCAAATGCATCTGCATATGGAAAATATTCATTCGGAGAAGTGCCAACTATAATTCGCAAAATACAAATAGAGAATAAGACTTTAGATTTTCATAAAATAACCATCATGGAGTTCCTAAAAATTGTTTAAGAGCATCCAGGTGATAACATTGCCCATACATTGAACTGGTCTTGTCGTATAAAGAAAAAAAACTCAGTCTTTAAGAGCAGGTTTGAGGCTTGGAATTCTGCAGAGATTAACTCACCTCCCGCACCCCCAAAACGTAGCCATCATCTGTGAGGACGGACAACTGTACGTTCCAGAATGACAAAAAATAAAACAAAAACCTCTAGATTGCTATCATATCCACAGACATCGCTCCCTCGCCCGCCCACCGTGAAGAGTCAGTAGTAGCAGAGCATAGTTTGTACAAGATGGACGAGATGAGAAGAACGTGATTGGACTGTTGTTGTTACGGGGAGAATTAACAGGATGTTGCCTGGGCTGGACAGGAACAATTATGAAAACAGACTTGAGAGATTGGGTACGCCTTCCTCAAGGCAGAGGAAATTGAGACAAGAACATGAAAGAGATGTATAAAATTCTGAGATTTTAGACGTATAGATTGGAAGAAAGCTTTCCTCTTGATCCAGGGATCAGCGACATGGAGCATAAATCTCACATCGGGGTACAAGCCGTAGAGGATCTTTGAGGAAAAACCTTGCCATGATGTTGGTTCTGGGAATATGTAACTTACTGACTGGAAAGCTGACTGGACAATTTTTGTCTTATTGTCTGCGAGGGACTTGATAAGGTGAAGTTCATTTTCTTTCTAAGTTAAACATTGCCGTCACTCAATGTCTGCCAGTTTGCTGCGTCCTCTGTGCGTCTAGCATATGAAAAGCTGTCGTCTTCTGTGCATGTAGCATATGAAACGCTGTCATTGAATGTTCTCTTGGCCGGTTGGCTGATTTGTTACATAGAGTGAAGCTAACCAGCGCATGCATTCATTTCTCGTAATAGCTGTTTTTGTTATGACGTCATTGCAACCCTGTCCTCAGTGAGCTTTCAGCTCTCACTGCCTGTTCCCTTGCAAATGTAGAGTTACGGGGGCAGGCACAGGAGAGGAAACACGTCCCAACCAGTTTCATTAGCATCCCGTCCAGTAAATTTATTCAATTTGACAACGCGGTAGTTTGAGAAGTGCGGCAAAGCACATTTTCCTATGGATGCACACGAACTGCGATAGAAATTCTGATTGTATTGAACCGTCCTGAGTAACATTGATACACAGAAGGTCACAGCCATGCACGAAAACACGGAATCAGTGAGAGAGAGAAAGTGACAGGGTGGAGAGAGAAATCAGAGGACGAGAAATGATGAAATGCACAATGGAAAAACACAGGAAGTCGGAAGGTCAGATCGAGAAGGACCAGGCTCCATTGAGTTATAAAGGGGATTGCAGTAAATGGGCGAAAGAGAATTGGAAGACAACAATTTTGAAACAAATTATTTAAGGCAAAGTGAAACAAGGAGTAAAATTCGTTCAGCCGAGTTCTCTTGAGGTTGTCACACGGGAAAAGGAAGCCCTTGGGTCCACCATTCGCCCATCGTGCCGGTTGCAGTGGGACTGGCGGTTTTTCAGACCCTTGCTCTCTCGAAGAAAGTTGTTTTTTTATTTACATAAACAATTTGATCGATAAAAAGCGGAAATAGTTAGCCGGTTGGCAAAAATAGCTGGCATTTTGGACACGAAGAAGTTTACTTAGGTTACGAAGGAGTCATGATCAATTCGTTTATTGCTCCGAGGAGTAGCGGATGGAGTTTAATTTGAACAATTGCGAGGTATTGCGTTTTGTAAAACAAACAAGGTAGGACATATATATTAATAGTAGGGCCCTGAGTGCTGTTGAGAAACAATGAGACGTCTGGTTCAAGTACATCAATCTTTAACATTTTTGGCAAGTATACAAGCATGATTAAGAAATTATTTAGCATGCTTGTATTCACTGTTCAGTCCTCTGAGAACAGGAAATGGAAATCATGTTGAGGCTGCACTGGGCGTTGTGATGTGCCTTATTGACCATGTCTGCAATTCTGGTCGCATTTAATTTGCAAGGATATTATTACATTGGATAGGATTGTGAATTGATTCACTGAGATGTTGCGGGGACTGGGGTGTGTTAGTTACAAAGTTTAGGCTGGAGTGCTTGGGACTCATTTCACTGTGTGGTGTGAAGTTGATGGATGACTTTATAGAGCTTTATAAAATCATGACAGACATGAACCATATGAATAGCCGATGTTCTTTCCAAATTTCTGGAAATTCAATATTAGATTGCACATTTTTACGGTGTGAGGAGAAATTTTTGTGGCAATGTTTTGACACAGAG
The DNA here is from genome assembly GCF_037043375.1 of Chiloscyllium plagiosum. Lineage (NCBI taxonomy): Eukaryota > Metazoa > Chordata > Chondrichthyes > Orectolobiformes > Hemiscylliidae > Chiloscyllium > Chiloscyllium plagiosum. Next base: position 44,154,080 of record NW_028270178.1, read on the forward strand.
TGGTTTGCATGTCGAACGAAATACCAGAATAATTGTTGTTTGTAACTGATGTTGCAGCATTTAAAGACATTTGGATAATAGCACGAACAAGCAATGTTTGGAAGGAACTAAAACCGATATTGCTGTAAAAGCAGCATCTCTGTAAATAAATCAGAGTTTATGTTTCGCACAGAGAGACCCTTCGTCCGAGAGTGAGACAGATAGAAGGAGACGGATGAAGCGAAGAAATAAAGGACAATAAGACTGTTTTAATATGATGCAGTAAAGATCGAACGAGATCAATCTATGCAAGGTAGGGTAAGGAAGAGAGGAACAAAAGCAAAGAGATAAAAAGGTTGTTTGTGAAATGACGAGAGACAGACAGCATACACTCAGACAAAGCAGGCAGAAAGACAGAGAGACAGACACACATCGAGACAGAGAGACAGACAGTCGGCGAGTGTAAGATCAACGGGCACAGAGAGAGATGGGGACAGGCAGAGAGAGAGAGAGAGAAAGGCAGAGAAAGACAATCAGAGAGGTGATATAAAGAGAGAGAGAGAGACAGAGAGAGAGACAGAAACACATAGAGCGAGACAGAAAGAGATATAAACATACAAAAAGGGTAAGGGACATTCAGAGATAGATGAATTCAGAAAAAGAGGCAAACAGAGAGAGAGATTGATGAAACGGGGCACAGACAGTCAAAGACATACAGAAAGAGACAGAGATGACAGCAGATAAGAATAGCAACAAAAGAGGGACAGCGTTAGTCTGAGCATAAGAGACTGAATTTCCCTCGTGCAAGTCAGTTATCTTTGATTTCCTGTCCACGTTCAGAAACATTCTGTGTGGCAAAATATCTTCCAGAATGGGGCAAAATAGAGACTGAGGTAAATACTGTCGGGTATACAGAGCAGATGAGGCAATATAGAGTGCAAATTCCTATCCATTATCCATTGATTCACTGAGTTGTCACCATCTCACGAAGAGGAGAACTGAAGGGGAAGTGTGAGGTTATGGAGGGAGCATTTCGTGTCGTTCAGTTGTTTTCGGAAATGGTAGAATTCTACGTTTATCAACGATGTCGTCCTCAATGCAGCTTGGAGCTAATATAATCAATTGAACAACTTTCTATTTGGAACAGAGACCTGGCACTTGTAAACCTTCAATGTGCTTGGGGTGTTGTGCTGGTGGGGATCGTGGAATCCGACGTCTGAAGTCCCAAAGGTCAGAACAAAGCTACAGGCTTCATACAGGGCCCATAATTGACTAGTAATATCTGCAGAGTCCCCTCCGTCACGGCAGTCCACTACTCCTCAGTCTCTACATCCTAATCCCCTTCAATCACCTCACCCCATTTCCCTCTGTCACTACATGCTACTACATTCCAGTCATTACTTCCCAATTCCTTCAGTCACTGCATTCCACTTCCTCAGTATCGACATCCTACACCACATTGGGAATTACACCCCACTATCCCCATACACCATATCCCACTTAGCTTAGTCACTGTATTCCAATCACCATCCGTACTTGCATCCTACTGCACTGAGTCTGTACCTCAGACACTCGAAAGTCAGGACATTCAATTTCAATCCATCACTACATATCACTCTCTCTCAATCATAATTTCGCACTTCCCTGAATCACTGCATGCTAGTCGTTAGCATGCACTAATTCACACCATCATCAGTCTTTATGTCAGAGGCTCCTTACTGACTCCATTCCACTCCCCTAAATTGATGCATCTCACTCCCTTTCAGTTACTGTATCCCACTGGCACTTAAATGTTAGATCTCATTTCCCTCAGTTACAATATCCAACACTGCCTAAGTTAGTACATCCCATTTCGCTCAGTCATATATCACAGTCGCCCGCTGTCAATGAATCTCACTCCCCTCAGTTCAACAACTCCCTCTTCAATGTCAGGACAGTATCTAGTAAGCTGGTTCAAGACCAGGGACAATACATTGAGAGCGAACCATACCATCGAATGTCAATGCTGCTGACTTGATTCAGGAAGCAACAAATCTGCAACGTTCATGTAAATTAAGGCTTTGGAACGAAAAATGAATCATGAAAAACAACGTTCCTTGTCCTTTGATATGCAGATCGGGTTTAGTTGTTTGTCGTGAATTCTAACTGAGATGACAATTAGGCTGAGGGAGTTTGGAAATGGAAAAAGATTTTCCCTGACTGAACACAGTTTTCTGAAACGAGCATTGACTGATTCCGACGAAAAAGCTCGGCCAGGCCAAAGTTAGTAATTCACGGGTTGTTAAATCACGAAATAGTCATAGGTGGAATTAACCTGGGAGGCAAAATATAAAGCTGAGTCTTCCTTCAGAAGGACACGAGTTTATCACCGTATTTAAAAATGTGGAAAAGGAAGGGTTATTTTTCTTTTGCCAGACAACGTGGATAGAAAACAATGTTCTGTTCATATGGTATCAGACACAAGGTATTTCAAACAACACATTCCGCAATATGTGCAAATAAGAGAGAAGTGGAAACGAGATTGGGCGTGTGATTGTGTGCTCACAAATCTCAGAAATGTAAAATTTCTGAATGGATGGCAATGTCTATTTCACTTCACTGATTGGCATGCACTGGGTTTCACGGTGAATCGGATGGGGCTGGGGTGGTGATTCTGAAGCAAAAGTGCCACTAATTGATCAGGAAAAATATGCTATATAAGTATTAGACTATCGGTTTACACTGGGTCAGTCAGGATAGAAGGGATGCATCGAGGAGCATTGGCTGACCAAATTCATGTTTTAATATAAATTTCATGTTTTTCTGTATTAATATGTGAAATCTGGGAGTCGCTGGCTGGCCAGAATTGATAGATCATCCCTATTAGCCCTTGACAAAGTGGTATTGAGCTGACTCCTTGATTTTCTGCAGTCCACTTGCTGTGGTCTGACCGACAACGCTGGTACGGAAGGACTTAAAATATTTCGAGACAACGCCTGTGAAGGAACGGCTGAATATTTCCAAGTCAATGCGGTGAATAACTTGGAGGGGAACATTAAGGTTGTGGTGCTCCCAAGTACTTGCTGCCTTTGTCCTTCTAAGTGGAAGCGGTCATGTGTTTAAAATTTAAGTCGAAGAATCTTTGATGAATTTCTGGAAAGCATCTTGTAGATATAATACACTGCTGATATTGAGCGTCGGTCATGAATTGATTGAATGTTTCTAGATGCCCTGCCAATCAAGTGGTTTGCATTTACCTGGATGTTGTCAAGTTTCTTGAGTGTTGTTGCAGCTGCACCTATTCAGTCAAGTATGGAGTATTCACCACCCCCCTGACGTGTGCTTTGAAGGTCGTGACTAGACTTTGGAGTGTCAGGAGGTGAGATAATGGTTGCAGTATTCTTCGTCTCTGACCTGTTCCTGTAGTCATTGTGTTTATGTGGTGAGTTCAGTTGAGTGTCTGTTAAGTACTTTGACAGTGGGTATTGAGTCATGGTAACACCGTTGAATGTCAAGGGGCAGCGGTAAGAGAATCTCTTATTGGTGATAGTCATTGTCTGGCATTGTGTGGCTCAAACGTTAATTTCCACTTCGGTATCCGAGTCTAGATATTGTCCCGACCTTGTTGCAGTTGAGCACAGACAGGTATAATGCCTGATGAGTCGCCAATGATGTTGAAAACTGCGATTATTGTCGAACATCCCCTCTGCTGAAATTATGACAGAGGGAAGGTCATTTATGAAGCAGCTGAGGATTGTTGAGCCTCAGACGCTACACTGAGGAATTCCTGCAGAGATCTCCTGGCACTGGGATGACTGTCCCACTACAGCCACTACCATCTTCGTTTGTGCCAGGTATAACTCTAACCCCCGATCCCCATTGATACCGGTTTTGCCAGGGCCCCTTAATGCCACAGTCGGTCAAAAGCGGCCTTGATATCATGGGCTGTAAATATCACGTCACATCTGGTATTCAGCTCTTTTGTCCATATTTGAATCCACGCTGTAATGAAATCAGGAGCTGAGTGACGCTAACGAAACACAAACTAGGCATCACTGAGCAGGTTATTGCTGAACAGATGCTGCTTGATAACACTGTTGATGATCCCTTCCATTTCTGTACTGATGATCCTGACATCCCTGTTTCATATGATCCTGCCCTCCGTGTTGCCTACTAATCGCAGTGCTCTGAAAGCATGTCCTTTCAAATGAACCTGTTTGACTCTAACCTGGCATTCTTTTTTTTTTAACTTTGACCCTGAAAGAGACACCTACTCTAAGACTCTTACAGACTTAGACACGAATCCACACACTGTCATTAGAGAAGTGGCACTAACTGAAAATGGAACACGTATACAGCCACTGACAGGATTGTTTTTTCTGACACTGATGCGAAAACAGACACTGCCATCAATAGAGTTTGGCACTGACAGAGACGCTGATACTGATGCAGACACTGACATAAACGTGGAACCTGGCACAGACAGAGTGACTCTGACGCTAATACAGACATTGATACTAAGAGACCAAAGGACACTAACAATGACAGTTACAATAATTGAGACAATGCAGACGCTGCTTCTGATACATATCCTGCTTCTAATAGCGATCATGTCTACAGCATAGACACTGACATTAATACAGACAGTATCACTAACAGAGACCTTGACAGTGACACTAATAAAGATACGCACAGTAATAGAGAGAGTTTCAGTACTAGAAACTCTGACACTTAAGGAAACTCTGACACAAGTAGAAACACTGACACTGACAGAGACACTCAATCGTAGAGACGCTGATGATAACAGTGACCCTATTAGAGATTCGGAGACAAATATATTTCTGACCCTGTGTCGATACTTTGAATTATAGAGAATTTGCAGTCAGCAGAAACATTGACATTAATAGAGTCTCCGACACGGATGGAGACTGATTTAATTGAGAAATGGACATGAACAGATTCTAGCAATAATAGAGGGACTGAAGGTAATGGAGATTCTGACAGCACTCTCATGGAGAGTCTGTCACGGATAGAGACCCACTGAATCAGGCACTGGCACATAATAAATAATCCATCATTAATACAGGTCCTGACTCTATGGATAGACTGACGTTATTCTAGACACTGTCCTAATAAGAGACTTTGATTCCAATGGAGACGCTGATACTAATTGAGACATTGACATGAACAGAATTCTGGAATCAATAGGCTGTCTGAGAGTAATATGGATTCTGACACCAATGGAGACTCTATCCCTGATAGACACACTGACAACCAATAAAACCATGCCACAAAAAATACTCCGTCTCTTACAGACGCTGACACCAACAGATGTATTGATATAATTAGATGCATCGGCACTGGTTGAGTTTTTCAGACTAATTGAGACTGACAATAATAGAGACACTGACACTGATAGAGAACTAAACATCAATTCTGTGACACTGACAGAGATCTCTGACACAAATAGAGATTCTGATTCGTTTAGAGATGCTGGCACAAATGTACAATTGACAATTGATTAATTATACCATTGTCAAGAAGAAAAGCTCTGATGCGACGAGAATTACTGGATACTGAAAGAGACTTTCACATTCTATAATTCATGGAGATGACATTAAATTCAAAGTGAGAGAACTGGGGCAGGATAATAAGAAATGCGAGAGTTGACACGGTTCCAGAATTTGTGCAGCTTTGGTAAATGAGAGAATTGATGCAGGGCGTCAAAGCCATAAAAAGAGTGATAGTGATAACCAGCACTGGGACACACGCTGCAGTCTAACTTGTCCATGCTTAATTTTAAGAATTCTGGCAGCCCACGACTAAACTGGAGATTTATTGCAATGAACTAATAAATGGAGGAATTGGGCAAGGGCTTATCCTAATAGGAGAATTTGGAGCGGAGCACAAATGAAAGGGAAAATTGTTACAGAGTAACAGTATTTGGGAGATTTGGGGCAGGACAACAATGAGTGAGAGAGTTAGAGCAGGACACTTGTAAATGGGAGATTTGGGCGAGGGCACCCGTCAATTCTCAGACAATCCGGTTGCAATGACTGTCTAACACTTCACTGATTCATCTCATTGGATTCAAAAAGCTAATCTTAGGCAGAGCCGAGAATTCGCAGGATGCGGGTATCAGCACTTACCAACTCGCCAATACAGGCTCAGGTACTGGTCGGAAGAGGCAGAGGATCATCTCCGGTACTGTTTGGAATCGGCTGATTGGGCCGTGTTCAAATAGTCCACACGTACTTTGGGCGAGTACGCTGCCACCGTCAAAGGCTTTATCAGCAAGTGTGTGGACGATTTTATACTGCGGAAGGCAATCCGGGAGTTTCCTGAAAGGAAAGCCTGGATGTATCACGACATACAGGAACCTGCAAAAAAAAGAACACAGGGCATGAAGCTTCAGATCAGGATACCCACTCAAATATAAGGAATCTAAGTATGACTTTCACAGAGCCATTAAGACATCCAAGGACCAATACCGATCCAAACGAGAGACACAGACAGACAGTCGACGACTGTAGCAAGGGGTGAATGACATCACAGGTCTAAAAAGAGACAAGGAAAGGTATCAGACGAAGACACGTCCCTCCCAGATCGTCCAATCGCCTTCTAAGCTCGCAGAATGTCGGCAGGGGGTTAACACCTATTCGGACAAGTCCTGATGAAACTATCCCAACAGTCACCGAATCAGAGATCAGATCATTTTCCCTTCGTGTGAATCTACGGACAGAAATGTGATCAGATGGAGTACCAGGCCGTGCACTCGGACCATGCGCAGATCAACTTTCAGACGTCTTCTGGGACATCTTATAACTCTCCCGCAGCGGTCCACTGTCTCTGTCTGTTTCAACAGGGCTGACATCATCACTCTCCCGAAGAAAGCTCCTTCTTCATGTCTCAATGACTACCGTCCAGTGGCCGTAATGTCGCTGGTCGTGAAGTGCTTTGAAAGTCTGTTCATGTCATCAGTTAACTCAAATCTACCAAATACTCTTGATCCACTCCAATTTCCCTATCTGACCAACAGGTACCATAACACTTACACTTCATTCCTCCCTCGAACATCTGGACTCCAAGAACAGCGACATAAGAATCCTATTCATTGACTACAGTTCAGCCTTCAACACTATTATCCCCTCGAGACTGATTTCTAAATATACCGATTTCGGACTAAGCCCCACTATCTGCAACTGGATCTTCGGTTTCCTGACTCACAGGCCACAATCAATGAAGATTGGAGACAATATTTCATCCTCCATAAAACTCAGCACTGGAGCCTCCCGGGGGGTGAGTACCCAGCCCCCTACTATGCTCACTGTATTCACTGTATACCCATGACAGCGTTCCCAAATACCAGACTAATGCCATTCACAAGTTAACTGATAACAGCATAATAGTCCATATAATGTAAGACGGCGACAACCGGACAACAGACGGGAGGCGGAAGACCTGGAAAATGGAGCACTGAGAACAACCTTGCCCTCAATGCCTGGAAAAGGAACTCATCATTGACTTTCGGCGGGATGTTTCTCATGCACCTCCACCCCCACTCCCCAAACACACATATCAGCCGCACAGATGTGGAACAAGTGGAGAGTGTCAACTTGTCAACTTCCTGGGAGTGGTCATCCACAACAAGCTTTCTTGGACTGTTCACTGGATGCACTGGTTACAAAGACACAATAACGTCTCTTCTTCCTCAGGCAGCTGAGGAAATATGGCATGACAGCGTATATAACTTTGCCAACTTTTATAGCTGCGCCATCGAGAGCATTCTATCTGGATGTATCATTACCTGATATGGCAACTGTACTATTCAAGATTGGATACAGTTGCAGAGAGTGGTGAACTTGTCCTGGATAATCACAAAGGCCACACTCTCTTCTAATGAATCCATCTGCCAGGGTCGAGGAAAGCCTGCTAGTATTTTTAAAGATCAATCGCAAGCTGGCAATGTTTTTTCGACAAACTCTACCAAAAAGGAGGTAGCGGGAGAAGGTATAGAAGCCTGATCACACGCACTGGCCGGTTGTGCAGCAGTTTCTACCCTACTGCTGTTAGGACGCTGAATGGACTGACAAACTCGTCAAATTCGCCTGTACCTGTCTTTTTGTGTTTGTCGCTGTTCACCTGTTATTTAATAGCTATGCTCCTTAACTACATGATATGCCTGTATTGCTCGCAAGACAAAGGTTTTCACTGTTCCTTGGTACACATGACAAAAATTCCAATTCAATTCAGGAACATCTCTGAATGTTTTGACATACAGTAAGGGTGTGTCAGACATTTGGATGGTCAGTCCTGACACTTTGCACCACTGTCAGTTCCGAATGTTGCCTCTGTCTCCGAGGCATATCCTGAGACGTTGCATCTTTGTCAGACGATTAGTACTCAGGGACTGCATCAATGCCAGATAGTCAACACAGAGACAATGCTCATCTTAATACGGTTACACTTGAACGAGTGCCACATTATCAATGGCCGTCTAAAGGTAGCCCATCTTTGTCAGTTTTGAGCGTATAAGTAAAACAGGGTCATATTGAGCTGGTGCCTCAATGAAGTGGGTTCAGAACTGAGACGGTGCAACACCATTATTGGTCAGTAATGACTGTTTTCGATTCATTTGCCAGGTGAGCGCGTCGCTGAATCGGCAGCATTTATTGACCATCCCTAAATTTCACAGAGGCTGGTTAAGAGTCAACAACACTACTGTGGTCTGAATGCACAGTTAGGCTCGACCAGGTAAGGATGGCAGGTTACTTCCATGAAGGGCATTCGTGATCCAGACAGGATTTTACTAGCGATGGATAATGGATTAATGCTCACCATTAGACTCTTAAGATTAGATTAGATTACTCACAGTGTGGAAACAGGCCCTTCGGCCCAAAAAGTCCACACCGCCCCGCCGAAGCGTAACCCACCGATACCTACATGTACCCCTTACCGAACACTACGGGCAATTTAGCATGGCCAATTCACCTGGCCTGCACATCTTTGGACTGTGGGAGGAAACCGGAGCACCCGTAGGAAACTCACGCAGACACGGGGAGAACGTGCAAACTCCACACAGTCAGTCGCCTGAGGCGGGAATTGAACCCGGGTCTCTGGCGCTGTGAGGCAGCAGTGCTAACCACTGTACACATGTTTTATTGAATTCAAGCTTTACTGTTTGCTATGATGTAATGAGAACCCAGCTCCTCAGGACATTATATGGGCCTCTGGATAGACAGTCGAGCGATAATATTATTAGGCTATCTCAGCTCTTTCAGAAGCAACCTGCTGAGGTAAAACCTTGTTATCGGAAATGCAGTCCAATGTGTGTGTCTCATTGTCAGTACGTCTATTCTAAGGCAAACAATCCAATTCTACTCGATAAGAGGGAGTTCTCCTGGATAAGAGGGCATGTGCTGCATTCTTAGAACTGGCAGAGTGTCAGAACTGAGTGAGTATCTGATTTCTGGACAGTCAGCCTTGTGGAATTCGTTAATTGTCAGAGAACGAGAACTGAAGCCAGGCCTGATCATTGCAGGGTACTTTCTGACGCAGGTACTCAATGTAAGCGAATCAGAATTAAGATAGTGGAGGGTTAGTGTTGAGCTATTACAGTATTGTCAGAGGATCAGAACTGAGGGAATGCTTCATTGTCATGATTTGAAGATGCCGGTAGTGGACTGAGATGTACAAAATTAAAAATCACAGGTTATACTCCAACAGGTTGAATTGGAAGCAGGCTAGCTTTCGGAGCGCTGCTCCTTCGACAGTTGGGTTCTGAAGGAGCGGCGCTGCAAAGCTAGCGTATGTAAACTGGTGTTGGGTGATTTTTCACCTTGCTTCATTGTCGGATGCCAGTTCTAAGGCGGGAGTTATTGTCGGAATATCAGTCCTGAGTGTGTGCCTCATTGTTCGGAGGACGTCTGTTAGGATTGAGGAATGGCCTCACCATCACCGGGTCAGTACATATGGAGGGCCTCATTATTACAGGGACACTACTGAGCGAGGGCCAAACATTTGGACAGTTAGTTCTGAAAATTTAACCAATTTCAGTGGATCAGTTCAGAGGGAGTGCCTCACTGCCAGTGGTCACGCTCTCAATGCTGAACTAACTGACTGCTGATGAAAAGATAATTTAAAGCAGGAATTGGAAATGAAAGAATTGGTGCAAAGTAGTGGAGCCCGAATGGGAGAATAGTTGCAGGAACGGCAAAATGTAAAACCTGTACAATGAACTATATCAGAAAATTGGTATATGGCACCACAGGGTCAGAGAATGGCAACAATATCTGGGGGAATTGAGCTCGGGTTTCAGTAAATGTTGAACATGCCAAATTCCCCATAGTGTTCATGGATGTGTAGGTTAGATTACTTACAGTGTGGAAACAGGCCCTTCGGCCCAACAAGTACACACCGACCCGCCACTCACCCATACCCTACATTTACTACGGGCAATTTAGCATGGCCAATTCACCTGACCTGAACATCTTTGGACTGTGGGAGGAAACCGGAGCACCTGGAGTAAACCGACGCAGACACGGTGAGAATGTACAAACTCCACACAGTCAGTCGCCTGAGGCGGGAATTGAAGCCGGGTCTCTGGCGCTTTGAGGCAGCAGTGCTAACCACTGTGCCACCGGGCCACCTAGGTTAGTGGTTGATGCAGACTAATGAGTTAGGGGAATAGGTCTGTTTGGATTACTCTTTATATGGTCGGTGAGGACGTGAAGGGCTGATGGACCTGTTTACACATTGCAGGTTTACTGTATTATATGCTTTATATTCAAAATAGTTTTAAAAATTGGTGGAGGGCAAACGAAATGGTAGATTTGAGTTAGGATATCAGCAAATGGGAGTTTTGGTGTCAGGTTAACAGTAATTGGGAGAATGGGTGGACATCGTTAAATGGGAGATTTGCTGCACAATGCCAGTACATTAGTAACGTGGTAAAAATGCCAAATATATGAAGTGTTAAGCAGAACAATAGGAGCGTTGGTGCGTTTCATCACTCAAGGTAGGATTTATGCAGGTCTATTACTGTATTACTGTGGAAATTCGATGCATGGCATTCTTGCAGCGGACAGCTAAATGGGATAATTGTTGTCCAGAAATACTAAATGGAAGAATTGGTGCACATGTAACTGAATTAGTGAACTCGGGCATGGCACCAGTAATTGTGAGAATTGGACGAGGGCATCTCTATGTGTTAGAATTGGGTTAGGACATCACTAAAATAAATAAATAGTGGTATGCGTCAGTGTGATAATTGATGGGCATCAGCAAATGGGAATTTTTGAGCACACTGCCAGCATAGTACAGTAGAAAATGCAGAAGCGCTAATATATTAGTGAACTGAAGTAGAGCATGTCTAAATGGGAGAATATGGACTGGGAATAAATAAAAAGGAAAAATGTTGCTAACGTCTGTAAACTGGAGATTCGATTCAGCGCACCAGTAAACGAAAAATAAATGTTCAGCTGGATACCTATACGTGGAAGAAGTGTATCAGAGAACTATTGAAATGAATACAACACCAAAAGAATGAGATGCAGGGCATCTATAATTGGAGAGGTCGTGCAAGTGCCATTAAACTCGAAGTGGGATAATTGGGGAACAATAATTCTCAAAAGAAGAGTTGGTGCAATTCAGAGATTTGTGCAGGTTTGGTAAATGGGAGGATTGGTGAGGATCAGTGGAGCATTAAATCGAGTCACAGAGGTGTACAGCATGGAAACAGACCATTTGGTCCGACTCAGACATGCCTAAATTTAAGAAGTTTGGCAGCACACCACTAAATTGGAGAATTATTGTAAGGAACTACTGAATGGAATAATTGGACTACAGCTTATTTAAATAAGAACATTTGGCCCAGAGTATTAGATAATTGGAGAATTCCTGCATTGTAGCAGGCCATTTTGAGTGCGAGCGGCAGCGGAGGTAATATGAACCTGAGAGACTGCAGCTAAGGTGAGGCGGCGGAGGAAGTGATGAGGACCAGAGGGGCAGCCGGGAAGGAAAGCAGTGACCATATATATCAGCAAGGCGGCTAAACCCGAGACTCTACAACGGAAGTGTCTCCCACCCGTCCTCCTCCTCTAACTTAGTTATTAAGGTAAGTTTCATTCTAAACTTCCTCTATTGAATATAAGTTTGTTATTAATTTTATAGCAACTTGAACTAAGCTTTCTACTTTAGTACTGAGTGGGTGTTCAGATAAGTCGGGTATGGACTCTAGTGCAGTCGCTTGCTCCTTCTGCAGAATGTGGCAGGTGGGAGACATGTCACATGTCTCCGCCGGCTAGATCTGCGGGAAGTGCACCCAACTCCAGCTCCTTCAAAACCGTGTTAGGCAATTGGAGCTGGAGCTGAATGAACTACGGATCATTCAGGAGGCTGAGGGGGTAATTGAGAGGAATTACCGGGAGTTGATCACGACTAAGGCTCAGGACTAGGAGAGATGGGTTACAGTTAGGGGGAGGAAAGGGGACAGACAGACAGTGCAGAGATCCCCTGTGGACATTCCCCTTAGTAATAAGTAAACCGTTTTGGATACTGCTGGGGGGTGGGGGGGGGATAGATGACCTACCAGAGGAAAGCCATAGCAGTAAGTTCTCTGGCACTGAGCCTGACACTGTGGCAAAGAAGAGAAGGGGGCAGAATAGAAAAGTACTTGTGGTAAGGGACTCGATAGTTAGGGGAATCGACAGGAGATTTTGTGGTCAGGATCGGGATTCACGGAAAGTATGTTGCCTCCCTGGTGCCAGGGTCCAGGACGTCTGCGATCGGGTGTATAAGTTTCTAAAAGGGGAAGGCGAACAGCCAGAATTCGTGTTACATATTGGCACGAATGATATAGCCAGAAAAGGATCGAGGATGTAAAAAGTGATTTCAGGTAGTTAGGATGGAAGCTGCAAAGCAGGACGAACAGAGTAGTTTTCTCTCGTTACTACCGGTGCCACGAGATAGCGAGGCGAGGAATAGGGAGCAGACGCAGCTTAACACGTGGCTGCACAGCTGGTGTAGGAGGGAGTGCTTCAGATACGTACATAATAGGGATGCCTTCTGGGGAATGTGGGAACCTGTACAAGAAGGACGGGTTGCATCTGAACTGGAAGGGGACCAATGTTCTGGGTGGAAGGTTTGCTCGAGTACTTCGAGAGGGTTTAAACTGGTATGGCAGGGGGGTGGGAACCTGAGCTGTATACCGGTGGTGAGAGTTGATGCAGATGAGGCAATAGCAAGAGGTAGACCAGCTAGTGAGAAGGATTTTCCTGGGAAGAAACCAGGGGATCAGTTAAAGCGTGTTTGCTTTAAAGCAAGGAATATCAGGAATAAAAGTGATGAACTTAGACCATGGATCAGTAACTGGTGCTATGATGTTGTGGCCATAACAGAGACATGGGTGACTCACGGGCAGGAAAGGTTGCTGGATGTCCCAGGATTTAAAGCATTTACAAAAATAGGGAGGGGGGAAAAGAGGAGGGGTTGTAGCAATACTAATCAGAGAGGGTATCACAGCTACAGAAGCTTCCATTGCCGAGGAAAATCTGCCTACCGAGTCAGTATGGGTGGAAATTAGGAACAGCAAGGGAACAGTCATCTCTTTAGGGGTTTACGACAGGTCCCCCAATAGCAGCAGGGAGATGGAAGAAAGCATAGGTCGGCAGATTTTGGAAAAGTGTGGATGCAGTAGGGTTGTTGTACTGGATAACTTAAACTTTCCCAAAATTCATTGGAACTTCCTTCGAGCAGAAGATTTGAATGGAGCTGTTTTTGTAAGGTGTGTTCAGGAGGGTTTCCTAACTCAGTACGTGACAGACCGACGAGGGGAGAGGCCATTCTAGACTTAGTGCTCGGAAACAAGTCGGGGCAGGTATCAGATCTTGTGGTGGGAGAGCATTTTGGTGATAGTGACCACAACTGCCTCACATTCTACATAGCTATGGAGAAGGAGAGGATGAGGCAAAATGGGAGGATATTTAATTGGGGAAGAGGAAACTATGATGCGATAAGACATGAGTTAGGAAGCATGGACTGGGAGCAATTTTTCCATGATAAAGGCCCGATAGACATGTGGAGACTGTTAAGGAACAATTGTTGCAAGTGATGAATGAATATATCCCTCTGAGACAGGCAATACGTTGCAAGATAAACGAACCTTAGGTGACAAGAGCGGTGGAGCTTCTCGTCAAAACGAAGAAGGTAGCGTACATAAGGTGGAGGAAACTCGGGTCAATCTCAGCTCTAGAGGATTATAGGCAGGCGAGGAAGGGGCTCAGCAATGGTCTGAGGAGAGCGAGGAGGGGGCATGAGAAAGTCTTGGCAGAACGGATTAGGGAGAACACAAAGATGTTTTACACTGCTGTGAGGAAGAAGAGAATGGTCAAAGAAAGAGTAGGGCCAATCAGGGATAGCATAGGGAGTTTGTGTGTGGAGTCCGAGGAGGTAGGGGAAGACATAAATGAGTTTTTTTTTTTGCTTCTGTCTTTACGAAAGAAACCAACTTTGTAGTGAATGAAACCTTTGCAGAGCAGGTGTGCATGCTGGAATGGATAGAGATAGAGGAAGCTGATGTGCTGAAAAGTTTGTCATACATTAATATTGACAAGTCGCCAAGCCCGGGTCAGATTTGTCCTCAGATGCTTTGGGAAACGAGAGCTGCAATTGCTTCGCCATTTGCGAAGATCTTTGCAACCTCGCTCTCCACTGGAGTCATACCTGAGGACTGGAGAGAGGCAAATGTAATTCCTCTCTTCAAGAAAGGAAATAGGGAAATTCCGGGCAATTACAGACCAGTAAGTCTCACGTCTGTCGTCTGTAAGCTGTTAGAAAGGATTCTGAGGGATAGGATTTATGACCATGGCTTAAGTAAACGCAGTCAACACGGCTTTGTGAGGGGCAGGTCTTGCTCACAAACCTTATCGAGTTCTTCGATGATGCAACTAGTAAAGTTTACGAGGGTCGAGGTGTGGACGTGGTATATATGGACTTCAGCAAGGCATTTAATAAGGAACCCATGGTAGGCTCATTCAGAAGATCAGGAAGAATGGGATTCTGGGGAAGTTAGCTGTCTGGATAAAGTTTTGGCTGGCCAACAGAAGACAGCGAGTGGTAGTGGAAGGAAAATAGTCTGCCTGGAAGTCTGTGTTGGAGGTGTCGTTGACAGTATAGAGGGCTGTTGTAGGCTGCAGCGGGACATTGACAGGATGCAGAGATGGGCTGAGAGGTGGCAGATGGAGTTCAACATGGATAAATGCGAAGTGATGCATTTTGGAAGGTCGAATTTGAAAGCTGCGTACAGGATTAAGGATCGGATTCTTGGCAGTGTGGAAGAACAGAGGGATCTCGGTGTGCAGGCACATAGATCCCTTAAAATGGCCACCCAAGTGGACAGGGTTGTTAAGAAAGCATATGGTGTTTTGGCTTTCATTAACAGGGGGATTGAATAAAGAGTCGTGAGATCTTGTACCTCTATAAAACTTTGGCTAGACTTGGAATACTGCGTCCAGTTTTGGTCGCCCTATTATAGGAAAGATGTGGATGCTTTGGAGACGGTTCAGAAGAGGTTTGATAAGATGCTGCCTTGACTGGAGGGCTTATCTTATGAGGAGAGGTTGACTGAGCTCGGACCTTTTTCATTGGAGAAAAGGAGGAGGTGAGGGGACCTAATTGATGTATACACGATAATGAGAGGCATAGATATAGTCGATAGACAGAGACTATTTCCCAGGGCAGAAATGACTAACACGAGGGGTCATTGTTTTAAGCTGGTTGGAGGAAAGTATAGAGGGGATGACAGAGGCAGGCTCTTTACACACAGAGTTATGAGAGAATGGAATGTGTTGCCAGCAGCAGTTGTGCAAACAAGGTCACTGGGAACATTTAAGAGACTACTGGACATGCATATGGTCACAGAAATTTAAGGGTGCATACATGAGGATCAGTGGTCGGCACAACATCGTGTGCTGAAGCGCCTGTTGTGTGCTGTACTGTTCTATGTTCTATGTTCTAACTGGGAAAATTGGAGAAGAACAATACTGCAAGGGAGAATTAGAGTGGTGGGTCTGAATGGGGCAATTTGGCTAGGGCACTCTCAGTTCTCAGACAACCCCGCATCACGGACTTCTGACAAGTAACTCCCACAGAACTGAATCTCAGACAATAAGACAATCCTTCACTTCTGACCCTCTGACAAAGATGCACTCTCTCAGCATTAATCCTTTGGCAGTGGTTCAGAAACTCAGTACTGACCCTCGAATTGTGTAGCACCCCCTCATTTCTGACCCTATTACAAATTGGAACTGACTGAGCATTAACCTGCATTTATTAATGTACTCACTCAGTGCCTCAGTTTAATCAGGTCAGAGTTGAGGACTGCTACAGCTTTCGGGAGTGAGAACAGAGGCAGTACTGAAGCACTGTCATGGAGTGCTTCCTTTTCAGAGAGTCAAACCGAAGGAAGTGTCTAATTTGCAGAGTTTCTCTCTGGAACCAGCACTGTAAGTATTTCCGCTCGATCGTAGGGTCTGTCCCGGGGAGTACTGGAATGCCACTCCTGAGGCATTCACTGTTTGTTAGAGAGTCAGAAGTAACTGAGTGCATCATTATCAGAGGGTAGGTTTGAGGCAGTATCTCTGCCAGAGGGTCAATATTTCGGGATGTTCTGAGTCATAAGGTCAGAATGGAGGGATTTCATTAGTAACAAAGCGTAAATCCTCAGCCAGTATCTCTTTATAGAATTCCTGCACTGTGAAACAGGCCATTAAGCCCAGAAAAAGTCCACAAGGACCCTTTGAAGAATAAACCACCCAGTCCTTTAGGCGAGCACATTTCGCTATGTTAACCCCTCACTATTACTGTTGAAAAATGTGGAAAAACACAGCAGGCCAGGCAGCATCCGAGGAGAAGGAGAATCGACATTTCGGGTATAAGTCCTTCTTCGGGAATGAGGTTGGCGTGCCAAGCGGGCTGAGATAGAATGTCGGGGGGGGGGGGGGGGCAATTTTGGGGGAGGGGCGCTGGGAATACGATAGGTGGAAGAAGGTGAGGGTGAGGGTGATAGGCCAGAGAGGTGGTGGGGGCGGAGAGGTCGGGAAGAAGATTGCAGGTCAAGAGGGCGGTGCTGGATCTGGGGGTTGGGATTGAGATGAGGTGGGGGAGGGGAAATGAGGAAGCTGGAGAAATCTACATTCATCCCGCGGGGTTGGAGAGTTCCTAAGCGGAAGATCTGGCGCTCTTCCTCCAGGCATCGTGTGGTCAGGGTCTGGCGATGGAGGAGGTCAATGACCTTCATGTCCTTGGTGGACTGGGAGGGGGAGTTAAAGTGTTCAACCACTGGGCGGTTGGGTCGGTTGGTGCGGGTGTCCCAGAGGTGTTCCCTGAAAGGTTCCAAAAGTAGGCGACCAGTCTATTCAATGTTGAGGAGACCATTTCGGGTGTAACGGACACAGTAAATGATGTGCGTGGAGGTGCAGGTGAATTTGCGACGGATATGTAAAGATCCATTGGGGTCTTTGAGGGAGGTGAGGGGGAGGTGCTGGGACTGGAAGTGGGGTTGGTGGGGTGTCTCTCCAGAACGCTGATAAGGGTGGGGATCGAAATATATCCCTGGTGGTGGGGTCTGTTTGGAGGTGGCAGAAATGATGGTGTATGATACGATGTATCCGGAGCTTGGTGGGGTGTAATGTGAGGACCAGTGGGGTCTGTCCTGGTGGTGATTGGAGGTGCGGGGTTCAAGGGCGGAGGTGGGGGAAGTGGAGGAGATGTGGTGGAGAGCATCGTCGACCACGTCAGAGGGGAAATTGAGATCTTTGAAGAAAGAGGCCACTTGGGGTGTTCGGTAGTGTAATTCCCTCACTATTAGACCTAATTACCACGTACCACAAATAATGTTTAATTTAGCATGGACAATTCATTTAACTAGTATATCTTTCGATTGTAGGAGGAAACCGGAGCTCCCAGAGGTAACCTATGCAGACACGGGAGAATGTGCAGAACTCCACAGTCATTCGCCTGAGCCTGGAACCGAACCAGGGCCTCTGGCGCTGTGAGACAGCAATGCTAACCACTGAGGGCCAGTGTCGAATAATTGCGGCACTGTCAGAGGATCTTGTCTGAGGGAAGGCTTTATTGTGAACATGACAATGATGTGGAGCAAGACACGTTTAGTCAGATGATCAACACTGATGAAATGCCTTGTGGTAATAGGATCAAATTAAGTATTTGATCATGATTAAAGGTCAGCACTGAGATATTTCAGTTCTGTCAGAGGTCAGTACTGAGGAAGGGCCTTTTCCTCAGATGATCAAGTTGATCTATTGCCTCGTTTGAACTGGGGCAGAATTGAGAGAGTTTTCAGAATTGATACATTTCTAGGTCATGCAGCACTTTCAGACAGTCAATAGTGAGTGAATGTCTTTTGGTCAAACGCTCGACTTGTGGCAGCGTTCTTTGGCAGAAGCTGAACACCCATGGTGTTGACCCACAGACAGGACGACAATCCCACATAATCGGTCCTTCAACAGTGCAGAGCTCCCTCAGTGATGACACTGTGAAAATGCAACACTACGACCCTTCAGAATCATCTCACGATTGTCCCTCTGACAGTGCAGCACTCTCGTAATGCTCCAACAGTGCAGCTCTCCCTCAGTACTGATGATCGAATAGGTTGGCAGTTCCTCAGTCTTGCCCCTCCGACAGGAGAACGTTCCATCCATCTCCGAAAATGCACCACCCCCAAATCTTGACACTGTCAGTGAACAGAATTGTCAGTGCTGAGTAGCAGCATTGCATTTCGATTAGCGGGTCAGTGCTGGATTGAGGGCCTGATTGTCAGAGGGTGAACATTGAGATATTGAAGCAATGTCAGAGCACCAGTACTCAGGCACTGCAGCACTTACATTGAGTTAAAGCAGTGGCCCTGCATAACTGTGAGAGCTTCAATACTGAGGCAATTCCTCATTTTATGGCTGACAGAATTAACTGAGTGCCAAACCAGTACAGGATCAGTACTGACATGCTACATCACAGTCGGCAGGTCAATTATCGAGCAGTGCCACCGTGTCAGAGGATCAAAAATGAGGCAGTGCCTCTTTGTCAGAGATTTAACAGTGAGGCAGTGTCCCATTGTAAGAGGAACAGAACTAAGGGGGTGTAATATGTTTACAGCATGCCTCCTGAGGGAGAGTAGGACTGTCAGTCCAGAATAAGAGACTCATTATCAGAGCATCCAGACTGTGGAACGTCTTTATATCGAAGATGTCTTTGTAAGAGTGTGCCTCTCAGCATTTATTAAGATTTTACGCCTCCATCAGACACTTCGCAAGGTGGAGGAAAGTTTCAAGACTAGAGTCGAATAATAATTTGTTGGTTAATCGGGTAGAACAATGGCAGATTATCACACAATGGCTGACTACCTCAAGACTGAACCTCTTAATGTGTGTTCCTTACTCACTTCTGACGCGCGTATTGGAGGAGAGCCTCATTTTCAGAAAGTCAATTTTGTGGAAGTGCCTGATTGTCAGGCAATCAGAATGTAGTGAGGGCCACGTATTTCGACAGTCACTCCTGGGATTTTGCACCACCGTTAGTTGGTCAATTCAGAGGAAATGCTGCAATGTTAGAGATCAGTCCTCAGGTGATGCCTTTTTGTCAGAGAGTCAGTGCTGTGGGATTGCATCACTGGTAGAGGGTCTACACTGACAGGATGCTCATCTTAATACGGTCAGATGTGAGTGAGTGCCAAATTGTTAAAGGGCAGTCCCGAGGCAGCCTATCTTTGTTTGATCTGAATATAATCCTAATAATGGGTCTGACTGAACCGGTTCCTCATTATATTGGATTAACAACTAAGAGGATGAATCACAACTATAGGGATGGTAAATATTATTGTGGTTCTATCAGACAGTATGTCCTGATGGAATAAGGTAAAAACAATGTCTGCAGATGCTGGAAACCAGATTCTGGATCAGTGGTGCTGGAAGAGCACATCAATTCAGGCAGCATCTGAGGACAGGCAAAATCGTCGTTTCGGGCAAAAGCCTTTTATTACTGATGAAGGGCTTTTGCCCGAAAGGTCGATTCTGCCTGTCCTCGGATGCTGCCTGAATTGCTGTACTCTTCCAGCACCACTGTCCTGATGGAATGCCGAATTGTCAGAGAGTTAGTACTGAGAGTGCTCTCATCGTTAGAGGTCTGTTCTGAGAGAGTACCTCATTGTAATGGAGCCAGGATTAAGGCAGTGCTACTCAATTAGAGGGTCAGTACTGCGGTATCGCAGCGCAGTCAAAGGATCAGATTTGAGGCATCGTGTCATTGTCAGGACCTCAGTTTGCGGACGTACTTCTGAATGGGGGTCAAAAATTAGGTAATGATTCATAATCAGAGGGTCGGTTCTGAGGCAGCAGTCAGTCCTGAGAATGTGTGTTACTGTTCCGAGGGAGAGTATCATTATGAGAGCATAAAATTAAGCCGATACTTCACTTTAACTGGGTCAGAATTGAGTGAGCGACACACTTGAAAAGGTTAAATACTGAGGCGGTGGTGCTCTCTTTCGCAGGCAGTACTGAGCAAAGCCAAATTTTCAGAGTGACAATACTGAGAGAAGGCTTATCAGTCAGAGGGTCAGTACTAATGGAGTAGCATTTTGTCAGTTGGTCAGACCTGAAAGTGTACCATATTGTTGGAGTTTCAGTTTTGAATCGTTGATAGTAAGATAAGTTCTGTACTGTGAAATTGCCTTTTGCGGGGTGGAATGTTTGGGTGGCTAGAATGGTGGGTGGGGACAGACATAGGCCGGTAGTCCGGTATTGCAGCTCCTTCAGAGGGTCAGTACTGAGGTGTTGCAGCATTGGCGCATGCTCAGAACTGTAAGAGTGCATTACTTTTCGTGAGTCAATACTCAGGGAGCATTGTGGTATTCAAGCTCTATTAGAGGGTTAGTCCTGAGTTGATGCAGCACAGTCAGAAGGTCAGAACTCTGGAAGTGCACTATTGTCAGAGGATTATTGCTCAGACAGCACTGAGGTATTTCCAGTTCTATCAGAGTGTTCGTATTGAGTTGTTGCAAAACAGCCAGATGGTCAGAACTGTGGGAATGAATTATTGTCAGTCAGTACTCCGGCAGTTCCTCATTAGAATGTGATCAGAATTGAGGGAGTGACACATGATCACAAGGTCAACAAACAGGTATATCAGCATGAGCGTCAGTCTGAGGGACTCCTTCATTTACAGACAGGCAACACTGAGCCAGTGCGTCATTGTCCTGAGGTGGTGCAGCCCTCTGAGGGGAACCGTAGAGAACAAGTGCTGCACTTTCAGAAGTTCAGTCCTTAGGGAGAAATTAATTTCAGAGCTTCAGCTTTGAAGCAGTAACTGTAGCCACGTGCCGCAGGGACAATACTGAGGCAGTGCCTCATTCGAATTGGTTAAAATCGAGGTTGTGGCACACATTCAGGGTCAGTTCTGAAAAAGAACAAGGAGCAAAGGACAAAGGAAATTTGCAGTTCAGGTTCAGGCCCTCTGGTTCTCCAAGCCTGAGCCAATACAAATGTACTGTCAAAACCTGTCGGTCAATTCCTAAGTATCTGGATCTCTCTGCTCCCCACCTACTCATGCATCTGTCCAGACGCATCTTAAATGAATCTACCGTGCCTGCCTCTGCCACCTCTGCTGGCAAATCATTCCAAATGCCAACGATCCTATGTGTGAACTGTTCGCCGCGTGTATCCTCCTTAAATGTTCTACCTCTCACCTTGAAAGTGTGACCTCTCGTTACTGAATCCTTCACGCTGCGAAAAAGCTTATCTGTATCCATTCTGTCTATACCCTTTATGATTTTATAAACCTCAATCCGGATCCAACCCCCGACAATCTTCTTTTTTAAATGAAAATAAACGTAATCTACTCAACCTTTCTTCATACATAACACCTTCTGTTCCAGTCAACATCCGCGTAAACCTTCTCTGCACCTTCTCCAAAGCATCTGCATCCTTCAGGAAATGTCCGCATCCTTCAGAAAAGTGCACAATATTCTAAATGAGGCCGAATCAATGTCTTGGACAAATTTAACATGACTTGCCAGCGTTTATACTCAATACCCCGTCCACTCTATCCACATTGTATCTTTAGGGTACAATGGATCTGCACTCCCAGATCTCTCTGTCGATCAACTTTTCCCAAGGCTCTTCCGTTTCTTGTATAATTCGTTCTAGAATTAGTCTTGCCTAAATGCATCACGTCATATTTGTCTGGATTAAAATCCATCTGACACTTTTCCGCCCAAGTCTACAGTCTACTTATATCCTCCTGCATTCTCTGACAGTCCATTATGCTTTCTGCTACTCCACCGATCTTCGTGTAATCTGCAAACTTGCTGATCATACAAACAATGCCCTCTTCTAGATCATTTATGTGCGTTATGGACAACAGTGGCCGAACACTGACCCCTGTGGATCACCACTGTTCACCTTTCTTCATTTTGAGAAACTCCCTTCAACTACTACTCTCTGTTTCCTTTTGCTCAACCAGTTTCTTCATTCACCTTACTAGAACACGCTGCACACCGTATGACTTCATTTTCTCCATTATTCCACCATAGGGAACCTTATCAAACGCCTTACACAAGTCCATGTATATAACAGCCCTTCCTTCATCTATCAACATGGTCACTTTCTCGAAGAAATCTGTTAAGTTAGTCAGGTTCGATCTCCCCAGCATAAAACCATGTTGCCTAGCACTGATAAACCCTTTGTTTTCTAAATATAAATACATCCTATCCCTAAGTACCCTCTCCAGCAACATTCCCACCACCGACGTCAGGCTCACTGGACTGGCTTTACCCAAAATATCCCTACTACCCTTCTTGTACAGAGGGACAACATGAGCTAACTGCCAGTCCTCCAGCTCTTCACCTATATTTAAGAATGCCACAAAGATATCTATCAGGGCCCTAGCTATTTCATCTTGAGACTGCCTCAGCAACCTGGCACACATCCTATCCGGTCCTGGGGATTTGTCCACCTTAATAACCTCAAGCCTCCCCATCACGTCTTTCCTACTTATGCCTACGTGATCCAGACTAACCAAACTTCCATCTCTAATCTTAAGATTCATCATGTTCCTCTCCTCAGTCATGCAAAGTAATCATTCAGAATCTCACCCATTCTCTCAGTTTCGACACACAGTCTTCCTTCATTAACCTTTCGTGGACCTATTCTTTCTCTACTTGCCCGTTTGCTTCATATATAAGAATAAAATGCTTTGGTAATCTCCTTCATTCTGCTTCGAAAACTATTTCATGACCGCTTTTAGCCCGTTTGATTCCTCGTTTAAGACTTGTGCAACTCTTCCGATATTACTCCAGGGCCCGTTCTGCTCTTGGCTGCCGAGACCTTATGTATGCTTCCCCTTTCCTCTTGGCTCGTCGTAAAATTCCTCCTGTAATCCACTGTTCATGAATCTTGCCCTTCTGATACTTTGCTTTCAACAAGTCGTGTCTATCCTGCACAATCTTTAATCTATATTTAAAAACATCTGACATCACAAATGTGGACTTCGCTTCAAATAGCTGCATCCAATACACACTTCCGAAGGCCTGCCTAATTTTGATATAATTGGCCTTGGCCAAGTTTAGTAATCTTCCCTTCGGACGACTCTCTCATTTATCTACGAGTATGCTAAAATACACAGAATTGTGGTCACTGTCCCCAAGGAAATCCCACTACACAAATTCTACAACCTGTCCTGGCTCATTCCCCAGTCCCAGGTCCAGTATGGCTTCTTCCCTCGTCGGCTATTGACATACTGCCATAGAAAACTCTCCTAGACGCCTCTTACAATTCTACACCATCCAGATCTCTGGCGCTAAGTTTTTTCCAGTTAATGTTGGAAGAACAAAATCTCCCATAACCACTACACTATTGCCTCAACATCTTTCCATAACCTGTTTTCGTATTTGCTCTTCTGCCTCACGCTCACTGCTGGGATGCCTGTACTACAGCCTCTTTTTGTACTAAGTGCTCTTGTTGATTGGGTCAGCACTGAAGGAGTACATTATTATCAGCTGTTCAGTACGAAAGGAAAGGGGACTCTTTTACCCACTACTGAATCGTTTGGTGCTAATCCCTGACGGGGAAGTGATTGTTTTTCATGACTTTCCGTTTCTCTCTTAACGCGTGCTAAAGTAATACAATAAGGGATCATGGAATGCCGACAGTGCGGAAACAAGTAATTTGCTGCAACGAATCTACAAAGACCACCCAAAGGTCAATGCTCCAAGAGTCACTCTTCTATCCAATTATTCTGCATTTGCCTCATTTTCGGGGGTTCAATACTGAGCGAGTGCCTGACTATTATGCAACGCAGGACTGTAGCAGCATTCGTTATTGAAGTTCCAGTCCGGTTGGAATCCCAGATTGTCGGGTACTCAGTACTGACGGAGGGCCTCATTATGTCAACATGAGAGAGTGGCACACATTTGCTTAGTAAGTACTGAGAATGTGCACATAGTCAATGGGTCAGTTGAGAGGCAGTGCCTCATTTTCAGAGGTCACCCCATCAGTCTGACACTGTGACAGTGCTTCTCAGTACTTACCTGTCATCGTGTTGCACTTACACAATAAAGACTCTTTCACAATGGAGCAGTGCCTCAGTATTGGTCATCTGACAATGATGAATTCCCTCAGTACTGACCGTCTGGCAATGATGTTATTCCACAATTCTGACCATCTGGCATTCCTGACACTCTATACATTTGAGGAGAAAGTGAGGATTGCAGATGTTGGAGATCAGAGCTGAAAATGTGTTGCTGGAAAAGCACAGCAGGTCAGGCAGCATCCAAGGAGCAGGAGAATCGAAATTTCGAGCATATGCCCTTCTTCAGGAATGGGGAAAGTGTGTCCAGCAGGCTAAGATAAAAGGTAGGGAGGAGGGACATGGGGCAGGGGCAATCGAAACGTGATAGATGGAAGGAGGTCAAGGAGAGGGTGATAGGCCGGAGTAGGGGTGGGGGCGGAGAGGTCAGGAAGAAGATTGCAGGTTAGGAAGGCGGCGCTGAGTTCGAGGGAGTTGACTGAGACCTGGTGGGGGAGGGGAAATGAGGAAACTGGAAAAATCTAAGTTCATCCCTTGTGGTTGAAGGGTTCCTAGGCGGAAGATGAGGCGTTCTTCCTCCAAGCTTCGTATTTCTATGGTTTGGCGATGGAGGAGTCCAAGGACCTGCATGTCCTTGGTGGAGTGGGAGGGGGAGTCGAAGTGTTGAGCCACGGGGTGGTTCGGTTGGTTGGTCCGGGTGTCCCAGAGGTGTTCTCTAAAACGTTCCGCAAGTAGGCAGCCTGTCTCCCCAATATAGAGGAGGCCACATCGGGTGCAGCGGATGCAATAAATGATGTGTGTGGAGGTGCAGGTGAATTTGTGGCGGATATGGAAGGATCCCTTGGGACCTTGGAGAGAAGTAAGGGGGGAGGTGTGGGCGCAAGTTTTGCATTTTTTACGGTTGCAGGGGAAGGTGCCAGGAGTGGAGGTTGGGTTGGTGGGGGGTGTGCACCTGACGAGGGAGTCACGGAGGGAGTGTTCTTTTCTGAACGCTGATAGGGAAGGGGAGGGAAATATATCCTTGGTGGCGGGGTCCATTTGGAGGTGGCGGAAATGACGATGTATATGGAGGTTGGTGGGGTGGTAGGTGAGGACCAGTGGGGTTTTGTCCTGATGGCGATTGGAGGGGCGGGGCTCAAGTGCGGAGGAGCGGGAAGTGGAAGAGATGGGATGGAGGACATCGTCGATCACGTCTGGATGGAAATTGCTGTCTTTGAAGAAAGGGCCATCTAGGTTGTACGATATGAGAACTGGTCCTCCTGGGAGCAAATGCGGCGGAGACGAAGGAATTGGGAATATGGGATGGCGTTTTTACAGGGGGCAGGGTGGGAGGAGGTGTAGTCTAGGTAGCTTTGGGAGCCGGTCGATTTATAGTAAATATCCGTGATGATTCGGTCGCCCGAGGTAGAAATGGAAAGGTCTAGGAAAGGGAGGGAGGAGTCTGAGACGTTCCAGGTGAATTTGAGGTCGGGGTGGAAGGTGTTGGTAAGGTGGATGAACTGTTCAACCTCCGCATGGGAGCACGAGGCAGCGCCGATAGAATCATCGATGTAACATCGGAAAATGTGGGAGGAGGGTGCCAGTTTAGCTGTGGAAGATGGACTGTTCAACATCTCCTACGAAGAGGCAGGCATAGCTAGGGCCCATACGGGTGCCCATGGCCGCTCCTTTGGTTTGGAGGAAGTGGGAGGATTGGAAAAAGAAGTTGTTCAGGGTGAGGACCAGTTCAGTCACTCGAAGGAGGGTGTCAGTGGAAGGGTACTGGTTGGTACGGCGGGAAAGGAAGAAGCGGAGGGCTTTGAGTCCTTCGTGATGGGGTATGGAGGTGTACAGGTACTGGATGTCCATGGTGAAGATAAGGCGTTGGGGACCAGGGAAGCGAAAATCGTGGAGGAGGTGTAGGGCATGGGTGGTGTCCCAAACGTAGGTGTGGAGTTCTTGGACTAAGGGGGACAGGACCGTGTCGAGGTATGCAGAGATGAGTTCGTTGGGGCAGGAGCTGTCTGAGACAATGTGTTGGCCGGGACAGTCAGGTTTGTGGATTTTGGGCAGGAGGGAGAATCGGGAGGTGCGGGGTTGTGGGACGATGAGGTTGGAGGCGGTGGATGGGAGATCCCCTGAGGTGATGAAGTAATGGATGGTCTGAGAGATGATGGTTTGGTGGTGGAAGGTTACGTCATGGTCAAGGGGGCAGTAGGAGGAGGTGTTCACGAGCTGGCGTTTCGTCTAAGCGGTGTAAAGGTCGGTGTGCCAAACTACTACCGCGCCTCCCCTGTCTGCCAGTTTGATAGTGAGGTTGGGGTTGGAACGGAGGGAGTGGAGGGCTGCACGTTCCGAGGGTAAGAGGTTGGAGTGGGTAAGAGGGGTGGAGAGGCTGAGGCGGTTCATGTCGCGGCGGCAATTGGATATGAAGAGATCGAGAACTGGGCCATGCCACCACTAAATGCAGTTAATATTTGTACTGTAATCAGTGAACAATAAGTGGGAGAATTGTTGCAGAGAGATATTCAAAGGAAGAATTGGAGCAGGACGTCTGGAAATACTGTCGGAAATATGATGCCTGATATCAGTCAGTTAGATATCTTTGTTCCATGTGGTGCAAAGGGCGAATAATTTACAGCAACAGAACAGAACGAAGTGGAACAGATGCGGAAAATTATTGCAGAGCATCAGTAAATGGAAGACTGTCACAGTGCCGTCCCGCAATTCTGATTGTTTGACAGTGCTGCAAAACCACATTACTGACCTTCTCAATACAAACACGGCCACAACTCTAATACCTGAGGCACTGCAACAGTATCGAACCTCTACCAATTGAGACACTCCTTCACAACTGAACCTCCAGCAATTAGTCGCTGCCTCAGAACCTAACCACTGACAGTAACGCACTCTCACATATCTAACCATCTGACTCCGAAGCACTAACCTCCGTGTTGAAGATCTGATAGTGCAGAAAAAACATCCTCTAATTTGGTAGCACTCGCTCAATTCTGAACTGTTATAAAATGGCCAGTGCCTCAGCAATGACACTCTCATAAGGGTACTGCCTCAGAACTGAATCTCTGACACTGTCGCAATCCCTCACTTTGACCCTATTTAAATGAGACTCATGGGTCAGTATTAACCGTCTACCACTGATCCTAAAATCGTGCTGCACCCGCCCAATTCTGACCATGTTATATTGAGACAGCAGTTCATATTGACCACGGTTAGTAACGCTATCCCTCATTTCTGACCGTCTGACAATGAGACACCATTTCTAAACGTGTGGCAACCACTCAATTTTGACCCCTTACAATAAGAAACTGCCTCAGAACGGACCTTCTGACAATGACGCTCTGCCTCAGTCCTACCCATCTGATAATGAGGACTTTACACAGAACCGACCCTCTGACAGTGCAGCATACCTTAGGACTGACTTTTTATTGTGGAACTCCTTCAATTCTTGACACCCTTATAATAAGTCACTGTGTCGGTATTGTCCCTCCGATAATAAAACATTCCCAAATCTCCCAGTCTGTGATAGAGCTTCAATACCTCAGCCCTCACCTTCTAATCATATTACTCTCCCTCAGTTCTGACCACAATGCATTGAGGTACTGCCTCTGACATAATCTGATAACAAAGTGGAATGCTTCGGAATGAATGCATGACAAGAAGGCACATCGTCGTTTTGAACCTCTGCTAATGAGGCCTTGCAAAACCCAATACAGACTATGCAATTTTGATGCACATTCTCAACAGTCCCTCACAGTGAGGCAATGCGTGAGGGCTGACCTTCAAAAACTGTGGCGGTCCCTCAGAAAACATTCTCTGACAATGGGCCACTGCCACATTGCGGACTCTCTGACAATAACTCATACAATCCGGACTGATGCTAAGATAGAACTGCATGTTTGTAACACAACGACGTACTGCCTCTGTGTTTATCAATTTCAACTTACACTGCACGATTTTTCCCATTATCTGAGATATTGAAGCAATGATGTTCAGAACTGTGGGAATGCATCATTGTCAAATGTTCAATACTGAGGTATTGCCTTTTTATCAGAGTTTAAAAACTGAGGGAGTGTCTCATTATTTCGGGGGATGTAATGTCGTACTGCAACAATAAATGAGAGGACTGGTAATTTTAAATAGGAGCTTTTGGACAGGATAATACTGAATGGGAGAATTAGAGCAGAGCACACCCAAATGGGAGATCAATAAAAGGGAGAATTGTGTAGGGCAGCAGTTAGTGCTAATCTTTTTCACGTTGTCGAAAAAAGTGGAAAATTTGTGGGGGATGCCAGTAACAGAGAGGATTGGAGCAGAGCATATGGTTTGGGAGAACACGAGCAGGAAATCAGTGAATAAGAGGAATGTTGCAAAAGAAGTAATGAAGTGGAGATTTTAATACATGATTTTTTTTTTTAAATGTGAGAAGTGCACGATTACCTGCAAGATGTGCATCAGGGAGCAAATAATGGGGTAATTTTGCAGTTCACCAGGTGGAGGATTTGTGCAGGATTGGTGATTGTGAGAATTGGTGGAAAGCAGGAGAGCCCGAAGGAGAGTCATGGAGATGTACAGCACGAAACTACTCTTCATTTCAACTCGTCCGTATCTGAACTTAAAAATTCTGGCAGCGTACCACTGAAAGGGAGAGTCGTTGCAGGGAATTGCTAAATGAAAAAATTGTGCTCGAGCTTTCTGAATTTGAGAATTTGGAGCAGGACATCAGATAATGGGAGGATTGTTACAGTATAACAATAAATGAGATAATTGGGATAAGGCAATAATGGAAATTTGGAGTAGAGCACCTCTGAATGGAAGAATTGGGCTGTTGTAAACTCAGTGAATCCTGAAACAATTCCATAACACTCACTCTGTGAAAAGTCACTGCCACAGGACTGAAATACTTCTTCATTTCCTACTATCTGGCAAAGACATATTCATTCGGTACAAACATTCTGGCAGAGTTTCCGTATCTTAGCAGTGATCCTCGAATTATGTTGCATTCCCTCGTTTCCGAACCCTTACAACGAGGCACTGGCTGAGGATTGACGCTCTCTTATTAACGCACACACGCATTTCATCAGTGTAATGATGTCAGAATTGAAGGCTGCTTCATGAAGACAAAGGCAGTACTGAAGAGAGTAATTAGCTGAGCGAGTATTTAGGAATTTTGGCATTGGTGCTTTGAAATGCAGGTATTCGCTCACTACAAATCCTCTGACTAGGTACTGCCTCTGTCCTCATCCTCTCATCATGTATTCTTACCTCATTCCAATGAGGAACTGAGGGAGTGCAGGGGTAACAAAGCGTCAATAATCAGACATTGTCTATTTAAACAGTGTCAGAAATGAGGGAGTACTTCACAATTGAACCAATAATACTGAGGTATTGGAACCCTGTCAGAAGTTTAACGGTGAGGGAGTGCTTCATTGTCAGAGGGACACATGTGAAGAACTGTGTATTGTCTGAGTTCATTCCTGACTTGCCAGAGATGCTTAGTGATTCTCTGAAAAATGACAGGTTCCCAAGCCCAAGTTTCCTACTTAGAGGTGTTCAGCTCGAATTCTCCTGTCAAGTATTGCCCTGTCCCAGTTCTCCCATTTACTGCTACACTGCTCCAACTTTCCTAACTGACCTGCTGCAAATTCTCATATTCTTCCCTTATGGTGTCGCGCTGGTAGAATTCTTCTATTTAGGCATGGATGAGTCGGACCAAAAGATCTTTTTCCGTGTTCTACATCTTTATGACTTGATTTAGGGCTTAACCGCTCTGCACTAATTCTTTCATTTACCATGTCAGCAAAATGTGGATAAACATATGGATGAAAGTAGAATATTGTAGGACAGATACGTTTCAGATTGGTTCCACAGATCGGAACAACTTCGCGGGCAGAAAGGCCTGTTCTGGGCTGTAATGTTCTATGTTCTAATATATGGAAATGCACCAACTTTCCCATTGAGTGGTATCCTGCCCCATTTCACCCACTTAGAATTTAATTATATCTCCATGAATTCTCCAATTATTGATATCCTGCATCACTTTTTCCATCCAGTTGCTCCGTGAAACACCTTCTGCATAATAGTGCCCTACTCATTTTTGTACAAAGTTAAAAATCACACAACACCAGGTGGTTGTAGGAGCGGCGCTCCGAAAACTAATGCTTCCAATTAAGACAGTTGGACTATAACCTGGTGTTGTGTGATTTTTAACAGGTTAGCTGAAATGGCCATGCTAAATTACCTATCGTTTTCGGTATTTTGTACATGAGGTGCATTAATTAGGGGCAATTATAGGATAATAGAGAAAGAGATTGAGTAGGGAGGGTACTCTTCAGAGGATCGGTGTGCACCTGCTGGGCCACACGTTCTATGTCCACACTGGAGGGATTATATGATTTTATAAAAAGGACATAGGGCAGTATTGAGCAAAATCAATATTATTGGAAAATTTTCTGTGGCTTTCTGCGTCATTTATATCATTTGTTCGTTCGGTTCTGGCGAGAGTATTGTGAGCAGTTCTAAAATTCACATCACTGCAGGGATGTGACAGCACTTGGAACCGTGCAGTAGAGATTTATCAGGATAATGTATAATTGAAAAGCTTCAGTTATAAAGAGAGTTTAGGCAGGCTGGGATTGTTTTTCTTCGCGCAGAGGCGATTGAAAGAATACAAGATTGAGATGTACAAAATAATGAGGTAGACTGAAAGAAACGTTTCTCGTTGATGAATATATCAATCACTGGGGAGCATAGATTTGAGTTAAGAGGCAGTAAGGTTTGAGTAACGTTTTCAGCTATGGTGTGTTGGAATCTGGAATTAACATCAAGGGTCAGAAGCCCTCCTAAATTTAAGAACCGTTCAGATGTGAATTTGTGATGCTAAATTATACAGGACTCTCGGGTAAGTGACTTAAATGACAAGTTAGGGTAATTTAGCGGTTGTTATTGTTTAGTACCAACACAGAGGCTGAGGGAAATCTTTCTGCATAGAAGTCCTGTGTCGTACCTCTGCCCGTTACCGCGCGAGTCAGAGGTTTATTTTCCCATCGGGAAAACCGTTTGCTTTTGGGGCAACTCTGCCGTTAACGCTGTTGTATTTCAGCGCCAGGAGCTAGGATTCGAATTCAGCCTTGAGAGACTAAATGTGTGGAGGTTGCACGTTCTCGCACGCGGGTTCCTTCCAGCTACTCCAGCTTCGTCACCCAGTCTAAGCGTATGCACGTTAGTTTAATGTAAAATAAACCTCAAATAAATTTAAGTGCTGTAAATCAGAGACAAAATTAAGAATTACAGCACAAGAGGATTCGGAGTTAATGTTTTGGATTGAGTGAGCCTTCCTCTGTATAGCTCTCTACTGAGGCTTTGACACTGCTTTCTCTCCACTGACGATGTCAGACCGCAGAGCTGTCCTACTAATTTCTATTTTCGTCAGTGAATACTCAATCCGGTTTTGGAAAGAAAGGGTAGGGGATTGTGTTGCTCTTCGGTGGCACGGTACAGATTCAATGGGCCAAACGGTCATTGTCTGCACTGTAGGGATTCTAACATCTTTTACTCTATGAGCTTATGTCTTTTGTTTGCATTTTTTAAAAGTCCCTCTAAAATGTGAACTGCAAAAGTGCACGCAATATTCTACCTGCAGCTGAATGAATAAACGAGATATGTTTAAGATTTGGAAATTGGACACTTCGATCCTAAGTTCGGGTTATTAATACCTGTCCATCCATTATTGATGTGACATGCCACAGGAAGGACAATGCTCTCTGAATAAGAATGGGGATGGACTGCACCTCCTGGGGACAGAGTGTCAGTGTCCGTGAAATTTGCAAGCAGCACCTTGTGCCCATGTTGGAATGAAAAGCATTTCGTAGATTTGTTTCGGATTGAAATGTTTACTGGAAGCAGGAACCTGAGGAAGATATTCATTCTACCCCACTTCCCAATATCCAATATCCAATCTCACCTTTTGCCCGCACAATGCAGGAAACTTTCTCTCCGGACATCTGGTCGAATATTCCTTGAATCCCAGCACTTTCCTGAACAGCACCATTCCGCAAAATCACATAAGACATAATACCTGCCAGTTTACAATATTTCACATAACTGTCCAAGGTTCCAGACCTTTTTTCCAGTGATTTATCTGCACTTTCCTCCACCTAGGCGTTATTTCCTGCCCACAATGTGATCTCTCTACACTAGAGAGAGGTAAACAGAGTGGAAAATAAATTTATGAATCCACTATGTTGACATGCCATCATCTCATTCTCCAGGCTGCTGCAGTTCTCCCGCAATGTGCAGCTGGAAGAGCAGCACCCCATTTTCTAGTAAGCGATCATTCAGGCTTCAGTACCAAAATCGAGTTTTATCATTTGAGAAACTGACGCCTTCTTTCACCTTCCTGATCCACCCGCACATCCCATCAGTTGCGAAAATGGATTGCTGGACTCGAAACGATATCGCTCCTTTCTCTGCACAGATGTACAAGACCTCTGCTTTTGTTCAGACTCTTCTGCTTTTCTTCAGAGAACTTTGTTCCGTTCTGCAGGAATCGTCTGCTTTCAGGAGAGGATGTTCAGAGGAGTCTGTAGATGTTGCTCGCCTGGACCATTCCTAATGAGAAGACAGGAGAGCTAGGTTGGCGCTGTTTATCTGAGTGCAGAGAAGACTGAGGAACCGAGTAATCGGCTCATATTGTGAAGAGGGTAGACATCTGTGACAGGAATAAGGTGTTATCGGAAGGATTAATGAGGAGGGACACAGATTAAAAGCAAGAGAGAAGAGCTTTAGAAAAGATTTCGCTAGAATGCTTTCACCAGAGTTTGCTGTTTACATGGAATTTATTGACTGAATTGGTATTGCTCAGTCAACAGAATATTTCAGAGGTATGTTGTCGAGCACTTGAAGAGTCAGCGCACACGTGGATAAGACCAGGTATTGGAAAGTCGGGCGAGAGCAAACAGATATTGGGTGGGAGTCCGGAACACAGTATGTCAAGGGTGACTTTGTGTGCTATAAAACAGTAGCTGGTGTTGCTCTGTGGCGCAAGGAAAAGCGGTTTGGATTTTTGCGTCATTGTTAAGGTTGATGTTCAAAGCCAGTAGGTTCCAGTCCCACCAGAGTCGGGTTTTAGCTCATGGTTTGAAATGTGATGAGACTAGCATCGCTTGCTCACCTTCAGGATTCGTGCAGAAAACCAACTGTCTCGAAGCACAACTTTTCCCTCCGACAGACGCATATTTTCGATATCTATTAATGGTAGAGCTCGATAAATGTCTGCTACCCAGTTGGGAACAGGATGATGTGTATTGGTTGCAAAAAGACATTGAGTTATTTGGCCAGCCATGACGATATCGAATGGCAGGGCCAGTTGGTTGAATGGCCTCCTCTTTTTCCTCTCTGTCTGGGCTGTTTCTGTCAAAGGGTTTTAAACAATAACATAATGAGGACAAAGTGAATCTACACCACGGAATATTATGGTCGTCACCGTTGCCTCGCCAGTCTAACAACTGGAATAGACAGTTGGTGTTGCAGCTTTAATTCAGACAGTGAAGGATTCTCACAGCCGTCCTGTGAGACTGCACGCTCATTCACACGTGTTCCCAATTGGACACTTGGAACAAATGATCGCGTGGATATTGGGGGATCAACGAGAAATTTCCGATTTGCTGGTCTGGTTGTCCAGCCACTGTGGCGAACATGAATTTCTGCCATTCTGAATCTTACTCTGGATTCTTGCCACTTTGCAATTGAAGCTCAAATTCAATTTATCTTGCATAGCATTCATAAGTCTTCAATATTCATAAAAAACATTGCACTGATCACTTGTATGTACTAATGGTGAAGATTGTTGACGGTGGGTATCGTGTGGTTCATGTTGTTTGGATGAGCTTTCGAAAGGAAGTTGGTGAAGTGTCAGTGAATCGAATGCTGTGGCGAATTGAAGTCGATGGAATGAAAAGGCCCTTGACAGCAGAGGTGTAATATTGTCTGTAATCAACAAAGGAAGCCACACTAAGCTCATTTTCAAAAAAGTATGTTTTTCACGACATGTTTCTATGTCCTTTTCCTGAACCTGATTCTCCATAATCGATGGTCCAATGTTAGGATAACCTCCTCTGCCTTAGATTTCATTTCAGAGTCACAGCAAGAATTGTGTATTTAGATTGAAGGGCCGAGTGGTAAAATCAGAACCCCAGACAACTGATTACCCGTGGCTCGAATGGCTCAATTGGTTAGTGGGTGGCACCTATATGACAGTATAGAAAGGCGTGATGTGCTGCGGTTTTGATTTCGATCTTTGCCTGGAGCAGTTTTTACTGACAAAGACCAGAGATTATGGAAAATCAGGCTAAGGAACAGTTAAAACATAGAACATTGCAGCGCAACACAGGCCCTTTGGCACCCGATGTTGTGCCGACTTGTAATTCAAATCTGAAGTCTGTCTTAACTACGTTATTCAAGTACAATCCATGGGTTTATCCAAAGATGATTTAAATGCCCTAAACGTTGCTGCGTTTATGACTGTTGAAGGCAAGGCTTTCCACACCCTTACCACTCTCTGAGTAAGGAACCTACCACTGACGTCTGACCTATATCAATCACCACTGAATTTAAAGCTATGTCCGCTTCTGCTAGATATCATTCATCCAAAGAAAAAAGGCCTTCAATCTCCACCTTACCGAAACTTCTGATTATCATTTACGTCACTATTAAGTCACCTCTAAAAGTCTTCTCCGAGCAAGAACAGTCTCAAATCCCTCAGCATTTGCTCGTTAGTCCTTCGTACTATACTAGGCAACATCCTAGTAAATCTCCTCTTCATACTTTCCAATCCATCCACATCATTCCGATAACACGGAGACCAGAACTGTGTGCAAATCTCCAAGTGCGGCCAAATTAGAAGACTTCTAGAACTGCAACTTGACCTCTTGCCTCCGAAACTCAATCCCTCTACCAATAAAACCTCACACACCGTGCTCCTTTGAAACAAAATTATCAATCTCGTGGAAACATTCAGTAGCACTTCCTACAAATGAACCTCAATTCCATCTACTCGAATAGGTTGTATCTCAATATTCTTATCGACAACATTGTCTTTGTCATGTGTAACACTGAAGGAACATTTTCCTTCAACGCCTCCCCTATCCACGGACTGGACGTATAAATTCCTACTGCTATCCATAACTGTCCCTCATCTTACCTTCGTCACTCTTTTATTCATGACATACCAATCGAAAGCTTTAGGTTTTTCATTGATTCTACTCGGCAAGACATCTCACGTCCCCTCCTGGCTCTCCTTAACTATCTCTTTAGGCCCAATCTGGCCAACTTTTAACTCTCAAGCACTCTTACTGTGCCTTCAAGTCTCATCCTTACAGAAGACTCGTTCTTCCTCTCGACGAGAGATTCAACTTCTTTGTTAAATCAAAGCTCGCTTTCTCGACCACTACCTCACTGACTGTTGCATACATAGTTATCAAGGACAGACAGTAGCTATTCCTTGAACAAGCTCCAAAGTTGTATTGTGACCAACCCCTGCAGTTTCATTCCCCAAACTCTGCATCCTATATCTTGCCTGATCGCATTGTAATTGCCTTTCCTCCAGCTATAACTCTTGCAACGCGGTATATACCTATCCTTATCCATCACTAAACTAAATATAAACGAATTGTGTTCACGATCATCAAAGAGCTCACTTACCTCCAAATCGAACACCAGACCGGATTCATTACAAAGTACCAAAACCAATTTGACATCGCTTCTTTTGGCCTATGTACAAACTGTGTCACGTAACCCCCTGCACACATGGCATAAACTGACCCGTCTAAGTTACTCGAGCAATAGCGTTTCCAGCCAATATTAGGAAAGTTAAAGTTCTGCATAACAACTGCCCTGTTATTTTCGCTCCTCTCCAGAATCGTCTTTGAAATCCTTTCCTCGACATCTTCGGATCGTTTTGGTGTCCCATCGAAAATTCACCATCAAGTGACCTCTCTTTTCCTGATTCTGATCTTAGACAATATCGGCTCAGTCGACGAGTCCTCAGCAAACGCATTTCTGACACCGTAATACTGTGCTTGACTAACAATGCCACATCTCTTCTACTATTACCATCTTCCCTGTTCTTACTGAAATCTCTAAATCCTGGAACCTACAATAACCATTCCTGTGCCTGCTCTATCCAAATCTCCAAAATGGCCACAACATCGGAATGCCAGGTACCAACCCATGCAACAAGTTTCATCGAAAATAGAACATAGAACTTCATAGAAGTTCATCCACCATATTCTGGATGCTCCTGGCATTGGTGTAGACACACTTCAAACCACCTTGCTGCTTGCTTGTGCACTCTTGCGACCTTGAAACCTTATTTATGACCGCACTAATCACAACCTCCTGTAAACTGACGCTACAATACACGTTCCCTCTGAATTCATTTAAAACCTCCCGAAAGGCATTAGTAAATTCCCCCTTCCCCTCCTAGAATATTGGGTCTTCTCGGGTTCACGTGAAGACCATCCTTTGTGTTGAGGTCCCATCTACCCTAGAATGACCACCAATTATGCAAGTACCAGAATCCCTCCCTCCTGCAAAATCACTGTAGCAACCTGTTCAACTCCTCTCTCCCTATTCCTCGCTTCACACGCACATAGCATGGGCAAGAAATCAGAGATAACAACTTTGTGTATTCTGGCTCTAGGTTTCCACCTTAGCTCCCGGAATTTTTGCCTCCGTTTTTTACTATCTATGTCAGAGGTACGTATGTGGACCAAAACTTGGGGCAGCTCCCCTATCCCGAAAACGATCCAAGACATCAGGAATGCTGGCACCCTGGGAGGCAACACACCAGCACGAGTCTGTCTCATTCCCACAGAATCTCACATCTGTCCCCCCAGCTACAGAGTCCCCAATGACGAACGCTCCACTACTCCTCTCTCCCCTTCGAGTCTGAGCAACAGCGACAATCTCTGTTCCAGACACCTGTACCCCGTGGCGTACCCCTGCTAAATCATCTCCCCCAACAGTATCCAAAAAAGTTGTATTGTTATTGAAGGAGACAATCACATTGGATCCCTGTACTGCCTCTCGGTCCCCCTTTCCTCCGACGTCTGTAACCCATCTACCTTTCCCCTGTACCTAACGTGTCACGGTCTCCCTGTAACTACTCTCAATTGCGCCCTTAGACTCCCGAATGATCCGAACTACAGCTCCAGTTCCCTAACCCTCTTTCGGATGAGTTAGAGTTGTCTACACTTCCTGCAGATGCAGACAGCAGAAATATTAATCGTGAAACTTACCTCCCTCATTTTACAGGAGCAACATTCAGATCACCACAATGCATCCCCATTGATCTGATTTCCCAGACACACTATACACATATAAAACAGATGCAAAACAATGTTGAATAAAGCAACATTTATTCGAGAAGTCCAGATTATGATTTCGATGAGTGTTCTGCCCTTGGGAAACACCTCAATTATGAGAGAACAGCTACAATATTGCCCAGGTGAATAATCCATCTGTGGATTGAGAAACAGAGGTGATGCTTGAGCTCGGTACATTTTGTCATATCAATGATGCTGAGCTGGGTTAAATTGTAGGAAAGGCTTTTTATCTCCTTTCATAGTGTTGCATTTGCTGCAAACTCGCACATGTTATTAAACCAATGCGAAAGGAATTGGATTTATTTTTTGGACTGTTTAAAAGTTCTTGGAAAAACTGATATCAAAATGATAAAGTTTCTTTAAAGTACTGCTGTGAAGAGCAGAGGGTTTAAGCAGGAGTAATTTTCGAGTCTTTTCAAATGATTTTTTGGGCGGAGATCAGTGATGACTGCAGCGAAGTGTTCACGGCAACAGGTGATAATAATAATAGTGTGTCACTTCGACAGATCAATTCCTACTCAGTGTGGTATAATTTCCCTTTAATGAGATGTTCGTGTCACCATAGTCTTTTGGAAAGGTGAGTGGGGAAATTGGGATGCTTCTGGAAACCTAAGACGGTGCGAGAATTAATCCCACTCTGTTGGTGTGACTTAGTATCATAATCAAGAAATGCAGCAGACTGAACTTACAGGTTTCCCTTCAACACAGAGCTAAATCAAACATCTCTGATTTTTTTACAATTTATAATAATTCACGTGGAACAAGCTACTACACCTTTCAAAACCACCAACTCTTTTTATACATCGTCATTTTCAGTTGAAAGTGTTATGCAATTTCTTTCCAATTAATGCTATGCAATTCAAGAGAACACCCCTTCCGTCTACCCATCCCGGCAGCCCAGACTACCTGTCCCTATTAAATACACTCCTTGTGTGTCTGCAGACGGTTTTTCAAATCAGCTACTGGAACGATTTTTTCTCTGAAAAAAAAAAATCCCGAATTCAATAACTGTCAGAATGAAAACAAAATCCGTGCTCCAAACTTTCCTTTATCATTGACTGCTGGTCCTGAAGCTCTAAACTGTAGTTATCGACGCATTCCATTGAGGGAATTTCCCTCCTATTCACTCTCACCAAATACGCACCATCTGGTAAACCTCCATGAGGACACAACTCAGTCTTTCTTGTTTTCAATCCACGTGATCTATTCGTTTTTTCATCAATTCCATTCAACCCACCTTGTATTATATAAAGGCTTTATCTCCCAGTAAACCCGGTTGGATTGCTTTACAATGTTTTCGTATTCAAGTAAACACTGCCCTTACCTTCCTAACGTCTTTATACTCCAGTAAATGCCCTCCATATCTTTTATCTAGTCTCCATATCTCGGCAAATTCCCTCTTGAGAAAGGATGCTGGGTCCAATTCAACACATGAAAACTCGCTGTCATGCTGTACAATTTCATTTCCAGTTTATATAAGGTGGGGACTCTTTTACCCACTACTGAATCGTTTTGTGCTAATCCCTGACGGGGAAGTGATTGTTTTTCATGACTTTCCGTTTCTCTCTTAACCCGTGCTAAAGTAGTACAATAAGGGATCATGGAATGCCGACAGTGCGGAAACAAGTAATTTGCTGCAACGAATCTACAAAGACCACCCAAAGGTCAATGCTCCAAGAGTCACTCTTCTATCCAATTATTCTGCATTTGTCCCTGAATACTGCCCTTATCAACAGTCTATCTAAGCTGGAATCAAACTGGGGGCTTTGGCACTGATTGGCAGCAGTACTCACTACTAATCCACCACACCACACTGCAGCAATATTGCAAGAGACATATAGAGGCGTGTGAAGTGCCAATATTGAGACCAAGTCTTAACTAGAGCAGCTTTTATTAACATAGGCTACTGGTTGTTCTCGCCTCCGTTTCAGTAAGATGATAGCAAACGACGATGAGCAGAATAGATGTTTTTTGGCAAGTACCAATTTCCGGGATTTCGGTGTTGTTTCGCTCATTTATGCTTTTTTGACTCATTTAGGAGTTTGAAATTGTCTGCTATTGACAAAAGGTCATTTATATCTATCCAGAATAGACATGGTCCGAATGCTACCTTCTGGAACTAGCACTGTGCACTCTCCTCGAGTATGGAAAACAATGCCCTCTCAGACGATGCTACATCTCAGCTGCCATGGGACTTCCCATTCCATCGGATTCAATTCTTCACAGAATTACACACAGCAAATCTTGTCACTGAGAAATTCTTTATATGATTTCAAATCATGTGAGCAGAGTGTTACAGTGGCACAAAATCCCAGAGGTCATTCCATGCTCTGCTGTTCATCATTTCGCTGACATCGGGTGAACTATCTGCTGCTCAATAAAATTTACTCATGTGTTTTAAGACGCAAGACAAACTGCCTCAGCTGTTTGCTGTTATCAGTGAATTACTCAATCTCTCAAACGTTGTTATTGAACACGGGCCAAGTTGTCCCTTTTCCCCCGAAAAGGCGTCAAGATTATGGCCTGATACACTTTGAACTGTTCCCTGCCATTCTGGGATGATTTGAGTGGGAAAATGTATTCTCTAAGCTAGTAACAAAGTGAGGAAGTTTATACAGATCAGCTGTTGCATGTCTGTGTAACAGGAATCCCTGCAGTCACACTCGATGCTGACTCAGACAGCAGCACAGCAGCAACCACCCTGCGGTAACGAGAAGGACACAGACAGAGTTCTCCATAACTGGAAGAGATTCTCGCTTTCGGAGAGGCTCTGCATCTGTCTCGCTCTGTCTCAGAGGGAGTAATTTGGACGATTTACTGAACGGAAGTTTAGTTCTAGTGTTTGCCACAATCACAGAGACTTGGTTACAGGGGGGTCAGGACTGGCAGTTAAACCTCCATGGTTTTTCAACTTATCGAAAAGACAGAGAGGTGGGCAGAGGGGGTGGGGTTGCCTTGTTAGTTAAGAACAAAATTAAATCTATGGTATTGAATGACATAGCGTCGGATGATGTGGAGTCTGTGTGGGTGGAATTGAGGAACCACAAAGGCAAAAAAAAAAACATAATTGGAGTTGTGTATAGACCTCCTAACAGTGGTCAGGACCAGGGACGCAACATGTACCGGGAAATAGAGAAGGCATGTCAGAAAGGCAAGGTTACATTGATCATGGGGGACTTCAATATGCAGATGGACTGGGTAAATAATGTTGTTAGTGGATCTAAAGAAAGGGAATTCATGGAATGCTTACAGGATGGCTTTTTGGAACAGCTTGTCATGGAGCCCACAAGAGAGCAGGCTATTCTGGACCTAGTGCTTTGCAATGAACCAGACTCTATAAAAGATCTTAAAGTAAGGGAACCCTTAGGAAGTAGCGACCATAATATGATAGAGTTCAGTCTGGAGTTTGAAAGGGAGAAGGCAAAATCGGATGTAATGGTGTTACAGTTGAATAAAGGTAATTATGAGGGCATGAGAGAGGAACTGACTAAAATAGACTGGAAGCAGAGGCGAACCGGGAAGACAGTAGAGTAAAAATGGCAGGAGTTTGTAGGTATAATTGTAAATGAACTGTACAGAGGTTCATTCCCAAGAAAAGAAAGATTAACCAGGGAGGGATTAGACAACCTTGGCTGACAAAGGAAGTCAGGAAATGTATTAAAGAAAATGAGAGATCCTATAAAGTGGCTAAAAACAGTGGGAAATCAGAAGATTGGGAAGGATACAAAAGCAAACAGAGGATAACAAAGAGTGGAATAAGAAAGGAGAGGATCAAATATGAAGGTAGGCTAGCCAGTAATATTAGAAATAATAGTAAAAGTTTCTTTCAGTACATAAGAAACAAACGACAGGCAAAAGTAGACATTGGGCCACTTCAAACTGATGCAGGAAGCCTAGTGATGGGAGATAAGGAAATAGCAGGAGAACTTAACAAGTACTTTGCGTCAGTCTTCACAGTGGAAGACATGAGTAATATCCCCAAAATTAAAGGGTGTCACGGGGCTGAGTTGAGTATGGTTGCCATTACGAAAGAGATAGTGCTAGAAAAGTTAAAAAGTCTTAAAATTGATAAATCTCCTGGCCCCGATGGGATACACCCTCGAGCTCTGAGAGAGGTGGCTGAGGAAATAGCAGAGGCATTGGTTGAGATCTTTCAAGAGTCACTGGAGTCAGGAAAGGTCCCGGATGATTGGAAGATGGCTGTTGTAACCCCCTTGTTCAAGAAAGGATCAAGGCAAAAGATGGAAAATTATAGGCCAATCAGCTTAACCTCGGTTGTTGGTAAAATTCTAGAATCCATCATTAAGGATGAGGTTTCTAAATTCTTGGAAGAGCAGAGTCTGATTAGAACAAGTCAACATGGATTTAGTAAAGGGAGGTCATGCCTGACAAACCTGTTGGAATTTATTGAAGAGGTAACAAGTAGGTTAGACCAGGGAAACCCAGTGGATGTGGTCGATCTAGACTTTGAAAAGGCCTTTGATAAGGTGCCACACGGGAGGCTGCTGAGCAAGGTGAGGGCCCATGGTGTTCGAGGTGAGCTGCTGGGATGGATTGAGGATTGGCTGTCTAACAGAAGGCAGAGAGTTGGGATAAAAGGTTCTTTTTCAGAATGGCAGCCGGTGCTGGGGCCACAGCTGTTCGCATTATATATTAATGATTTGGATGAGGGAACCGGTGGCATTCTAGCGAAATTTGCCGATGATACGAAGTTAGGTGGACCGGCAGGTAGTACTGAGGAAGTGGGGAGGCTACAGAAGGATCTAGACAGGTTGGGAGAGTGGTCCAGGAAATGGCTGATGGAATTTAACGTCAGCAAGTGCGAGGTCTTGCACTTTGGCAAAAAGAATAAAAGCATAGACTACTTTCTAAATGGTGAGAAAATTAATAAAGCCAAAGCACAAAGGGATCTGGGAGTGCTAGTCGAGGATTCTCTAAAGGTAAACATGCAGGTTGAGTCCGTGATCAAGAAAGCGAATGCAATGTTGTCTCTTATCTCAAGAGGGTTGGAATATAAAAGCAGAGATGTACTACTAAGACTTTATAAAGCTCTGGTTAGGCCTTATTTAGAGTACTGTGTCCAGTTTTGGTCCCCATACCTCAAGAAGGACATACTGGCACTGGAACGTGTCCAGCGGAGATTCACACGGATGATCCCTGGAATGACAGGTCTAACATATGAAGAACGGCTGAGGATACTGTGATTGTATTCGTTGGAGTTTAGAAGATTAAGGGGAGACTTAATAGAGACGTACAAAATAATACATGGCTTGGAAAAGGTGGATGCTAGGAAATTGTTTCAGTTAAACGAGGAGACTCGGACCCGTGGACACAGCCTTAGAATTAGAGGGGGTCATTTCAGAACAGAAATGCGGAGACATTTCTTCAGCCAGAGAGTCGTGGGCCTGTGGAATTCATTGCCACGGAGTGCAGTGGAAGCCGGGACGCTAAATGTCTTCAAGGCCGAGATTGATAGATTCTTGTTGTCTAGAGGAATTAAGGGCTACGGGGAGAACGCTGGTAAGTGGAGCTGAAATGCGCATCAGCCATGATTGAATGGCGGAGTGGACTCGATGGGCCGAATGGCCTTACTTCCACTCCTATGTCTTATGGTCTTATTGTCTTATGGTCCCTTTTGCTCACCCTTCCTCATTTTCCCACCCTCTCACTCCCACCAGTACCCCAACCCCTGCACAAGCCTTTGGTTCACAGGGAGCAGAAGAGCACATTGACGCTTCTCTCCCCCACCTGTTCCTGCCAGTGGGCTTTCCATTGTAAAGGCTTTCCATTTTCTAGCCATCCTTTTACCTGTAAAATCCCTCGCAAATCAACTTTTGAAAGTTCTTGCCTAATGCCTTCAAAATTGGCCTGTCTCTAATTTAGAACTTTAACTTTTTGATCCGGCCTATCCTTCAACATTACTATTTTAAAACTAATAAAATTATGGTCACTGGCTCCAAAGTGTTCCTCCACTGGACTGTCCTGATAGATTGAAGAATAAAACTGGGTGTCTATAGATTAAGGTGTAAAATATCAGCACAATGTTGTTAACACCGAGGTGTCACCAACTCAATGAAGCAGCTGCACAGTGGTCGGTGGCTGTCTGTTTATACCTCAGGATAATCAGGTTGTGTTTCACTTCTCAAACTGGGGGATCTGAACATTTCTTTCTGGAGAAAGTGAGGTCTGCAGATGCTGGAGATCAGAGCTGGAAATGTGTTGCTGGAAAAGCGCAGCAGGTCAGGCAGCATCCAGGGAACAGGAGAATCGACGTTTCGGGCATAAGCCCTTCTTCAGGAATGAGGAAAGTTTGTCCAGCAGGCTAAGATAAAAGGTAGGGAGGAGGGACTTGGGGGAGGGGCGTCGGAAATGTGATAGGTGGAAAGAGGTCAAGGTGAGGGTGATAGGTCAAGCTGGAGTGGGGGCGGAGAGGTCGGGAAGAAGATTGCAGGTTAGGAAGACGGTGCTGAATTTGATGGATTTGACTGAGACAGGGTGGGGGGAGGGGAAATGAGGAAACTGGTGAAATCCGAGTTCATCCCTTGTGGTTGGAGGGTTCCTAGCCGGAAGATGAGGCGTTCTTCCTCCAACCGTCGTTTTGTTGTGGTCTGACGATGGAGGAGTCCAAAGACCTGCATATCCTTGGTGGAGTGGGAGGGGGAATTGAAATGTTGAGCTACAGGGTGGTTGGGTTGGTTGGTCCGGGTGTCCCAGAGGTGTTCTATGAAACGCTCTGCAAGTAGCCGGCCTGTCTCCCCAATATAGAGGAGGCCACATCGGGTGCAGAGGATGCAATAGATGATGTGTGTGGAGGTGCAGGTGAATCTGTGGCGGATATGGAAGTTTCCTTTGGGCCTTGGAGGGAGGTGAAGGGGGAGGTGTGGGCGCAAGTCTTGCACCTCCTGCGGTTGCAGGGAAAGGTGCCGGGAGTGGA
This sequence comes from Chiloscyllium plagiosum, assembly GCF_037043375.1. Taxonomy (NCBI): domain Eukaryota; kingdom Metazoa; phylum Chordata; class Chondrichthyes; order Orectolobiformes; family Hemiscylliidae; genus Chiloscyllium; species Chiloscyllium plagiosum. The sequence goes on from NW_028270178.1 coordinate 44,198,948, forward strand.
GGTTGGGTTGGTGAGGGGGTGTGGATCTGACGAGGGAGTCACGGAGGGAGTGGTCCTTACGGAATGCTGATAGGGGAGGGGAGGGAAACATATCCTTGGTGGTGGGGTCCGTTCGGAGGTAGCGGAAATGACGGTGGATGATACGCTGTATGTGGAGATTGGTGGGGTGGTAGGTGAGGACCAGTGGGGTTCTGTCCTGGTGGCGGTTGGAGGGGCGGGGTTCAAGGGCGGAGGAGCGGGAAGTGGAAGAGATGCGGTGGAGGGCATCGTCGACCACATCGGGGGCGAAATTGCGGTCCTTGAAGAAGGAGGCTATCTGGGCTGTGCGTTTTTGGAACTGGTCCTCCTGGGAGCAGATGCGGCGGAGTCGAAGGAATTGGGAAAATGGGATGGCGTTTTTACAGGGGGCAGGATGGGAGCAGTTATAGTCCAGGTAGCTGTGGGTGTCGGTCGGTTTGTAGTAGATGTCCGTGTTGATTCGGTCGCCTGAGATAGAAATAGAAAGGTCGAGGAAGGGGAGGGAGGAATCTGAGACTATCCAGGTGAATTTGAGGTCGGGGTGGTGCAACACATTTCCAGATCTGAACATTTCTCCAAACAATAAGCACACCGCATCCGTGAAACATTGCTCACAAATACAACTGACAGCAAACTTTCACATGATCGAAAGTAGCCTGAAAGGACATTTTCATCAATAAGCATCCACAGAGAACAAAGTTTGTTACGATCTAAAAGCAACGAAGATGCCCTTTCGTTAATAAACGTGTACCTGACAACATTTAAATATGAAATCTCCTGAGCTGAATTCAGACGTGCTATCATTACGCCAAAAGCTTACAAACAGGAACTCCCTTCCGGATCTGATGAAGAGAAGTGATTCTCCTGCAAAAGCTTTACAATATGACTCACAACGGAGATTACAATTAATGCCTTTCTGTCTCTCTTCCTCTTGTTTCCTCTGTGCCAATAAACAACTTCTCCTTTGGCGTGTTTTGAGAAGATTTGAAGCTTATTATGAGGTTCTGGATGTAGGTTTGCTCGCTGCGCTGGAAGGTTCATTTTCAGACGTTTCGTCAACATACACGGTATCATCTTCAGCCAGCCTCCAAATGAAGCATTGCTGATGATTCTTGACTTCACTTTATAAGCGTGGGTTAATTTGCGTTATTGATATCATTTCCTGTGGTGATGTCATTTTCCATGATGATGTCATTTTCCATGATGATGTCATTTCCTGTTCGTTTCCTCAGGGAGTGGTAAATTGGGTCGAAGTCAATGTGTTTGTCGATAGATAAAGGTTCTCAAGTTGAAGGGTCGGGCCTATCACCACTTGTCGGTAAGTGTTGACATCTGCAAGTATTGCGTTCACTTCTCAATGTAGTCTCTGGTTTAAAATGACTGTCAAGCGTCTTTTTTCTGCAGTTAGGATAACCATACTTTTATCTTTCTTTTGGTCTTTCTAGTGCTTTCCCTTCTGGTGTACTGACTCTGTTTCCTTCCGTTTTTTTTCTGCTTACCGTTAGTGCGACTAACTGTCTGATAGTTTGCTAAGTTTCTTCAATGAGATGGTTGTCTTTCAGTGTTGTTTCTAATGATATGAAGAAATCTTTCTTGCTCGCATCCTGGAAGCTGTAATTTAATCCTCTTACTAAGATGGCTTTTTCAGTGACTGTTAATGGTCGGACCGATACGTTTTTTTTAATCAATGATTCTGTGTTTTCAGTGTTGTTACTCTGTATAAGTTTTCCTAGGATTTTTTGGAAGTTCTTTTTTTTATTTTCGCTGTGTTTGTCGCTGCCTAATACATATGGTCTGTTGCATGAGTTAGCAAAGATTTTTGGTGCAAAATATCCCAGTTGTATTTATGGAGTCTGTTGTGGGCATCATTAAAAAATTCGCTAAGCATTCTGCGACCGTTTTGCTCTGCTAGTCTTTTAGCTAGTTGGCTGTTAAGGGGAAGTTTGTAATGAAGACATTTAGGCAGTACTTGCTTTCTTAGGCAGTTGTGCAGGAAGTACAGTTGTTCGTGGGTGGCACACTGTTGGATGGAATTCATTTCCCATTTTCGGGCCATTTTTAGTGTATTGTGTCCATATGTGTTAGCGAGCTTTGAGAATATTTGCAGCTCAGACTGAGTTTCTGAATGTATGTTTGCTCACTGAGCTGGAAGTTTCATTTTCAGAAGTTTCATCACTATACAAGGTAAACTACTCAGTAAACTTCCGGACGAACCATAGCTTTGATTTCTGCTTTCTATTTATATGTTTAAGTTTCTTTGGGCCTGAGGTGATGACATTTCCTGTTCGTTTTCTCGGGGGTGGTAAGTAAGGTCCAAGTTAATGTTGATAGATTTCCGGTTGAAATGCTATGCTTCTAGGAATTCTTTAGCGTGTCTTTGTTGAGCTTTCCCTTAGATGATTGTTTTTATTTCCCGAGTGGAAATGGTGTCCTTCCTTATCTGTATGTATGGATATTAGTGAGAACGAGTCATGTCAGTTTGTGGCCAGTTGATGTTCATATATTCTGGTGGCTAGTCGTCTGCCTGTTTGTTCAATGTAGTATTTGTAACTGTCCTTGCACGGCATTTTGTAAATGACATTAGTTTTGCTTGTTATCTGTACACGGACGTTCAAGCTCATGACCTGTTGTCTTCGTGTGTTGGTGGGTTTGTGTACTATCATGATGCCAAGGGGTCTGAGTCGTCTGACAATCATATCCGAGATGTTTTTGATGTAGGGGAGAGTGACTAGGGCTTCTGGACGTGTTTTGTCTGCTTGTTTGAGTTTGACGCCGAGAAATCTGTGAACTATGGTCAATGTGTAGCCAGTCTCCTTGAATACATTCTCTTTGTTTTTCCTTTGTTCTGCATTGCTTCTCTGTGCTGAAGTGTGTGTTTGGTCGTTCGAATAATGTTCTAACGCAGCTTCGTTTGTGGATGTTGGGATGAATGGTTCTGGAGTTCAATATTTGGTCAATATGTGTTGTTTTACTGCAGGCGCCGGTGTGATGCCACCATTGGCTGTTCACTCTACTGTGACATCTAGTAATGACAGTTTGTTGTTGCTTACCTCCTCTTTCGTGAGTTTTATGTCAGTAAGGGTATTATTACTGGTCTTGAAGGTTTCGTCTAACTTGATTTGTTTCATAATATGAAAGGTTTCATCCATGTATCAGACCCAAAGTTTGTGTTGCATGGTTGGCAGAGCTTTATGTTCGAGTCTCAGCATTACTGCCTTTGCTAACAACCCTGCTATCGGTGATTACATTGTTGTTCCATTGATTTATCTGTAGGTTTTGTTGTTGAAGGTGAAGTGAGTGGTAAGGCATAGGTCCCCAATCTTGACGATACTGTCTTTGCTGATGAAGTTGGTGTTGTTTGGTGTATGTGTCTTTCGGTCTTCTCATAGTGTCGTCAGTATTTCCTTGGCCAGGATTATTTGGATTGGTGTGAACAGGGCTGTTACATCCTCTTCTCTCTTCACGTTTTAGTGGTCTTCAGAAATTCTTGGGTGGAGTGGATGGAGTGGCGTGAGGCTTCTACTAAGTGTTTGAGACTCTGATGTGGCTCCTTGGCCAATCTTTTCCAGGTAGCGAGACAATGGATCTAAGGGGGGGGGGGGGGGGGGGGGGCTGCAGGTTTGTGAATTTTGGGTAATCCGTCGAAGCGTGGTGTGTTGGATCCGTTTGTTTTCTTTTTTTGGAAATCGATCTTATTTATTTCTACAGCTTTCTTGAAGTTTTTTTGTTAAGGGCTGTGATTCGGTTCACTAGTTGTGGGGTCGGGTCCATAGCCACTTGTTCGTCAATTTGATATCTGAAAGTAGTGCTTTTGCTTCTTCAATGTAGTCTCTTTGGTTTAAAATGACTGTCAAGCGTCCTTAGTGTGCAGGTTGGATAACAATGCTTTTTTCTTCGTTTTTCTGTCTTTCTAGTGCTTTTCTTTCACGTGTAGTCAGTGTGTTTGCTTCCTTACTTTGGTTTCCGCTGGTGCATCTAACTGTCTGGTAGTTAGCTGGATGTTTTTTCTGTGAGTTAATTGTCTTTCAGTGTTGCTTCTAATGCTGTGAAGAAACTTTCTTGTCCGCATTCGGGAAGATGAAATTTAAACCTCTTCCTCAGAGGGCTTTTTCAGTGTCCATTAAGGGTCGGACAGGTAAGGCTTTTTTTAATGCTTCTGTGTTGTGAGTGTTGTTACTTTATGTAAGTTTGCTAGGTTTTTTTTTCGCAGGTCTAGTTTTTTTTTCACTTTCTCTGTTTGACGCTGTCTAATATCTATAGCTTGTTGTACTGTATCTGCCCATTAATGGTCTGTTGCATGAGTGAGTAGTGGTTTGTGCAAACTTTCACATTTGTATTTATGGAGACTGTTGTGGGCTAAGCATTCTCCGTTATTCCTTTAGCTAGTGGGGTGTTAAGGGGAGGTTTGCATTTAAGGAATTTAGGAAGCACGTGTTTTCTTAGATATTCGCGCAGGAAGGATAGATGTTCGCTGGTGGCGCTCGTTTCCCGCTTTCGGGCCAGTTTAACATATCGCACCCATAGTTGTTAGCGTGATTTGAGAAGATTTGTACCTCAGTTTTAGGTTCTGGACGTAGGTTTATTCTCTGAGCTGGACGGTTCATTTTCAGATATTTCGTCAGCATACTACATACCATTTTCAGTGAGCCACCGGACGAAGCATTGCTGATGATTCCTGCTTTCTATTTTTCCGTTTGAGTTTCTTTCGGTTGGTCATGTCATTTACCGTTGTGATATCATTTCCTGCGGTGATGTCATTTCCTGTTCTTTTTCTCAGGAGTTTGTAAATCGGGACCAAGTCAATGTGTCTGTTAATACAGTTCTGGTTGGAAGGCCATGCTTCTCGGAATTCTTTTGAGTGACTCTGTTTGACTTGTCCGAAGTTGGATGTGCTGTCCTTCGTGATCTGTATTTATGGATATCAGTAAGAGAGGGTCATTTCGTTTTGTGGCTAGTTGATGTTCATGCATCCTGGTGACAAGTTTTCTGTCCGTTTGGACAACGTAGTGTTTGTTACAGTCCTTGCACGGCATTTTGTAAATTACATTAGTTTTACTTGTTGTCTGCACATGGTCTTTCAATTTCAGTAGCTGCAGTTTAAGTTTTTTTGGCATGTTACGTACCATGATGTCAAGGGGTCTGAGTAGTCTAGCAGTCATGTCTGAGATGTATTTGATGTACGGGGGAGTGGATAGAGTTTGGGGACGTGTTTTGTCTGCTTGTTTGTGTTTGTTGCTGAGAAATATGCGAATTGCGTTCATTGAGTTAGCATCCTTTTGGAACACATGGTGTAGGTGATTTTCGTCTACTCTGCGTAGTTCTTCTGTGCTGCAGTGTGTGGTTGCTGGTTGGAATAACGTTCTAATGCAGCTCCGTTTGTAAATATTGGGATGATTGATTCCCAACCCAAAGTTTGGGTTGGATGTTTGGCAGCGCTATTTGTTCCTTACAATGAAACATCCCATACGGATCAAATATTGAACTACAGAAGCAGTTATCCCAACATTCAAAAACGATGCTGCATCATTCAGGCCATTTCCCAGAACAAGTGTACCGTTTTAGATTATTTTGAGGATGACGACTAACCAGGGGTAAGCCATGTGGTACTGGTCTCTGGCACAGATTCTGTCCCTGTTGCTCAGAATGGAAGGGAGTGAGGAGCACAGCATTAGTCATTAGGGGCTTCATAGTTAGGGGGGCACATAGCATGTTCTGTGGGAACGAGAGAGACACACGGTTGGTATGTTGCCTCGCAGGTCCTCGGTTTGTGATGCTTAAGATCGTGTTTTGAGGATCCTTATTTAGGAAGGGGACTCGCCCCAAGGCACGATTACATAGCCAACAACACAATAGGTAGGAAATGTGATGGGGATTTAATACCAACATTCAGGGAGGTAGGGTGGAAGCTCAGAGCCAGAAGAAAAGAATTATTATGTCAGGTTTGTTACCCGTGCCCCGTGCCAACGAGGGGAGGAATAGAGAGAGATGAATGAACAACTGTCTGCAGGAATGGCGAAGGAGGAAGGGATTCAGATATCAGCACAGTTGGGCTCATTCTGGCATAGGCAGGACCAAAACAAACATTATGGCCAATACCTTAACCGGAAAGGTAAAAATGTCCTCGTTGAAAATGTGCAAATAGTCTTCCTCTGGTTTAAACGAGGTCAACAAGGGATTGTGAACCTAAATTTAACACCAGTGCCGAGGAGGGTGAGAATAGTGCAGTCATAAATATGGTTTTAAGTTCGCAAAGAGTGCAATGAAAGCTGAAAGGTGGTTTGAAGTGTGTCATTTTCAATGCTATGAGCATTTAAAATAAGGTGAGTGAACTTGCAGCACGGTTGGTATCTTAGATTTCGATGTTGTTGCCATTTCCGTGACATGGATAGACCTTGGCCCCAATGGTTGTTACAGCCTCCGGGATATAGATGTTTCAGAAAGAACATGGAAGGTGATAAAAAAAAGTGGGAGGTGTGGCATTGTTACTCAATGACTGTATTATAGTGGCAGAAATGACATTTGATAACACATCTACTGAGGTAATATAGGCTGAGAATGGTAACAGGAAAGGAGAGGACGCACTATTGGTAGTTTTCTCTCAGCCTCCGAATAATTCCAGAGATGTAAAGGGAAGGATAGCAAAAACCATTATGGGTAGGCGCGATAGTAACACGATAGTTGTTATGGGGGACTTTTACATTCCAAATATCGGCTGGAAATACGATAGTTCAAGTGCTTTAAATTGGTCAATTTTTTTTGTCCAATGCGTGCAGGAGGGTTTCCTGACACAGTATGTGGAAAGGGATACAAGGAGCGAGGCCACTTTGGATTTGGTACTGAGAAATGAACAGGGCCAGGTGTTAGATTTGGAGGTAGGTGAGGACTTCGGTGATAGTGACCACAATTCGTTTATGTTTATTTTACCGTTGGAAAGGGATAGGTATATACTGTAGGGCAGGATTTATAAAACATAGAACAATACAGAACAGGACTTTCTGCTCTCGATGTTCCACCGACCTGTGAACTAATGTAGGCCCACCAGTCTTTCCTGTCCCGTCATCATCCATATGATTATCCAAGGACTTTTTAAACGCCCGGAATGTGTTTGAGTTAACAACAGTGGCAGGCACGGTATTCCACGCCGTTACCACGCTGTGAGTGAAGAACTTGCATCAGACATCTGCATGAAATCTATCACCCAAATATGCCACCTCGAACAAGCAGATGTAATCATCCTCATAAAATAAGATTCTCATTGCCCACCCTATCTAATCCTCTAATTACGTTACATACCTCTATAGAATCGCCTCTTAACCTTTATCTCTCCAATAAGAGCAGACTCCTTTCCATCAGTCTTTCCTCATAAACCTTCATTTCAGACCAGGCAACAGCCTGGTACAATTCCTCTCGACCTTTTCCAATGAAGTGTCTGTTCCTTAAACCAGCTCCACATTTCGATTGTCCCTAACCCATGCATTTTGCTGCCCCGTTCAATGCCTCCTCAATCTTTCTTATGGCATTATAATAGCCCTTTCCTCATCCATAACTCTTGCCATGTGGCATGTTCATTCCCTTGTCTATCGCGAAACTAAACATTATCGAATTGTGGTCACTCTCTCCAAAGTGCTCACCTAAAACTAAATTAGACACCTGGCCTCGTTCATTACCAAATACCACATGCAGTGTGGCCTCCACTCTTGTCAGACCATCGATATACTGAGTCAGGAAAACCTCCTACACACATTGGATAAAAAGTGATCCATCAGACAGAAAAGAGATATAGCATTTCCAGTAAATGTTGGGGAAGCTAATTTCCCCCATAATGACCACCATGTTGCGTTCCCTCTGGCCCAGAATCCATTTGCCTATCCGCTCCTTCACATCCCTGGATCTTTTTGGATGCCTGTGAAAACTCCCAGCAGTGTGACCGCTGCTCTCCTGTTTGTGAACTCAACCGATAACACGTCAGCAGATGAGTTCTTATCAAGTGTTCTTTCAGTCACCGTTATACCGTCCTTGACGAACAAAGCCACACACCCCACCCCGCTTTTACAACTGTCCCTGATATTGATGCAAGATAAAAACCTGGAACTTGCACCTTGAATTTCTGACCTTGCTCAATCCATGTCTCAGTAATAGCCACATGCTGGAAGTTCACCTTTTTCTTCCGGATACTCCTGGCGTTGAAGTTGACACACTTCAAACCAGCTTGCTGTATGCCAGCACACTCCTGTGACCCTGAAGACCAGTGCATGTCCTGCCTACTCTCATCCCCGTGTTTACTGGAACTAGAACATAGGTTCCCACAATCCTGATGAGCTAGTTGAAATTCACGCAAATAGCAAAAGCAAATTTCACACCCATGATTTTCGTACCATTCTGGTTCAAGTGAAGACCGTATCGTTTGTAGAGGTCGCACCTTCCCCAGAATGAGCCCCAATCATCCATAAACCTGAAGTCCACTCCCCTGCACCATCCTTTGCCGCCATGTATTCAGCTGGTATCTCTCCCTGTTTTTCACCTCGCCATTATATTGCACGGATAAAATTCAGAGATTGCTATTCTTTTCTAAGCTTCCACACTAGCTCCCTGAAATCCTGCCTTACATCCCGCCCCTCTTTCTACCTATGTAGTTGGTACCTATGTGGACCACTACTTGGAGCTTGTCACCCACTCTCTTCAAGACCCCAAAGAGAAGATACGAGGTATCATGGAACCTAGCACCTGCGAGGCAACACAACAACCGTGAGACTATTTCATTCCCAACATATCTTCTGTCTGACGTTTTCACTACTGAGTCCCGATTGATTAACATGCTCCTTCTTTCCCCACTTCCCTTCAGTGCAACAGGAAAAGACTGTGTGCCAAAGACCTGCACCCCAGTGCATGCCATCGGTAAGTCGTTGCCTACCCAAATTTATCCAAAACGTCATACTTGATTTCCAAGGGAACGACCACAGGAGATCCCTGTACTGACTGTTATTCCCTCATCTAACATTTACCCAGCTTTCTTCATGCCTAGGAGCCTGTAACTGTTATCTAGCACAGACCCTGCCTCCAGAATGATCTAAAGTTCATGCAGCTTCCGCTACAGTTCCCTTACGTGGTCTTGGACGAGCACGAGTTGGGTGCACTTCTTCCAGATATACTTGAATGGGACACTAATGGCATACCTAGCCTCGAACATTATGCAGGAGGTACATTCATCTCCCTACACTGTCAGTCCTGCTAGTTACCTTACCAGAAAGCAAAAACAGAAGAGTAGCTTAGGTGATCTGTCTGTGGTGTAAAGGTGAAAGAAGGTGGATGGGTGTGAGGCCCTACGTGGGTGGGATCTCGGGTTTAGAAAACACTAACTTTTATAGCTGAGTGGCAAAACACGTCCCTCATTTCCCATAAATCTCTTCTCTCCGATGTGATTCCGCTGCTGACGTTATAGGTAAGCTTTTAAAGAATAAATTAGTGACTCAAATTCCCGACAGTCACCTGTTCCAAGCTCCCGCTATTTCTGCTGCTGGCAACTGACATACAGGGCTCTGACGCTCGAGGTAAGCTTTTAAAGTTTTAAATCAGTGAAGCGCTTTTCCCGACAGACCCCCGGTTGAATCTCCCACTGCTCCTGCTGCTGTCAACTGAATTTAAGGCCTCTGAAGCTCCTGGTGAGCTTTAAAGTTTCAGAACTGTGACGTTTCGTTCCCGACACGCTCCTTGTCCAAGCTCCCGCTCTTACTGCTGCTGTCAACTGAAATGTGGCAAAGACAATTACAATGATATTAAGAAAGGTTTAGGATGGAATGGGGAAGCAAACTGCAGGGGATAGGCACGATTGTAACGTGGAGTTTATTCAAGGAACATTTACTGCATATCATTGACAAGTATATGCTCGTCAGACACGCAGGAAGTAATCGAGCCAGCGTTCTGTGGTTTACTAAAAAAAGTTGAATCTCACGTCAAGAAGAAGAAGACGACTTATGGAGGGAGGAAATTTGAAAGCTCAGTTAGGGCGCTTGAGGGTGATAAGCTCGCCAGAAAGGACGTAAAGAGAGCGCGAAGAAGAACGAGGAAGGGACATCCGGTGTCTTTGGCGAATCCGATCAAGAAAAAACCTAAAGTTACGCAAGGGTAAATCAGGTATAAAAGAATGACTGGAGTAAGATTCGGACCAATCAAGGAGAGTCGTGGGAAGGTGTGTGTGGAGTCAGAGGAGATATGAAAAGAGCCAAATGAACATTTTACGTCAGTATTCACACAAGAAAAGCACATTTCCGTCGAGGAGTATAATCTGATACAGACTCCTAGATTATACTGGGTTGAGGCTCCCAAAGCGGAGGTGTTAGCATTTCTGGAAAGCGTGAAAACAAATAGTTCCCATTGGCCGCATTGGATTTATCCTAGGATTCTCTGGGAAGCCAGGGATGAGATTGCAGAGCCTTTGACTTTGATCTGCACGTCGTCAGTGTCTCCAGCAATTTGGCCAGATGACTGGAGTAGAGCAAATGTTCCCCTTGTTCAACAAGAGGAATAGAGACAACTACGCTAATTATAGACCAGTGAGCCTGACTTTGTTTGCTGGTAAAGTTTTTGAAAATGTTACCAGAATTACGATTTATCATCATCTAGAAATGACTAGGTTGATTAGGGCTATTCAAAACGGTTTTTTGAAGGGCAGGTCGTACCTCACAAACCTTATTGAGTTTTTTCAGAAGGTGACCAAGCAAGTACTAGACGGTACAGCGGTTGATCTGTTGTATGTGGATTTCAATAAAGTGTATGACAATGTTCCTCGTGGTAGGCTTAAGCACTAAATGCAGAAGGATTTGTGTTAGCGTTATTTGGAATTTTGGATCGGAAGTTGTCTAGCTGAACGAAGACAGAGGATGGTGATTGAAGGGACGTATTCATCCTGGAGATCATTTATAGTGGTGTACCGCAGTAACTTTGGGGCTACTGCTGTTTGTCGTTTTAATAAATGTTCTGGATCAGTGTATGGAAGGATGGATGAGAAAAGTTGCAGTTGACATTACGCTCGGTGGATTTGTGGGTAGTGCGGAAGGATATTGCAGGTTACAAGTGACATAGATACACTGTAGAGGTGGGCTGGGAAACAGCAAATGGACTTTAATGTGCATAAGTCTGCGGTGATTTAAATTGGAAAGAGGAAAAGGAGGATCGTGTAGGAGGCTAATAGTAAGATTGTTTAAAATCACACAAAACCAGGTTATAGTCCAACAGGTTTAATTGGAAGCACACTAGCTTTCGGAGCGACGCTCCGTCATCAGGTGATAATTGAGGGCTTTACATCACACTGTAAATTTTTGCTATAAATTCTGTGTTACAATCGAGCTCTCCACTATCACCTGAAGAAGGAGCGTCGCTCCGAAAGCGAGTGTGCTTCCAATTAAACATGTTGGACTATTACCTGGTGTTGTGTGATTTTTAACTTTGTACACCCCAGTCCAATACCGGCATCTCCAAAGTAACATTCTTGTTAGTGCAGATGAGCAGAGATACCATGGTGTCCTTGTGCATAGATCCCAGAAATGTGCCACCCAGGTTGACAGGGTTGTTGAGAGGGCTTGCGTATGTTGGCTTTTATTCGTAGAGGAATTGAGTTTTGGAGCCACGAAGTCATGTTACAGCTCTACAAAACTCTGGTGCGGCCACACTTGTGAGTATTGCGTGCATGTCTGGTCACCACATTACAGTAAGGTTTTTAAGGCTTTAGAAAAGGTTCAGAGGAAATTTACTAAGAAGTTGCTTTGTATGGAGGGAAGGTCTGATGAGGAAAGGTTGAGGGACTTGAGGCTGTTATCATGATAGAGAAGAAGGTTTATATTTGACTAAGTTGAGACATATGAGAAAATCAGAGGTTCAGTGAGAGCCTTTATCCTCGGATGGTGGTGGCCATCACGAGGGCACATAGTTTTAAACTGAGGAGTGATAGAGGACATATTTCAGAGGTTGCTTCTTTACTCAGAGAGTAGTAGGTACGTGGAATGCCCTGTCTGCCACAGTAGTAGACTCCCCAACTTTAAGGTCATTTAAATGGCCATTAGATAAACATATGGATGAAACTGGAGTATTTAATTTGGGTGAGCTTCAGATTGGTTTCACAGTTGGGCACAACATCAAAGGCCGAAGGGCCTGTAATGCACTGTAATGTTCAATGTTTTTTATTCTACGTTGTCTGATATAACCACTTTACTTCCAAATCTCTCTGTTAATAAAACCCGTAAAACCTGTGAACTGTTCAATAAATGTCTTTGGACCCAGCTGTGTTCAAGTAGTTTTCACACGGTAGTTGTGTTCCCGTGGGACACCATGTTATCAAAAATCACGTAATATAATAAATGTGGCCTAAGCAGGGGGGAAGAAAATGGTTACGGCAAACCATCAAAAGGATCACTAATAATTGAAGTAAAAACAGCACTTTGGCGAACAGAAATGAAAGCAGAGTATACGTAAACATTTTCATCATAAATTTTACAGAAATAGTACAATAATTATAACACTTTAACACTGCAATGACTGCCTCCAGCACTGTACATTTCACGAACCTGTCCACCAGAAGGCGTGCGCATCAACTGACTGCATGAATCCAACTCGGAATTCATTCATTAAGGAATGGGATAGGCTGATGGACTATCTGTCTCAGGGGCGAAGAGTAGATTTGAAAAGTTTATTTCAGGATATACGCAGGAATAAGGTGGGGAGGACAAACTCTATTGCGCATGAGTCGAGGAAGAGAATGCCGTTGTGATGAAACAGCACCCCCACGGGCTTAATCCTCTCAAAGCCAGACAGGTCTAGAAGGAAGTAAATGTGATTCTCAATGAAGATATCACCGAACCGAGTCAGAGTGAGTGGAGTTCCCCCATCGCGATAGTCCTTAAACCTGACGGACTCACTGATATTTTGTGGACTATTGGAAGATCGACGCCATATCAGAATCGGACTCATACCGGATACTATGATTTGAGGACTGTACAGAGAAAGTTGGATAAGCCATTTACTTCAAAACGTTTGACTTACTGTGTGGTTATTGGCATGTATCTTTATCAGAAAAAGCAAAAGGAGTTTCTGCTGTTGGAACACAAAATGGGCTACAAAGTGATGCACTTTGGAATGAGGATCACACCAGCCGTATTCCAACGACTCATGAACAGAGTTTTGACTGCGTTAAGAAAATGTACACTTTATCTGGGTGATGTAGCGAATCATGGAATAATACATGGTAAAGTTAGCAGAGATCTATGATCGATTATGAGAAACAAAATTGGTAATAAATTGAAAGTAAACAAAAGTCGCAAAAGCAGAGGTGACATTCTTGGCACATAACATCGGTCATGGAATTGTGACCCCAGCAAATGCCAAGGTGAAGATCATCGAAGAATTTCCGCAACCATCCTTAAAGAAAGAGCCGTTTGGAATTTTGGGTCGAAGCAGATTCTAATTGAAGAATGTAAAATCTTCAGAGGCGTCGTGGCACAATTCGCAGATTTACTGAGAAAAACCACAAAAAAACTTGGTGGTCAGAACAATGTGAGGAACTACTTGAGAATTTTAAAGCAGTATGAAACACCGCACCAGTTTGAATTAAACCAATTATTTTGGAATCCTTAAATTGTGCAATTGCTGCTAGCGATATAGGAATCAGAGGTGTCCTGCTACTCGAAGATGATACTGCAATTGAACGGCCAACTGGCTACTATTTAGAGAAAATACTCCATCATCGAAAAGGAATTGTTGAATTGGTACTGGCCTTACATTTTAATGATTATGTGATAATAAATGTGTCAGAGACAGTTGTAAACAATGACCAGAATCCTCTTACATTCTTGTAACGATTTAAAGACAACAACATGAGACTATTCCAATGGAGTCAAATATTACAGAATTTTAATTTCCAAATTGTACATGTTACGCATAATAAAATTGTGATGGCCGAGGCATTATCGTGGATTTAACGGATAAAATATCGATAATAATGAACAGATCCCAATATTTTATCTATGTATACAAAAATTAATATGAACTTTGATTAATGTTCAATGTATGTCATGCTAGTGGGATTAAGAATTAAAACAAAAATTAAAGCTTTTTTTACTTAAAATGGTTCATTCTTTTCTTAAGATGGGGTGCTTTAAGTTGAAGGCGTGCACTGTACATTTAAAGGACTGTTTGCAAGCAAATGTCATATGACTAGCATTCTCAGAGTGTAATAGAAAACTGAAGATATGTATCGTCTGGCTGAAATAGATGCATGCATTTTTTTTACAATTTTGACATCAATTCAAATTTAACGAATCAGTTTCACTTATCCCACAGAATACTAAAAGGCATTCGATTTTGAAAGTATTGCTTTTGCCAAACTCTAACCAATGAGCCGATAAGATGTTTGGAGTAAAAATAAAAATTCAACATTGGAGAACACAATGCTAGTTTTCCGGCTGTAGGCTGCCCAGGCGGAAGAGGTGTTTCTGTTGTTTGGTTCGTTGTGACAATAGAGCAGGCAAAGAATGGTAGTATCGGAAACAGAGTGGGAAGAGGAATTAAAATGGACGGCAACTCGGAGGTCCACCCGACCCCCGTGTGCCCAGCTGAAAAGGTCAGGAAGGCATTCACTTTTAACATGTTTGTTCTCCCCGATGGAGACAAGACCACATTGGAAACAGTTGATGAATTCATGAGTTAAAAAGAGAGACATCTGAACCTCTGTGTCATCTGCAAGGGTGGTCTGTGGCCCTCTCTGCAGCCCTGGTTCTTTGTCGGCCGGCAGGTATTTCATCTTTTGCGGTAACAGGGGATGGTACTTGGGAGTTCAGTGGGGGAATAGAACAGTGGTTGTTGGGGAAAGTGGCGCAAAACAAGGAATGAACATTGTGTAAAGCACATAGGAGTGGTGGGGGGAGATGCACTTAGTGGAAGGATCTAGTTAGAGTTGGCAGACGTGTTAGCAGGATACCGTATGGTCGCAGATATTGGTGGGATGATTGGAGAGGACAAGGGGGACTCTGCCATTATTACATTCAGAGTGGGGGATTAGAGCATCGGGACAGGAATTGATGTGGTGTGATGGATCGCTGTCTGGATGATATAGCGGAGTGATCTCAGTTTTCCAAATAGGTGGACATCTCGCCCTATCTCGACTCCATCATCGCTCCCTAAGTCAGGAAATCGCACCTACATCTGAGACACTAAAGTCAACCTCCATCTCTTCAGTAACTTTCAGATCCCCAGTCCCTGGCGGTATATCGTCATTATGGACGTGCACTCCTTATAAAGTCGATATGACACAAGGATGGCCTTCATGCCTTCAGATTCTTCCTCTCCAACAGACACATCCAGCCCCACTCCACTAACATCATCCACCATTCCGCTGAAATAGTCCTCACCCTTAATAAACTTTCCTCTAACTCCTCCCATTTTCTCCAAATCCAAGGGGGTGATCATGGACTCCCGGATTTGCCTAGCTTTGTCTAACTCATTGTCAATTATATCGAACAGTCCCTCTTCTTTTCCGATACCGGCAGTGTACCCCACTCTTTCGCCGTTACATTGATGACTGCATCGGTGCAGCATCCTACACGCAGGGTGATCTGGAGCAGTTCATCCACATCGCCCACAAATTCCACTCTCCCTTCAAATAAATATGGTCATTCTTGGACACGATCCCCCCATTTCTTGTCCTCTCCCTTTCCATCTCTGGCAACAGTCTCCATGTAGAAGTTTACTACAAACACACAGATTTTTACAACGAACTGGAGTACAGTTCCTTTCTGACAATACCCTGCAAGATCTCTATCCCGTTCTTCCAATTCCTCCAACTCTGCCGCATCTGCTCGAATCAATCGGGAGATTATTCATATACTCCAGGATACTTAGTCTCTAAAATGCTCGTGAAACCATCGTATTTATTTTGTGAGTTAAGGTCAGCTTCTGGTCAATGGCAACGCCCGATATGTTGTTTGCAAGCAATTTACTGATTGCATTGTTTTTGAATGTCAAGGCGCCAGAGTCGCTCTCAACAGAGATGGCTATTGCTCGCACCATTTGTGATGCAAATGTTACTTGACCCTTGTCAGGCCAAGCCTGGATGGCTGTCAAGACTTGATTCATTTGGATCTGGATTGACTTGTGATTGAGGAATTGAGAATTGTAATTCACACGTACTTGCATATCACAACTGATCGTGAGGGGGGGGGGGGGGGGGGGAGCTTACAAATTGTTTTTTTTTTCATTTACCTGTTGCCTTTGCCTATCTAGATGTGTTTGGAAGCTGCTGTCTAATATGCTGTGGTAATCTTCTGAAGTGTTTCTTTGAGATGGTAGTCACTGTAAAAAAGAAGCATAAGTGGAGGAAGGGTTTGATTTCTGTGAATGTAATGACAATCAAGTGGTCTTTTTTGTGTGGGTATTTTCTGCAGGATATTCCAACATACTTTTGACACCGATGTTACAGATTGTGGACAGGCTTTGAAGAGTCAGGAGATGAGTTTATCACTGTTGGATTGCAAAACTCTGACTTATCCCTGAAGCTACATTTATGTATATGACTCGTTAATGCAGTTTCTGGTTAGTGGTAATTTCTCCAGTATACTGTAAGAAACCTGTTGGGGATGCAATAATGATAATCGCATTGAATATTAAGGGAGAGGTGGTTTGATTCTTAATATGCTTGTCTTTTGTCTAACCTGTTATTTATCACTTGTTGTTCCAAGCCTGAATAGGTTTCAGGAATTGTTGCATTTGAACCGGGACTGTTTCAGGATCTGTTGAGTCATATTATCAGCGAACATTCCCATGTCTGATCTGATGATGGAAGGGAGATCACTAAAGCAGTTGAGGATGGTTGAGGCTCGGCCACTCTGTCTCCAGAGGAATGGCTGCAGAGATGCAATGGATTATGAATTACTGACACTAACAACAAACTTTTTATCGCAATGATTACTCCAACCAGCAGACATTTTTTTTCCCAGATTCCGATTATCTATAATTTTACTCAACTTTCCATTGTCTGAGTCTATCAAATAGTGCCTTAATATTCAGAGTAATTACTGTCACTTCGCTTTGGGAATTGCACTTGTTTGAATTGAGCTCGTAATATGATCAGGAGATGCGTGTCCCTGACTGAACACTAATTGAGCGTCACCCAGCAAGTTATTGCTGAATGATCACTTTATTGTTGACAACTTGCTTCTCATTGATGTGGCAGGCTGTACACCGACCAGTCGGTGATGGACAGCAAAGTGATACTTCTTACTGTGGGCAAGATATATTTTGGTAATTAATAATATTGTTGGTAAATGTCTGTGTTCTTGATGGACTGGACCAGCTTGGCGAGGCATTTGCCAATTTCTAGAGTTGGATGCTATGAAGGCCGACATCGATCACAGTTTCCAGTGTTTTATGCCATTTCTTGATACCGTGTGGAGTAAATCTAATTGTCCAAACTTGGCATCTGTGATGTTCGTGTTATGGACGAGGCCAGACGACTCAAAATATTTTAAGCAGATAGGCCAGACTATTTATTTAGCTAGGTGTACCGTGGATATTCCCAGTGTAAATTAGTTGGGTCTTCTGCCGGGTTTTAAACAAACAAGATGCATTTATAAAATTATGGAATAAATGACAAAGAACAGGAAAAACAAATATGACCTAATTTATCCTATGATCTGCCATGATCATAATTCATGGTGGTGCAGGCTCAAAGGGCAGAATGGCCTTCTCCTGCATCTATTATCTATTGTTTGTATTGTCTATTGTCGATCCAAACCAGGGTTAATTATGCTGTTCCAAAAATACGTGCAGCAGACCCAATAAACAATCCACTTAAACAAAAAGGAAAAAATACAGGTTCGAACTTCGAACTTACAGGTCGAAGTTAGAAGGGCAGAAGGAAACAGAGAAGTTTCAGGCTCAACTGTGAATGACTCCCGCAGCATTTGTTCACACTCACAGCTGCTGAACTTCCCAAAAAACTCTCAGCTGCCACGATTGGCCAGTCCTCTTTCAGTATTCAAACTATTTCCATAACGTGAATGTTTTTTTTCCTGCGGTGTCATCTGCTTAGGGGCAAAAAACGAGGACCCCAATAAACCATTCATCTCTGCACCAATGCAGCCGTTTCGGAGCTTTGGCTGTTTCAAGACACTTCTTGAAAAAAAAACAAGGACATAGTAACCTTGGAAGGGAACCACTATGTTGACAGTGAGACCACAATAAGATATTGAAATGAGTCACCTGTTCCAAATGCTTCAGCATTAATCTTGCTCTGACGTTTTGTTTTCCTCCATAACTGAGGATGTCGGTTTTGGAGAAGCCTCCTCCTCCAGTAAGTCTGTTACATGGCCCACCCTCTTTTACGAATAAATATGGGAGGACCACAGAGCTTCCGTCTGCTGCATTGATAGCGAGATCACTCAGCTCTGCCGATCACCTACTAATATTGCAGTTTGACAGGCAAGACGGCCTGTTTTGTTTCTGACGACAGTTTCTCTGGGCAATCACCTCCTAACTGGTTCTGACTTGTTCTGCTCCTGACATGGCCTCCTGCACTCTGCATTGAACCAGTGTGGATTCCCGACTCGATGGTAAATGGAAAGTGGGAGATATGCTAGTCTGTGAAGTTGCAGACTGTGTGAGTTGTAAAGAACATGAATCACCACTGCGCCTCACAGGTGCCTCGTCGTTAATTGCTCGATCCGTTTTAATTCTGTCTCATACAGCACACAGGGGGCTACATGACTACTAGAACACGGGAGGATGGCCATTACTACCCATAAGGACTATGCAGTTCGCACATGATGTCTTAAATGAAGATCAACAGTCAGATTGGTGACGATGTGGTCAAGTGTGTGTTTTCCTGCTATTGATTCTCCCATAATCTACCACACAGTAATCTCGCAGCCACAGGATCCAGCATCCATGCCCAGCACGAAATTGACTATCTACCAAGCAGCAATAGCTTCTGCCTCACACAGTCCCCTTTTTGTCAGTGGGATAAGAACTACCAGAAAGGATGGTGATGTCGCCTGGAACATTGTCTGTAAAACAAAATTCTGTGAACAGGATGTTAATCTAACTGCTGTTTGATTAGACAGCAAGAAATATACTGTAGGTCACCTTTATGTTCTTTCTTTAACAAGGAAGACTTAACATAACCTTAGTTCTTACAAATTTTAAAATAAAACAGGCGTTCTCGTTTTTCAGTTGAAAATTATTATACAGTAATTAAATCACCAGAGTACAAATGGGCTTATTACACAATGTACGCACTGTAGTAAACAGCTGATTCATGTTCAGATCGGTGCACATGCCATCTTGCAGTCAGCACAGCCGTTGAAAATGACTTTCAAAAAAGCCTGAATTTAGACGCAACGCTCATGCACCTCACCATTGCCGCCCAAATATTGGCCTTCTCGTAAAGTTGACCAGACATATTCCAGTTATTCTCATCATCACTCGCAATGCATCAGTTGGAGTCGATCGCTGAAAAATCCTCACGCTGCGCTGACTCATCAAACAATGAAGGGCAGATACATCATGGGATGTAACACAGAATATAGCTTCTCGATGCTTGCCAGTTCAAATTCCCAGGCTGTGGGTTTCGATATTCATTAAAGAACCACCCCATATTATCGCCACCAATTTAATTACATCACTACATACAGATTCCAACTCATTCGGCACTGTCCTCATCAAGCCCTGAAGGGCAGCATGGTCACAGGGTCACAAAGCAAAACCTTCCCCACATTGCCCTCCATCAGACATTGCCATAAAAGATAAAGCACAGCGTTGAGTTCACAGGACAGCTCATTGTACGAGTAAGAACATCGCACAGGATTATACAGGAAGCAAAAATCCTCCTAAAATTACGCTTTTCAAATACACAGATCACATTGATTAAATTATGTGCACACTGTCTCAGTCAAACCTTGTGAGGACAGGGACAGCCTGGTGTTAGACGCAGGATTAATTCAGTCTGCACCGACAACTCATTTTGGATAGTTGCCAGGCAGGTTTAAATGCAGAGTAATGATCCTGCCACACTGGCCATGGGTTTGAAATTGATTAAATCATCAATGACTGTGTCCACTGCCAACAATCCCAGGACAGATACAACACAGATTTAGATACAGAATGATTCTCACTCTGTACTGTCCTGATCAAACACTCCTAGGCCAGGGACAGCTCAGCGTTTTACACCCACGAAATGTTGAAGAATCCCAGTCTTGCATCTCCTCCTCCCGTCATTGCCTGTCTCAATTCTGTACAAAACAGTACCCCCACCCCCACCCCATTGCTGCAGCATTGCGCACTCATGTGTATGAAGACCCTTGGAATCTCATCCGTTTACAATGACCTTCATACCTCGCTCAGTTCCAGACCCTGGTTCGGAGGACACATTGAACATACTCAGTGACAATTTCAGGCTACTGTCTGGTGGAGTTTACACGTCCTCCCGTGTCTGCGTGGGTTTCCTCCAGGTTCTTCGATTTCTTCCCACAGTCCTAGTTTATGCAGGTCAGGTGAATTGGCCATGCTAAATTGCCCATAGTGTTAGGTGCATTAATCAGAGGGAAATGGGTCTGGGTGGGTTACTCTTCAGAAGGTCGTTGCGGATTGGGTGGGCCGAAGGGCCTGTTTCCACACTGTAGCGAATCTATTCTAATCTCATGTCCCACTCCTTAGGAAATGCCAGCATATCCTTCATTGAGAAAGAGTTTATCTGTACGACCCATCGTTGTTGAGTTTGGAAAGCTTAGGTGTCAAAGTCAGCAGTATTTGTGAACACGAAGTTCCCACTATCAACAGTACAGACATCCTGTGACAATCAGTCCATATTTACAACAGTTAATGGGATACAGCAGACAGATTCGCGGCAAAAGACATAACGTACGCTTAGAAAATGCCTGCATATATAAAAATGCAAACATAGAGGGAAAAAGAAAGAAAGACTGAGTGAAAACCAAACAGAATCAGAAGGTTCGAAATGTCGGTACAGAAGAACAGCACGGCGGTGGAGTGGTTAACACTGCGGCCTCACCGCGCCACGGACCCGTCTTAAATTCCAGATTCGGGCGAATGTCTGTGTGGAATTAGCTTATTCTCCCTGTTTCCGCACGGGTATTCCCCAGGTGCACTAATTTCATCCCACAGTCGAAGAATGTCTATGCCATATTTCCCTTGGTGGGGAGATTAGATGTATTAGCCATGGGACTGCAGGGTTACACTTGAGTGTGGGTAGCTTGGACAATTGAACTTTATTGGGCAGAATAGCCTGTTTCCACACTTTGGAATTCTATTCCGTTCAAAATTTCCAAGGAGAGGGAAAGCTCATTTACCCCGTGAGACTGCAAATCCATGTTACTTCGCCTCTTGTACTATCGCTCTTTGCTCACAATCGCTCTCCCGCTCTGTCTCTGTCACTCATAACATTACTGTGAATTCACTTTCAAATAATCACTTCCTCAGGAATCGGAACGTGCCACTATCTAATTGGCCTCTCTGTGCGTCTTCTCCACCCACTGAAATACCACACTCTCTGGCCCCTCCATTGCGAACCAATGTGCGTAATGGCCCCTCTCTATCTCCATCCATGTACAACCGGGGGTCTGTGGTATAGATTTTTCTAGTCTCCTATGTACGTCACAGAAAAGGAGAATTAGAAATCCAAAAGAAAAAAACACTCCTGGCTAATAATGTCAGCCTCATATCCCTGAATGGCCTAATCTGTTTTACTTTAAGACAGAAACAATAACATCCTGCCCTATTCACAGTACCTTCCCCTCAGACTCACTCCCGTTCTCCTGCTCCCCTGATATATCCCCTTTATCTTTCCATTTCTCTCTTCCCAAACCCGTCTCAGTCTTTTCCATGTACTCCCTGTCAAGCTTTGCAGTCTGTCACATGACATCGTGTCAATCTCTCTCACCCTCTCCGTTATTTTCCCGTCAATCTCTTCCCTGTGAATGAAGGAAGCATTGTCGTTGTAATACTATTTTTCTCGCTCGCTCGCTCTCTATATGCCCGTCTCCCTTTCTCTCGGACCTTGTCAGTTTCTCACAGTCTCTCTCTCCCTGTATCCGTGTCTCTCTTTCCTCAGTCTCTCTCTGTCCCTATCTGTTTCTATCTTTCTATCTTATCACCACCCCATCTTCACTCCTTAGTCCCTCTCTGTCCGTGCCTCTCTATTGACTGCCAGTCCGCCCATCTCTTCCCCCACAACTACCATGGCTCCTACATTGTTCAGCCTTCGCTGTGACACATTTCTCATTGTAGGGAAAACAACAAAAAACAAAATAGCCACACCAAGAGCCTGAGTGTCCTGTTCTATCTGTAACCAAACTTCACTCTCTCATCAGTTCCCGAGGAAAGAGACAGAAACTGTGGAATTCAAGAAGGCTACTCATTACCATCGTTCGAAGAGAAACTAGGGACAGACAATAAGTACTGGCCCAGCCAGCAACATTCATATCCCGGGAGGAAATTTAATGAACAAGAAATCACAACATTATCACTTCTGTGAAAACGCTTGATGATTGCTCATTATTTTTATAGTTTTCTTTATTATGAGCTGGGGATGATTGGTGGCAGCTTGGGTTAAAAAGGAAGGAGCAACCCAAACAAGCTTTGTTTGTTTGAGAGACCAGGACAGGAGGCTAGTTACAGGCTGAAACTTGATTATAAATTTCTAACAGACATTGTGAAACTCCGGAAGAGGATTACGTTGAAACTTCAAGCAATGTTGGCTATTAAGGAACTCATCCCGCCATAATTGCACCCAAGATCCTTGGACAGTGACTTCCAAATCTACAAAAAAATTCCCTCGAGAAGGAGATTGGCAGGAGACTCATGGGAACATCAATTCCTACTCCGACCTGTTCACGATTCAGATTTAGAAATATTGTACGTTTCTATCACGGTCTCTGGGCTAAAATCCTGGAATTTCTTTCCCCGAAGGCATTCTGGGTTGGTCAGAGCACACAAACTGCAGCGACTCAAGAACGTAGTTCACTACCACTTGTCAAGGGTAGCTTCGAATACACAATAAATGCTGGCCCAACTAGCCATGCCCTAGTGTGATGAATTACTAAAAATGCCAAATCTAATTTGGTTGCGGCAAGTGTAAACGTGGTGCTTAGATCAAGGAAATGACTGTTGTTATCACAGAAGCATTGAATTAGAGAATGTTAAAATAACGGTAATGGGCTATTCAACACAACGTGTCCTTCCTGTTCCAGATAGCTCTAACCAGCTGCTCCCATTCTCCAGCCCTATTTCTGAAGCTAAATAAACATCTAGTTATCCTTTCAAACCTCCTTTGCAATCCACTTCCACCACCCTGCCTGGAAGCATATTTCCAATCCTCAACAGTTTCTGCATGAAGACATTGCACCTCATTTTGTTCCTAGCTCACGCTATCTTGCTGACAAACCAGAAGTTTCGACCATGATTACTGACAAACTAACCAGTATAAATAGATTATTCAAATTAGCCTATCACATTTGTTGGTAGTTTAAAACAAGTAGTACACTTCTTAATTTCTCCTGCTCCTAGAAGAGGAAGTCCAACTTCTCGAACTTTTTCTTGTGTCTGAAATACATCATTCCGATTTTCATTCTTGTCAAACCATTTCCATAGCTCTCGGGATTTAAAATTCTTCCTGACGTAAAGTTTTCACAGTTGTGCACGATACGCTAAATATAGTTGACCAATTATTTGTAAATATGTAGCATCATATCCTCGGTTTTACATGATTTATAATCCCTAGGATCCATTCAACCTTCTTACCAACTCGTGTACCTTGCCTGGCCACCTTTAATTTCCTACCTACGCTGTCCCTCGCTCCTTCAACTGGGATGATATATTTTCCAATCCTTTCTGAACGTTCTGATTGTCGTGATTTCTGAATAATCGCCAACAATGCCTGAACAATCTCCTCCGCTATCTCCATCGAACTATGAGGGGTAACCATCTGGTCTTGGAGGTTTATTTATCTTTTGTCCTTTCAAGTTCTCCTCTCACTTCTGCCCTCTGACTCTCTTGAATTTCTGGCGAGCTGCTGTTGTCTGCAACCATGAAAAGTGATGCAGTGTAACTATTTAATTCCTCTGAAATTTCTTTGTTTCCCATAATTACTTCTTCAGTCTCATTTATCAACATTCAAATGTTTGCACCTGCCTCTCTGTAATGTTACAACACGGTGGCTAATACGTCTGCTAAATAACACAACACCCAGAAAAGCTCACCTCGCCTCGTAAACTGTTCAAGTATGAGGGACAGAGAACTCCCCAAATTCCACTACTTAACGGAAAAATAAACATTTTTTTATTCTAATACAGAAGTCTGTAGCATATGTCTCCAATAAAATAGTCTCGTTCTGTTGCCTTTAAATAGTTCCAAGATGTAAAATGATTGTGATTCATGTACAGAACTTTCTTGGACACTTTATTCATGACGTAAACATTATAATGTTGTAAGGTGAGTACCAGACTTAGTAATTACCTATCTATCACAGAGCATTTTCTCTGTTGAGATATGAGTTTCTTTTTAAAATTGTCAATTGGCAGTTCAAGTCCTTCATCATCTTCCTGCAGCAGTACAGGTCCAACTCCTATGTCGCTTGCTTCGATTGCAAGTTTGACGAGATTTTAAAAAGTTTGGCGTAACTAAAGTTGGTGCGGTGATTAATGCTGTTTTTAAATTCTCAAATGCCTACTGGCATTGTTCTGACCACCGAAAGTTTGTGTTTTTCTGAGTAAATCTGTTGGCTGTTGGGAACAACCCTCTGGTAGAATCTGCTCCCCTGCCAAAAAGTGAAGCACCTCCTTCTTTGAGTTCATTCATGGAAATTCCTCAATGGCCTTCCTCTTTGTGTTCTTTGTGGTCAACATTCCTTGATGGATGGTATGTCCCAAGAGAGTCACTTCTGCTTTCACTAATTCTGTTTTCTTCAACTTTATGACCAGTTTTGCTTCTCTTAATCGTGCAAGGAATTCTGCCAAGGAGACCAACAGATCTTTCCAGGGCTCACGAAATATCACTACATCATGCAGTCAGAGGACACGGTTTGTTAACCCAGCCATAACTGTGTTCATGAGTCTTTGGAATGTGGGTGGTGCATTCTTCATTCCATAGGGCATCTGTTAGAATTAATATAGCCCATTTCTGGTTACAACTACAAAATTTACTCTCACTTTCTCTGATAATGATACTTGCCATTAACCACGCAGTTACAAACTCTGATGTAACTGGATTAACCAACTTTCTCCCTGCGGTCCTCCAATCTTGATATTGGGTATGAGTCAAACTTTTTTGATGCGCTGACCTTTCAATAGTTCACAAAATCGTTGACTTACATCATTTTTAGAAACTAACAGGATCTGTGAACTCCACTCACTTTGACTCGGTTTGATCATATCTTTGTTGCGCTTCGTATTCGCTTGCTTCTGGATCTGTAGGGGTATTGTTTTATCAGAACAGCATTCCCTACATCCATCTCAACGGCAATAGTATTAGTCCTGACGACCATAGTCCTGAATATGTACTCATACTGCTGCAACAAAAGGTTTCATTGGATTCTTTCCCCCTGAGACATATATTTCACAAACCTAACCCAAGCCTCAAAATGTCCTCATTGTTTTACGTATATTGAGGCTCATCCAACGCCCCAAAATCTAGATTGATTCCTGAACATTCTGGCATCAAATTCTGGTGCATTTCTGCCAATTTCTCATCTGCACTAACCTGCCTTGGTCTCCATTTTCGTCGTAGGATTCTATTTTTATACTATCAACACTCTGGAATGTTCACTGCTTTCTTTTCAGAGTACCCATCACCATAAATATATTTTATGTTCTCATTTATCTGATGTCCGTCCATTTGACATTCAGGATTAAAGACCAGTGCCTGACCGTCTGCCTGTTCAGGGTTTTCCTGCACTGCGACGTTGAACAGTTCAAACCCGGACTGAATTTTAACTCCTTAATCTTTATCTTTAGTTTTTGTGTCGTTATGTGACTTATAATGGTTCGACATTGTTCCTATACAGTCTTCGAAAATTCCATAGCGATTTTCTTTAAACTCCTCATTTCCCTGGTCTTCCCCGGGT
Organism: Chiloscyllium plagiosum; assembly: GCF_037043375.1. Lineage (NCBI taxonomy): Eukaryota > Metazoa > Chordata > Chondrichthyes > Orectolobiformes > Hemiscylliidae > Chiloscyllium > Chiloscyllium plagiosum. The sequence continues at coordinate 44,225,082 of NW_028270178.1, forward strand.
ACTCCACTAGAGAGGGTCTCACTCCCTCCTTGGATCCTGTTGGATTTCACCTAAGAGCAAACTGTATTCCTATAATTGACACTCTGTCCATCACTCCCATTGTTACTTCTCCGCATTTGAATTGGCATTCAATCTTTATCTGACACAGGGGAAAGATAAATTACAGTCCATCTATTCCACAAATTCCCACTCTCTCGGGTAACAAGCCTGAAAGAGCGCAAATACGGTCATCTATTATTATTAGAGCCTGGTTAGCCCCGTATTTCTGAAAATTAAACCTTCTTTCCCTTCTGCTCCTTTCCGTCTAAGTAGCGAAGGTGGTAAGTTCTTCATCGAGATCAGGACGTAACGCCAGACCGAACACTGTCTAGGCTGTGCACTCTCCTGCAGCTCCTCGGCTTTGTTTGCTCCATTCACGAATTCCACTGGTTTCGTTTTTTCTATCTCATCTTTCCGAACAGTGCCTATCTTTAACAAAAACACTTGAGTTTTATATCCCGCTTTACCTCAATGGAAACAACTGAAGCTTTATACCTCTCTTTCACCTCATTATCCTTACTTTTAAGGTAAGTAATCACCGATGCCCCCTCTTCCTTGATTTTTAGTGTGTCATGCCCACTTCTCCTAATTTCTATCCTACTCAGGATTGCATGTTTGCCGAAAGCTAAACATTGCCGTTTGCAATCATGTATGTTTATCTGCGATCTTGCTGCTCTTCTCACTTCTGAAAGTTCCACGTGAATTCTTATCATCTCCCAAAGTGTGATTTTGAACTCTTTCAGCAGAATCAATTCTCTTAGAGCCTGAAAGGCATGATATATTTATATGGCTGCACCCGTCTATCAAAATTACTGTTTAGTTTTTTCGAACTCAACAAACGTCTGACCTGTTTCCTTCTTTATGTTTCTGTACCTCTATCATTTCGCTTCTGGTGAAATTCATAAGCTCTGGTACAATCCAAAATAGCCAGTTTGACCTCAACATTATCTCTTAACCCCTCATCTGACAGGGATGCAAATATCTCACTCGCTCTGCCTACTAGTTTCGCCTGAAGTATATTTACCCGGTCATCTGACCACTCTATCTAAATTAGATTCCTCAAGTTGGGGAACAGGCCCTTCAGTCTTAGCAGTCCACACCGACCTTCCGAAGAGTAACCCACCCAGATCCATTTCCGTCTTACTAATGCACCTCACATTGTGGGCAAATTCGCGTGTCCAAATTCACCGAACCTGTACATCTTTGGATTGTGAGAGGAAACCAGAACACATGAAGGAAACCCATGCAGACACAGGGAAAGAGTGAAAACTCCACACAGACAGTCACCCGGGACTGGAATCTAACCTGGGACACTGGTGCTGTGCGGCAGCAGTGCTAACCACTGAGCAACTGTACCGCTCCAAGCTAATTTTTCAAATGATGTACAGAAGGCATCGACATCTTTCTCTTCAATATGTAATAGCGTCAGCTTAATCTCCTTCCTGTGACCTTTAGTTTCGTAATTAGGTCGCAAATATTGAAATTCAAACTCTCTCTCTTCCTCTCTCTTTCCTCTGTCTCTCTCTATGTGCTCATTGAAGAATCTTCTCTCTCTTACTTTTTCTTGCCTTCAAACTGCTACAACGCGATGGTGAAATCTTCTGCGAAATGAAGCAAATACCCAAGAAAACTCACCTCGCCTCGTCATCTGTTTAAGTATGAGTGAGAGACCACTCCACAAGTTTCACCATTTAAAGGAAAAATATGAATGCATTTTTCAACTCTAAAAATTAACATTAGACAACAACTGTTTGAACTCTAAGCCTACTTTCTCAAAATTTTTTTATCTCCCCCCCACTCTGGAACAATATGATAAACCAATAAAAAAAACCCTATTAAAATTCCATCAACTAAATCTTCTAAACCGCCCACCAATGTCATCGGTCTGTTTTATTTCAGCTTCAAAACTCCCTGGTCATCTTTCGTGTTTTGCTGCATAGATATTTCCTTTGAAAAAGAGACGTTTGATAGAGAGTGTTATCTTGGCACATACTCAGACAATGACAGTTGGTCGCTTTATGTTTGACCCAAAATGCCAACTACTGTAGACAGCAAACATTGGATTGTCTTGTTTGTTCGATGGTGTAAGAAACAATAAATTCAAATTTGTTGTACCCTGGAGCATAATGTAAATTCGAGAGTGCAATGCTCGAAAAACACAGCAGGTCAGGCAGATTCTGAGAACCAGAATAATCGAAGTTTCGGCCGTAAGACCTTCATCAGGGCCGAGGCTTGTGTGTTGGAGATGAGAGATAAATAATTGGAGGGGTTGGGTTTGGAAGTAGCTATCTGGGAAAGCAATAGTTAGAAGAAGGTGAGGGAGAAGGTGAAAGGTCACGGGGGAGAGTGATGGACGGATCTGCAGGGCGGTGCCGAGTTGGGGACTTGGGACTGGCATAATGTGTCGGGTGGGGAAATGAGGAAAATGTTGAAATCCACATTTATCCCGTGTGGTTGCAGGGTAACAAAGACGAAAATGAGGCGCTCTTCCTCCAGGCGTCAGGTCGTAACGTTTAGGAAACAACACATATACTAACGATAGGACAGCCTGATATAATTTTTGTGGTAAATATTAGAATCTTCACAACAGAATGTCATCACTAGACACTTGGGGTGTCAGGCGAGATTCAGAGAGAAATTAACTTTGATAACCCTGCTGCAAGTTGGGTTATTAAAAGCATCTACAAGTAAGTGCCAGTGGGAGTGGTGTATTTGAATTTTTAGAAGACTTTTGATCCGTCAGAAATTTACCTGTACCTCTACCATTGTCATTTACTGCTTCCGTCTCACCGTATGTGGTCTCCTCTACATTGAGGAGACAAGAAACTTTCTTGCGGATTATTTTCAGAGACCATCTATGGGACACAAACAAACACCAAACACCTCCATTGGCTGAACACTTCAACTCCCCTTCCCACTCCGTCAGGGACAACAGCCAAAAATATAATTTAAGTTGATCAGTTAAATTCAAACTATTGTGAAAAAAGCCCAAAGTTACTCATTTTCAATTTTCCAGTACACTCTGAGACATCTTGTCAGTCCTTTGACATGTGCTTGAAAACTCGCGGTGCAAAACAAATTTCGCTCTCTCTTAAAGGTACAGAACACGCCTTTAACTTCATAACACTTGCCCGTTCAGTATTCAGAAACATCTTGCAGCCTTTTTAATGCTATTAACAAACTTGCTATCATATTTTGCCTTCTCCTCGCTGTTGAGGTGTTTTGTTTAATGTTCAGTGGCTTTTAAAGGCTTCTCAATCCTTTGGATTCCCAATAATTTTACGATATTGTATGCTTCCTCTTTTGTTTAAATCCTGTCCATTACTGTGGTTATAAGGCTTTGTTGTGTCATCCTCACTTCAGTATGGCTATTCTTCCTTGAGATGAATTTCAGCTGGAACACCGAATCATCCGAGAAACTCCTGTCAATACTGCTCCATAGTCTTCCTTGCTAGGCTTCCCATTCAGTCAACTCTGTCCAAGTCCTCCCTCATGTCTTTGTAGTTACGTTATTCAATTATAATTGTGTCCCATACAAATGTAAGCAATAGAGGTGAACTGCAAAATCGTGATATTGAGATGTTGGAACATGAAAAACCATTGGGGAGAAAGAGAGTGAGACAATATGGATGAGAAGAAGAATAAAATAGAAAAGGACATACATTGAAGACAGAAGAAGATATATTTCCCTTCTTTGGTGCAATTCCCATGTGCTTTGGCCCTTTCTACTGTCTGTGCAAAACAGAGCAATATATTCACATTCAAGGTGTTATGAAAAACTTAGAACTCTAATAAAATGACAGACACCGGCTATTGGCAGAACCTAGCAGGTCAAGTTATTTATTTACTGGTAAAAAGTGGATTCATTGAAATAAGGTGGGATACCAAATACAGGAATTTATAACACACATCCAGATACGAATGAGAGCCTGGAGCAAGGAATCCCAAAAAGGCGCTGGAGGAGGATCGTTGTTGAAAAAGGAGGATATACTGAGGATCAAATAATATTTCATGTTCTTTTCAGTACATGCATTACTTTGTTAACTGTGTCTCTGTTGTTAATTCTTGTTATTTGTGCACACATGAATAATATATTCCACCTTCAGGAACACACTGATTAAACTATGTATATGAAATCATTTTTCTACCAAACATTTACATTATCCTGTTTTATTGACATTGTCACTCGTAGTTTCTTCTTCCAAATGGATTTGGTTGCTTTCTATGCATTTACTTTTACTCTGTCTGGGAAATAAACAATATTCGTGGCTGGCGTCACTATGCAGTTTTTTTTTTTTTCGTTTCTTAACCAAAGACAAATGTGGCCTGTCTCTGATCCTTTAATCTACGGTTTCAATAAAGAAGATAACTGTAAATAGATCACATTGGCAATTACCGTTTCCAAAAGACTGAATAAAGTTTCGGGTTTTGTAATGTTGAATAGACTATATCAATTCAAAGGCATGCTATTTCGTACCAAATAATGTGCCTGACGTATTTCATGGATTACCCAATAAAGTCGTTTCTGGATGACCAAATTGTGCCACATACACATAGATAATGTGTTAACTTTTCGTCAGACATGGAAGAATCTTTTGTAACATTTACCAAAATTGTTCGATTGACTTCGTTAGGTACGCTTGGTTTTCACCTTGGAGAAAGTGAGAACTGCAGATGCTGGGGGTCAGAGCTTAAAAATGCGTTGCTGAAAAAGCGCAGCAGGTCAGACAGCATCAAAGGAGAAGGAGAATCGACGTTTCGGGCATAGGCCTTTCTCCAGGAAGGAGGAGCATTCTCCTGCTCCTTTGGTTTTCACATTGGTAAAAGTGATTTTTTCCGAAGCCCAAAGCATCTTCCAAGGCCATGTTATTGTTCATGGACAAATGGACTCACAGGATGAAAAATAAAGGTAACTGGGAGTTTTCCATCATATCGAGCAATGAAACTGATTGGATTTCATTGAAAATGTATACCAAATTTTAACATTGTGGCTGCTCCACTCACTGAATTGCAAAAGAAAGGCAATGGGTTTCAGCGAAAAGGGGACTGTTAGAAGGCATTTGACAGCCTAAAACGTGTGTGAACCTGTGCCCCAGTTTGAGACAGACAAATTAATGCAAAGCCGTTCAAGGTAGCTATTGATGTGGGTTTCAGTGCTGTGTTCACGCCAGAAGACAACGAGAAGAAAGAAAAGACCTATCAGGTATTTCTCAAGAAGTTGAACATTCATCAGCAGAAATATTTGACAGTCTGGAAGGAGACTTTGAGCTTGTGGTTGGCATCATAAGTTTTTAAATGTTTATGCGACGAGTAATGCATCTGAGACAATCATATACACGAATCATAACTCATTGAATTTTGTGGAGAAACGTAAGGACAAACATTCCAGAATGGTTATTTGGAGCTTGTCGTTACAGTCATTCAATTCGAAGATTATGCATGTGGAGGACTAGAAAACGTGAATGTCGACGTGTTTCCGAGACTTGGATGAGAACGAGACTTCGATGACAGGAGTATAGCAGGTTGCAAACGGATTTAGTGTGCATGCTTGCATGTTTGAAGCCTATATCATCTATATGAATGTTGCAGTGCAATGAGAATTTAAGATTAAAGTGTTTTAAAATGAACATATCTTTAGATATTGTTGTTTCGTTTTATCAGGGAGGAGCTGTGATGATGCTACTCCTTCAACAAGGTTATGTTGTCATTGGGTTTTGTTTCAGAGAGGTCGTATTGGAAGACGTCCGGGGTTTCAAGTCTGGATAGGTTTTAGGGCCAGTTTGATTATAGCTAATAGATGCTGCCTAAGAAAAAAGGCTTTCACGTGTAAAGAAAATCACTTTTGCACGGAAAGGGGAGCAGCCAGTCCTCTCAGCTCAAATTTTCTTCGATCTGGTTTGCTTTTCGCAAGCAGTCAGTTTTGTGTGGCTGCTGGTTAAAGGAACAGTGACATGGAATAATGCGTTCCATGCTGAATCTCTCTGCCATCTCTCTCCTGCAATATTCTGTGTTTGACTTTACCTTAAGGGCTGTTTATTCGGAATACTTAACCGATTTGAGGGAAAAAGAAGTATTAAGTTGAAGTAGTCTGTTGGGTTTTCGGCTAGGTTAAGTCATTCTGCATTGCGTTCTCGTTTGTTTATTTGCTTCATTTAGTACTCTGTAAAGAATTTTGTTTTGTATAAAACAGAGGGACTTTACCAGATGTACCACTTCTGAAATATTCACTATAGATATCGTGAAAATAACTCGAAAAGCTGTGGTACGGGCTTACTTCGTGAAATATTGCGATGTTTCCTGACATGGTCCATAACAGGTTCAAATTCAACAACACTCTTGAAGCTCAACACCATCCAGGAATAAGTAAGCGGATCGACGGGTATTGCATACATATGTATGCACCCCCTCCACAACCAACATTATTAACAATAGTGTGTAACATCTTCAAAATTTATTTCAGAAATTCACCAAAAATCCTCATATTTCACCTTCGAAAGCGAGGACCACAATATTCACTTCTACACAACAACTCATCATCGTGTCTCTGAAATATATCAGCACTCTCTCACTGTTGCTGGAATTCCCTCAATAGGAGCAATCTTGATCAAAGTACTGGGGAAGTAATTGCTGGGACTCTTGCTGAGATATTGTTATCAGCGATACTGTCTTGTAAGATGCCAGAAGATTGGAGTTGGCTAGCGTGGTACAAGTATTTAAGAAAGGTGGTAAGGACAAACCAGGGAACGAAAGACCTGACGTCGTTCGTGTGTAAGTTGTTGGAGGGAATACTGAGGGACAAGGTTTATAAGTGTTTGGAAAGGAAAGGACGTATAAGGAATCGTCCGCATGGCTTTGTGCGTGTGAAATCATGTCTCAGAAAGTGGATTTTTTGAAGAAGGAACAAAGTGGATGGATGAGGGCAGTGTGGTGGACGTGGTCATTTTGGACTTCAGTAAATCGTTCGACAGGGTTCGACATGGGGTACTGGCTATTAAGGTTCGATCTCACGAAATACAAGGAGAACGAGCTATTTAGATAAAGAATTGGTAGAAGTCAGAGGGTGGTGGTGGTGGATTGTTGCTTTTCAGACTGGAGGCCTGTGACTGGTGGCGTGCCACAAGGATCAGTTATGGATCAAGGATCGTCTCAAGGATCCTCTACTTTTCATCATTTATAGAAGTGATTTGGATGAGAACATCAGAGGTACAGTTAGTAAGTTTGCCGATGACACTGAAATTGGAGGTGTAACGGACAATGAAGAATGTTACCTCAAATTACAAGGGGATCAGGATCAGATGGGCCAATGGGCTGATGAGTGGCTGATTAGCTTTAAATTTACATAAATGCCATTTGCTGCATTTTGGAAAAATAAATCAAAGCAGGACATATACACTTAATGTTAAGTTCTTAGAAAGTGTTGCCAAACAAAGAGACCTTGGAGTGCAGGTTCGTTGTTCCTTGAAATTAGAGTCGCTTATAAATAGGGTTGTGAAGAACGCGTTTGTTGTGAATTCTTTATTGTTCAGAGTATTTAGTATAGGAATTGGGAGGTTTTGGAATATTCTGGAATATTTTGAAATATTGTGTGCCATTCTTGTCCCCTTCCGATCTGAAGAATGTTTTGATAGTTGAAAGGTTTCAAAAGGGATTCATAAGGATATTGCCAGGGTTGGAGGATTTGAGTTACAGGGAGAGGTTGAATAGGCTGGGGCTGCTTTTCCTGAAACATGGAAGGACGAGGGTGACCTTCTGGCCGTTTATAAAATCATGAGTGGCCTAGGTAGAGTAAATAGACAAAGTCTTTTCCCTAGGGTGGGGAGTGCTGAACTAGAGGGAGGAGGTTTCCGGTGCGAGGGGAAAAACAGAAAGGAGCTGAAGGGCAAAGTTTTCACGCAGAGAGTGTTGCGTGCATGGAATGATTTGCCACATGAAGTGGTGGATGCTGTTTCAATTGCAAATTTTAAAAGGCATCTGGATGGGAATATGAATAGAAAGGGTTGAAGGGAATATGACCTATGACTGGCAAACGGGTTTCGAGTACATTGGTGGGCATGGACGCGTTGGACCTGTTCGAAACAAAATCAATAAAATTTAGACGAGACAACAAAAACCGAAAACAAGACAATTTATTCTACGATCTTATAAGAAAGGGTATCAATTACATAAGCAAATGAGAAATGAACATTCAAACCAGTACACAGATATACTTTTGAGCTGCGTGAGGTCACCTCTTCTGACTTCTAAATTACCCAATCAAATTTACGCTCTGACTAACTTGCGATCTGGTCTTGTTATTTCCCCACCCCCTTCTCCAAGTTGGCGACCCTTCCCTCTGTACGTACTGACATAAGGAAGATTCTGCTAAACTTGGATCTTGATGTTCTTTTTACATTGCTTGTAACATCTTCCATTGTTCATAGGTACATTCCATTCTTGAACATATGTTTTAACAATGTATCTTTTCGTGCATCGTTTATGCGTTTCAGCGATCTCAGCTATTTTGCTGACACTATTATTCAAAACATTATGATGAAAGAAATTATTTGCTTAAATAATTCTGCACTAAAGTCAATACTCAATTATCCACAATTTTACATTAAAGATAAAGACACATTTCCCTAATGCTTGCTTTAGTGATATTTTTCTTGTACCCCTTTTCTGCACATACACTCTCTTGCTTTTCTATTTCTGCAAAAGCAACACACTTCCCCATTTCTTACAACTCCCCCATTTCTTTTTTTATACTATTTGTTGTTTTTGCTTTTTTTTGTCTGCCCTCTTTTCACCCTATGGTGCCGAGGTTCACAATCTTGCCATTTCTGTCCTTGTATGTCTGTCTTTTTTCAAACTCTAGGAGTAATCTTCCACTCTCTCTTTCTTGCACTTGTGCTATTGTCATGACCATTATTGATGTTGTCCTCCCAAAGACATTACCAGCTTAGTTATTATCCACTTTAACACATTAAATCCTATCGGTAGACCTACAATTATTAGTAATACATAAATGCCTAAGTTAACTAACGATTTTCCCCAACCGGTCAGTCTCCAGTGTCCCCATCCCATTCCTTCATCTTTTCGGAGTTCATCCCCAATTTCTCTTGTACTGCTTATCTTTTTCTTTATTATTTCTGTCTTATCTTCCACTATGGAAGAGGTGGCTGGGATGAAGGTGCAGCATTCCTTACCAATCAGAGCACAGGTTTTCCCTTTTTCAACCAAAAGAAAGCCGAAAGCCGTTCGATTCGGTAAAGCTGTTAGTTCTCTTGGCAATCAGTTCAGTGGTCATTGCCGATATTTAGGATTGAGTTTCTCCCATTGTGCCGGCGGTATCATTAATTAAATTTTCAAGGGCAGCCGCCAGTTTCTCTATTTCCACCCCAGCCCTTGTAGTGCCGTAATTTGGGAGTAGTGTCCACAGCAGACGGTCTCCTTCAAAGACCTCTCGGGTCTGACGTCTTACCCTCCCCTTTCTCAAGTTGGGCTCATGTTTTTCTATTCGGAGGTGAGGGACTATATGAGCGAGGTAACAGCAGCCACTCCAGCCTTTCTGGTCTTGAGGCAGTGTTTCATGAACTTCATAACATGCATGTATTGCTGCACATTCGGTCATGCGAACGTATTTTTCCCCGAGAATAAATGGATAGGCCTTCAGACCGCATACCCGATATGTTCTATTTCATCTTCTGGGAGTGGTCGTGGCAATGGCTTGGGTGGTGTAGATGCAAGATGATTTTCCTAATTGGAAGGGTGCGGCGTCATTCTGATTACAGAAACAGGTGGTATTCACTGCTCCTTTCGGTGGGGAAATTATAAGGCTATCGATAACACCCTGGGTTTTCAGGGCTGGCCTTGGGAAACATCCCGCAAAGTTATACTTGCTCCTTCCGGATTCCCACTTTGTATTATTTGAACCCAAGTCAAATTGTTGTACATGGTACACTTCTTTTTTAATAAGCTGCATTACCGAGGTGGGGCTTCCAGATTCGCCATGGTGTGGAATTTCTGAACAGACCCAACAGTCGGCAAGTCCCTCTTGTTTAGCATAATTTTGGCATAGTGTAGTGAAGTGATTTTTCCCGCTTCCTTGAACAGTTACTACTACTAACATCACAATATTATACCAGTACCCACCCATCACTGAACCCTGCCTACCGCCCTGTCTTAATCTTTTAGGCGCCAGGGAGAAGTGAGTCCACGCAACCCTTTGAATCAATAACAATATATAGATCACCAAACGTTCAAAGAGTCAATTATCTCAGTTCATTCCTTCTTTCTCAGCTTAAATTTCAGAGGGTTGTCTGTAGGATGAGAGTGCTACTCCACCAACTGGACGTTCAAAGGACCTTTAACGCGATGTGATGACTCCACCCTTTCTCTGCAGTCCGCTTAGCTGTCTCATTAGTGAGAAGGGTTAGGAATGGTCCATCCCAGCTCGGGTGGAGTTTGGTATCTTTCCAGGTCTTGATCAGGACCCAATTACACTGCTGTATACGGTGTGCTGCAAATTTGAGTGGCGGTATCTGTACCAACAGGCCTTTATTCCAAACAATAGATAATGAAGAGCCAAGTGCCGTAATGTATTTTTTCAAGAACTTGTCATTAAACTCAGCTAGGCACTTCACCTCTCCCTCCTAGGATTGGTAGCCCAAACATCATTTCATAAGGATAAATCTGATATCGCACCTTGGGGCACTCCGAATGTGTAATAGTGCAATCGGCAAATATTTGGTCCTGCCTCGATTTGGTAATCGAGTCTCTAGGACTAGCTTAGACAATCGCTTCTATAAGGTTTGATTCATTTGTTCCACCGTCCAGAGGAAGGCGGGTGCCAAGGAGTGTGGAATCCCCAAGAGATTTCTAATCCTGCCATTACTTCTTGTAGGATCTTAGAGGTAAAATAGCTACCTTGGTCTGAATCTATACTTTCCACCACTCCATATCGAGGGATTATATGTTTTAAAAGAGTTTTCACTACTCCCTTCGAGGTAGCTGGGGACATTGGAAATGCCTTCACCCACCCAGTTAGGTGATCTATTCGGACTAATACTTATTTTTGCTTCCCTACTGGGATTAGTTTGGTGTAATCCACCTGTATACTTTGGAAGGGTCTCACCCCGGGTTTCTTCTTCCTCTTGCCCCCTGCATTACTTTCTTGTTAATCTTTTGGCAAGTTGTACAGCTTGCGCATATCTGTTTTGCCAACGCAGATAATCTCTTACATCCATATTTCCTTACGACTAAATCACACATTGCTCGCACTCTCCAGTAACTCCCCTGATGTAGGAAAGCTATAATCTCGCATCATCATTTTATTCAACACTTTCCTCCCATCGGGTAACAACCAGCGCCCATCTGCTGTCTTTGCAGCTTCTAAATCTTTTAGTCCCTTTTCCTCCTTTGTAGTAAACAGCGGGACACCCTGAAGATCTGACATTGTAGGTATTAGGAAGTATATCACTGCTCCTTGTGGAGTTTGGGTCGCTTCTTCAGCTACTTCATCGGCCAGTCTATTTCCTCTTACCTCTTGTACATTCCCCTTCTGATGTCCGTTTATATTAATTATCGCTATTTCTCTCGAGAATAACAGGGATTCCAGCACTTGTTTTATCAATTCCTCATGAGCTAGTTCTTTTCCTGTGCTATTTATCAGTCCACCTTATTGCCATTTGTTCCAATGGTAAGAACCACTCCAAACACATATTTGGAGTCTGTACATACCGTTCCTTTTTTTTTGTTTTCTAAGGTCCTGAGACCTCTTTCTAGGGCATAGAGTTCACAAATTTGGGCTGACCAGCCTTTCGGCAGTCTTTCAGACTCTATAACGTTTCCCTCTATCCCGTCTACTACAGCATATCCATTGTGCCTTTTACCCTCAATCATCCGGGAGGGCCCATCTATGAACTACCGACCTCCCACATGCAACAGTACGTCTGTTAAGTTCATTCACACTTTAGTCTGATATTCATTAATATCAAGGCAGTCATGTTCTGGATTGCCAAGGGCGACCCCCCCTCTCCAGGCCACAGAAATGCAGCTGGATTCAAGCAATTGTCTGTGACTAACACAAGGTCATCCTGTTCTATTAAGCTTGTCTCATATTTCAAGATCCAAGAGTCTGTGAGCCATTGTCTTGCTTTCTGATTTAGTATGGTCCGTACCTGGTGTGGGGTGCTGACTATTAAGACTCCCCCAAAAGAACGTTTCCGACTCTCCTCTACAATAAGGTTGTTGCTGACAATACCTGCACACACTCCGGCCAGTAATGTAGCTTTCCATGAATTAATGCAGTCATGTTTTAAATTAACCATGAATCAATATGACAAGTCATTGAGAATGTATTAAGGAATCCTGCCAATTAATATTAATTCAGGCTAACACAATTGATTTATTATAAATATTAATTATTAATTGTATATATTATATAAGTCAGGGTGGAAACGCAACAAATGACGAAAACATTTTAAAAACTGCAACTGCGCAGTTCTGTTTGTTTACCAGTCACGTGTGACTTCTCATTCTGTTTCTGTAATTGTTTTGCTCGAGCGCATTCAAATGTAAGGACCTGAAAAGATTCCATCGCACCATTTACAGTTAATTCAGTCCCCAATTTGGTGGCAATAACTCGTCTTGAGCGCCAAACTGATTCTTCGTGCCTCTCATCACAAAACTGTTGCCATAAACCAATTAACTGTTTCGTTCCCGCTTCCTTGGGCTTAAAATTTAAGGATGATCTTGCTGCCCCCGTATCGACTAGGAAAACTACGTCCTCTTTGTCAGTTCCCACCTTTAAATTTATCAACTGTTCTTGGTGGGTCCCCGGGGGCAGGAACCCCTGACACCACTTTTTTTTTTCACCATGGTTCATAAACGGCACTGCCTTTACTTGCTTTTTTGGATCTGGACACTCTCTCTTAAAGTGACCTGTCTTTCCATAATAATAACATCCCGCCTGTGAGGATTTCCACTTTGATCCTTGTTCCTGTCTACCGGGCCCCTTAACATCTCCTCCCCGATCCCTTCTCCTCACTTTATTTTCAACATACTGCCCAACACTATTCCGGTTTCCTTTTCCTTTTTGGTTTGTCCTTTTTTCTTTATTACCTCATCAACTGTGGCTTATCATTATTTTTGCGTTCTGTTTCTGCTTCTCATGTTACGTTGCCAGATCAATTACTGAGCCGATTTAACCAACTGAACACCTTTAGGGCCATCTCATGGCCACTCCTCATCACTCAATGTTTTGCTTATACCTTGACTTTTTAAAAGAAATATTGCAATATTTCTTGCTATCTGTAAACTCAAACATAATTTATCAATTTATGCCTGTCCAACTTCAAAGCCTGTTCCCAAATATACATTTAGAAATCCTACCTGTAAACATACATTTATATATCATAAATTCATTTATTCAGTGTTTAATATTTAAAATGTGAAATGCATACAGCTCCCAACCTTGAAATCCACCACAACTGCCCGGTTTTAGTCCCCCGATTCAAATCCAAAACTAGTTATCCCAAGTAGTCCCAACTTGCCACCGCTCAACTACAATGCTATAGGTTGTTAAAAAAAACTTCGAATTCATGAACAATGGCCAAATCCAAGGTCACCGATCCCAACCATAGGATTTTTTTTGTTTATTGCAATCTAATGTTGAACCAAAACCCCAAATGTCCTCCATAGGTCACTTTTACGTAAGAACAAAAGAGACCAGCCAGAAACCGACACTAAGGCAATCACAATCTGCAAAAATAGCAAAAGCCAACACTCCACTTCACAATCTGCAAAATACTTAACCCCAAAAGAAATCATGTCAAAATTTCCATAATAGAAATCAGACTCAAAACAGTCCCGGATCTCAATCTCCAGGGAACAAAGCACAAACATTCAATCACCAATAAATAAATGTGCATTCTAATTGAATTCCAAAGGGTTAAACTTTCTGTTCGCTGTACAGTTCTTCTCTCTCTCTCTCTCTCTCTCTCTCTCTCTCTCTCTCACACACACACACACACACACACACACACACACACACACACACACACACACACACACACACACACACACACACACACACACACACACACACACACACACACACACACACACACACACACACACACTTTGAGCTTCCCGCAATGACTCCTCTAGGTTTTGAATATTTCTTCCAGCTGTCTGGCTATAAGTTAGTTGCAAAGTGTAACCTCAGTGGCCCTTCAGCGACTAGCCCTTCTGACACGAAGCATAATCTGATTCCTTCTGACTGTAAGGCTGTTTCCATTGATATTTTATCTTTTTTTCTCCTTTCCTCGCGTCCAAGGATTGTACTTCCAATTTCTTAACCTTTTTCCTAACGGACCGTCCGTTGGGATGTGGTACTCAGACGTCCCTCTAATGTCTCCTTCCAAACTTAAATCACTATTCTTATTTCCCATTTCAATACTCGGCCGTTTCTTTATGTAATTTAATTAACCTTACTGATGTCCGGTGTCACCTTCTTCAGCACCCATTTCAGGGTACTAGCATTTTCGTGGGCGATTTCCCCTCTTTACAACCGGACTAAGGCTGTGTGGTCCAATCAGGTAGACACCTTACTCGTCAGATCCATCTACCCAATTAAATACTTTATTTTATGTGTTGCCAATTCCCTGTACTTCTCGTACGTGCCCGACCACCAAGGCAATACTTAAAGGCCCATTTTCATACCTTGGTCTGTGCACAAGGGTTACCTTGTCGAATCAGCGCGCCCCATCCGGTGGCAGTACCTGGCACCTACCGCTGCCTATCCCGATCGCTGGGATATATATCTTACCTGGGTCTTGTATACCAAAGAGTTACCCGACCAAACCCGCCGCGTGTCAGCGCGCCCTGTCCCACGGCAATACTTGGCAGCAACCACCGTTACTGACCCCGGTCGGCCAGAGATATATATCTTATCCGGATCTTCTGTACACTAAAGTTACCCGACCAAATCCGCCGCGTGTCAGCTCGCCCTGTCCCACGGCAATACCTAGCAGCAACCACCGTTGCTTACCCCAGTCGCCCAGAGATATATATCTTACCCGGGTTTTGTGTACAAAAGAGTTACCAGACCAAACCTGCCGCGTTTCGTCGCGCCCTGTCCCACAGCAATACCTGGGAGCAAATACCGGTCGCCCGGATAATACTTATAAGATCTTTTCTTACACGGGTCTTGTGTACAAGTGTTACACGACCGAACCCGACACATCCCAGCGTGTCTTGTTTCCAGGGTAAACCAGTCCGAATACGCTCGCCTGAGCTGCCACAGCAAGTCGGGAAACTAGAGACAGCCGAAATCAGCGAGGTGCACTTCTCCGTTTTCCCAAAACTTGCTGAGCGACCAGAACTTGGGATTCTGGACGAGCTCCCAACTCTGTTCGAAACAAAACCAATAAAATTTAGACGAGACAACCAAAACTAAAAACAAGACAATTTATTCTACGATCTTTTGAAAAAGAGCGTCAATTTCTGAAGCAACTGAGCAATGAACATTCAATCTTGTACACAATTATACTTTGGAGCTGCCTGAGGTCACCTCTCCTGACTCCTACATCAAGGGAGGCGCGGTAGTAGTTTGGCGCACCGACCTCTACACCGCTGAGGCCAAACGCCAGCTCGCAGATACGTCCTCCTACTGCCCCCTTGACCATGACCCCACCCCCCACCATCAAACCATAATCTCCCAGACCGTCCATAACCTCATCACCTCGGGTGATCTCCCATCCACCGCCTCCAATCTCATAGTCCCACAACCCCGCACCTCCCGCTTCGACCTCCTGCCCAAAATCCACAAACCTGACTGCCCCGGCCGACCCATTGTCTCCGCCTGCTCCTGCCCCACCGAACTCATCTCTGCGTACCTTGACAGCGTCCTGTCCCCCTTAGTCCAAGAACTCCCCACCTACGTTCGGGACACCACCCATGCCCTCCACCTGCTCCATGATTTTCGCTTCCCCGGTCCCCAACGCCTTATTTTCACCATGGACATCCAGTCCCTATACACCTCCATCCCCCATCACGAAGGACTCAAAGCCCTCCGCTTCTGTCTTTCCCGCCGTACCGCCCAGTACCCTTCCACTGACACCATCCTTCGACTGACTGAACTGGTCCTCACACTGAACAACTTCTCTTTCCAATCCTCCCACTTCCTCCAAACGAAAGGAGTAGCCATGGGCACCCTCACGGGCCACAGCTATGCCTGCCTCTTCGTAGGATATGTGGAACAATCCATCTTCCGCAACTACACTGGCCCCACCCCCCACCTTTTCCTCCGCTATATCGATGACTGTATCGGCGCCGCCTCGTGCTCCCACGAGGAAGTTGAACAGTTCATCCACTTCACCAACACCTTCCACCCCGATCTCAAATTCACCTGGACAGTCTCAGATTCCTCCCTCCCCTTCCTCGACCTTTCTATTTCTATCTCAGGCGACCGAATCAACACGGACATCTACTACAAACCGACCGACTCCCACAGCTACCTGGACTGCACCTCCTCCCATCCTGCCCCCTGTAAAAACGCCATCCCATTCTCCCAATTCCTTCGACTCCGCCGCATCTGCTCCCAGGAGGACCAGTTCCAAAAACGCACAACCCAGATGGCCCCCTTCTTCAAGGACCGCAATTTCCCCCCCCGACATGGTCGACGATGCCCTCCACCGCATCTCTTCCACTTCCCGCTCCTCCGCCCTTGAACCCCGCCCCACCAACCGCCAAGAGGACAGAACCCCACTGGTCCTCACCTACCACCCCACCAATCTCCATGTACAGCGCATCATCCGCCGTCATTTCCGCTACCTCCAAACGGACCCCACCACCAAGGATATATTTCCCTCCCCTCCCCTATCAGCATTGCGTAAAGACCACTCCCTCCGTGACTCCCTCGTCAGATCCACACCCCCCACCAATCCAACCTCCACTCCCGGCACCTTCCCCTGCAACCGCAGGAGGTGCAAGACTTGCGCCCACACCTCCCCCCTCACCTCCCTCCAAGGCCCCAAAGGAAACTTCCATATCCGCCACAGATTCACCTGCACCTCCACACACATCATCTATTGCATCCTCTGCACCCGATGTGGCCTCCTCTATATTGGGGAGACAGGCCGGCTACTTGCGGAGCGTTTTAGAGAACACCTCTGGGACACCCGGACCAACCAACCCAACCACCCTGTAGCTCAACATTTCAATTCCACCTCCCACTCCACCAAGGATATGCAGGTCTTTTGACTCCTCCATCGTCAGACCACAACAAAACGACGGTTGGAGGAAGAACGCCTCATCTTCCGGCTAGGAACCCTCCAACCACAAGGGATGAACTCGGATTTCACCAGTTTCCTCATTTCCCCTCCCCCCACCCTGTCTCAGTCAAATCCATCAAATTCAGCACCGCCTTCCTAACCTGAGATCTTCTTCCCGACCTCTCCGCCCCCACCCCAGTCTGACCTATCACTCTCACCTTGACCTCTTTCCACCTATCACATTTCCGACGCCCCTCCCCCAAGTCCCTCCTCCCTCCCTTTTATCTTAGCCTGCTGGACAAACTTTCCTCATTCCTGAAGAAGGGCTTATGCCCGAAACGTCGATTCTCCTGTTCCCTGGATGCTGCCTGACCTGCTGCGCTTTTCCAGCAACACATTTCCAGCTCTGACTCCTACATTACCCAATCAACTTTATTCTCTGACTAACTTGCGATGTGGTCTTCTTAATTCCCCCCTTTCTCCAAGTTGGCGACCTTTCCCTCTGTACGTGCTGACACAAGAAAGATTCTGCTATACTTGGATCTTGGTGTTCTTTTTACATTGCTTGTAACATCTTCCATTGTTCACAGGTACATACCATTCTTGAACATACGTTTTAACAATGTATCTTTTCGTGCCTAGTTTATGTGTTTCAGCTATCTCAGCTATTTTGCTGAGACTATTATTTAAAACATTATGATGAAAGAAGTTATTTGCTTTAATAATTCTGCACTAAAGTTAGTACTCAATTATGCATTAAATATGAAGACACATTTCCCTCATGCTTTCTTAACTGATATTTGTATTGTACCCCTTTTCTGCACATACACATTCTTGCTTTTCTATTTCTGCAAGAACAACACACTCCCCCATTACTGACAGACCGAAGGTTCTGTTTGCGTGTACATCTCTGTGACTTTATGATTCGATACTGCATGTCGACTGTGAGGTAATCGGAGAATCCCTTCAGCGTGTAAACAAATTTTCAAAATAACGGGTCCCTAATGAACATAGTCCGCCGATTTCTCAGCAACACTCCCAACTAGGAGAGAAAACACGTCCAGAAGCCTAGCCACTCGCCATTACCGTGAAGACATCTCGAAAGTCACTGCCGGACTACTTAAACCTCTTGGTATCATGGTAACCCAGAAACGCACCAACACCGGAATACAGTTGCTCAAATACTTGTAAGGCTCCATACAGACAACAACGAAAACTGATGTCATTTACAAAATACCTTCCAAGAACTGTAACAAATACGACTTGATCAAACAGGCAGAAAACCATGATACCAAGAGGTTGTATCAACATCAACGAGCCACAAAAACACATGACCAATCTCACCAGTATCTTTTTGTACAGATGGGGAAGGACACTACCTTGACTGGGACAGGACATGCAGTCGCGGACAAGCTAAACAAAAACACGCATGAGATTTCCTAAAAAAACATAACATTCCAAGCAGAACTCTACCAACAAATACATTGACTTCGATTACATTTACTACCCCATGAGAAAATTAACAAGAAATGACAGCACTACATGAAATTCCGTCACCACAGGAAATGACGTCACAAACTTAAGGAAACATAACCACATAAATAAAATTCTCGCCATGCCACCAGTCTTTCTTCCAGACGCTCACTGATGGTTTTTCTTAGTATGATGACAAAAAGTCTGAAAACTAACCATCCAGCTTCACGATCGAACCAGCATCCAGAGTGGAAACAGGCTATTCGGCACACCAATCCACACCGAACGTCTGGAGAGTATCCCAACTGAGACATCCCCTACCCTGTTCATATCACCATGTATTTACCATGGCTAATACACCTAACATAAATATCCCTGAACACTATGGGCAATGTAAGCACGACCAATTCACGTAACTGCGTAGTTTTGGCTTGGGAGGAAACCAGAGGACCCGGAACAATCCCACGCATACACGGGAAGAAGATGCAACTCCACACAGACAGTTTCCCAAGGCTGGAGTTGAATCCAGGTCCTTGGCACTGTACGGCAGCAGTGTTAATCACTAAAGCAACTTGCAGCCTCTGAATGTTCAAGAAATGACCACATCAACACCTCCACACGTGCACCTTGGAACAGGCTATAAATGGCCACATCCCGTGAATACATGAAAAGAAGCGAAATCCGTACTGTTTTTCACCCTGTTCCGTATCCATATGGGCTGTCTTAGAGAAGGCCAGAAGAGAGTGGCTTTGCATAATGTACATCACCACACGAACTACCAATCAGTTGCATGCATAAATGTAGAGAGGTATCAATAAACAAACACATTAATCCGCAGACAGTGCAATATGCACTTCGCTCTGACACACACAGAAACACACACTCTCAAAAAGTCAAGCATAACCAAGAACACCCAAATACAGACACAAAAGCATCAACAAAAATGCAGAGACAGGAAGGTTTTCAGTATTTCCCTTGCTCTGTGGAGGGCTTTTCACTATTTCACTTGTTCTACAAAGTGTGTGTTAGCATTTCAGTTGCTTATTTTGCATGGTGTCATTATTTTAATGGCTCCAATAGCAGTGTGTCAATAGTTCAGTCCCTCCATGTGCAGTTTTCCAGTATTTCACTTGCTTATATTAATGATTGTGCCAATTTGTCACTTCTTGTGTGCGGATCTTGACTCTCAGAAAATGCCAATGGTTACAGGTGTCACCAAACCTAGAAGAATTGTAAGATTTGTAGAGGACAGTGTGGAACACCAACAAGACAGTGATACGTTGGTGACGTATTCGAGTATATAACACTTGAGGTTCCATGCAGAGCAGTGTGATGTGATGGACTTTGGTATGAAGCACATTGAAAGACATTAAAGTAGTCTGCAGAGTTATTAATGGGGGATGAGGGAACAGAGGACTATGAGTGTATATCAGCACGGATTGTTGAAGAATTCAGGGCAAGTGGAGAGAGCATAAAATATGACAGATTAGTTTCATTTTCTGAGTTGTTTACAGGAGGGGGTGTTGGAGGGGTCCTCCGTGCTTCCTTCCTGGGAGATGGTGGTGACAATATGTTTTCCAAACACCGTCAGCCCAACGATACTCCGGAGATTTCATTTGAACCAGCTCAACACAAAAGGGAAATGGCATCAGGGTCACGGCTTTGTGGTTGCTCTGAGTGAACGGAACTGACAGTGGGTTGAAAGTGAGAATTACCATTCCCTGAACATTGCTCCTTACCTCGTTGGTGGGATGTGCTCGTGCGGGGGGAGGGTATGTGAGGGAACGTATATTGGCCACTCAATGACCCAGCTTGACCATGTCTGTGACCTCTTCGAGGCTGTTTAATTTTCTTGGAATAGGAGAAAAGGAGGGATGAGTGAGCGTGGTAATATATGACACTGCTATTCGTCCTGGTGTTGGTGGTGGGGTCATGGTGTGTATAGTGAAGGGAGTCAGTCCACAATGTTGTATCCATGCCGTGTTATTAGTGTGTTGGGGGCGGGGTAAAGTAGAGGTGAATGGTGGGGTAGGTACTGCATGCAGTAATGTTAGAGGAAAATCATGAGCCTTCTTTTGGGGTGTGTGCTAGAACAAATAGACAGTGAGTGTGAGGGAGCAGGGAATATACAGCAACACTTATCCTGACAGAGCGGGAAAGGTTATTGGTTCTTGTCCTGTATTGCTGGACATATTTTAAGATCACTGGCTTTGCAATGAGCTGGGTGGTAAACTCAGACTATGCTCGGTTGATCTGCACTGTGGCTACCTTTGGGAACAGAATGGTTTCCTCTGTACTCGCCCATCTACCAGGAACTCCGTGCCCTGTCGTCAAATGATGAAGTAATTGCCCCTACCTGCCATGCTCTGGGTCATCTATGTAGGACAACTCTACACTGAGAAAGCTCAAATGTGTCCCTTTTGGTCTTTTAACGAAAAAACCACTGCCAGGGATCAAGGAATATCCAGGGGCATTCGGGTGTTGGTGACTACCTCCAGACATGATGGGTGGGAGAAATGGACTGGCATTGAATGAGAGGATCACCTTCGGGATGGGTAGCTGGTTAATGACGTGGGTTCGATAAGATAGCACCAGGAAACTAAGTCAGCCTCGTGCAGAAGATCCCTCTGTCACAAAGAAAATGTCACTGAGACCAGTTATTGTTTGATTCAGGCCAGTGAGACGAAGTATCTGCTGTTCCCACCCACAGTTACAAAGCTGTGGAAAAAATCTTCACCAAAAGGTCTCCCTCATCTGGACTCAGAATCATATCCCATCCATCCATCATTACTGGGAACACTATCTCATGTTGTAGAATATACTGAAATGTCTACATTGCAGCATTCAGAAACCTGTGAACACATTCTTCGATGTCACTGTCTCTTCGTCTCCCCTTCTCTGTCTATTTCCCAAACCAGTTACGTTTGTTGGTACATCAACTGATACCGCCTACTATTTTTCTCTGTCTGTGAGAATCTAGGATGGTTATGTGAGGTGGATTGAGAATCTGGCAATATGTTTTTTTGTTCTCATTCTTGCGATTGGCCCCTCCAAGTTCTAATTCCGACAGCGAGTCCCATTCACCAATCTACCTCCATAGTTCAGCATTGTTGTCCAAAATGAACTTGTCCATTTTTAACGTGAACAGCTGCCCTGTATAATTTAGTGGCCTTCGGTGTTATTCACCCAAGATTATCGGGATACACCACTAAAAAAAAACCGCTTTGGTCACTCCTCTGCCTCAACACTCCAGGGATTATAGCCCCAGCCTCCTCAACTTTCCCTGTAGCTCAACCCCACTAAGCCACTCCCATCAAAATACCAGCAACATACTTGTGAAACTTTTATATTAGCTTTCAAGTTTATCAATGTCTTTCCGGAAGCAGAGAGACCAGGATGCAAGGCACTATTACAAAACTGGCCGAACCAATGTCCCATACAGATGCAACGCGTCATCCAAGCACTGTCCAACAAAGGCAATTGTAGAAACTTCCTATTTTACCACCCTGCCTTGCTGAGACAAATGCAACAAATGTGGCATACCAAATGCAACACATCACATTTATGGGAAATAAATTCCATCTTCCAATGCTCAGCACAATCTCGTTAGTCCTTGCTTTTCCAAATGCATATACATCCGACCAATTTTCGAGAACATGTGCCGTTCAAGTTGAGGTTTTGAATGTTAGTTTGCCCACTGAGCTGGAAGAGTTGGTTTCAAACTTTTCGTCACGAAGTTAAGGAACATCATTTTTTTTCTTTCACGTTTAGTCACCATACTGCCAATGTTACCCCGTATGCTGACGAATCAAACGAATGCAAAACTTCCAGCTCAGCGAGAAAATTTACATCCACAAATAAACCATTCCCTCGAAATTCTCCATGGAAAACTGAGTCAAAGTTAAAGTCAGGCTCAGCGGGATATAATTCCTTACTTTCATAAGTAGTGGCATCACATGAACAAATCTCCAATCTTTTGGCACCAGCCTTGTGGCAATAATGACATAAATGTATCAGCAAGGTGCATGGCAATCACTTTCCTAGCGTCCAACAAAGTTCTTGGGGACAACTGATCATGTCCCAGAGATGAATTCACTTTTCTGCTCTTATGAAGGTTTAGAGGTGTACTGTATTTTTAATAGAGTTCGAAAGCTCGCAAGGACCGACAAAACGCGGAGAGTCTTGAAAAAGGTAACAAGATGACTCTTGGACGAAACAATTGCAGCATTTTGTTTACCATGAAACATGATGAAATTCAAATTCTGCCCATCAGTTTGAATTATGTCCCAACACAACAAAATCCAATCAATTTGAATTTAGTATTTTGAAAATATCAAAATCAATGAAATAATCCAATGTTGTATGTTATCAATCGGAAATTTTGAACACTTAGAAGGAAAACTGGCAAAGACCAACAAATGTAGATTAGTCGCTGAAGAACTTTCTGAAACGTTCTTGTGGATAAGAAGTTTGCAGAGCAGAACGTCGAAACTCACCTGGAGAGAATCTAAAGAGGAAAATCAGCAAAGGAGAAATACGGAAAGCTGACTTGTTTTGAAAAAATTATTTTCTTTTGTAAGTATTAATCGGGATGTTTTATGGGACTGTTTTTGGAGAGTGAGAGTTAAAAGGTAGCTTTCAGGAAATGAAGATGCAAATATGTGTTAGTTTTAATATTCTCTCTTGGACTTAAACAAGAAAGTTGAATATTTGTACTGGAAGTAGTCATCTCTGGGATTGTTCTTTGCCTCTTGAACTTTGACAAATTACAAAATGAGTTAAACTTTTTCTGTGTTCGTGCTGTAAATTAGTAGATGAGGTAACCCCGTGACGTAACAGTTTGGCAGCTTTTGTCTGTGATTTGAATAATTTCGGACAAATCCAGTCAGAGATTTGGACGGATGTGAACAGATTTGGGTTACAGAAAAACCCAGTAAATTTAATCACTTGCTGGTCAGTATCCTCGAGCTTCAAGATACAAAGGTGAAGCAATTTGTTTAATTTCGGTGACTAGTGGTGGGACAAATTAAAGGTGAAAGAAATGGCTGTTAAAATTGCCAAAGCAGTACAGTGTTTTAAGGGTGTCTCTCAAATTTGCGAAAGAAGTTTAGAAGGAAATTAAAAAGACGTAATCTTAGAATTAGCAAATAAGTTAGATTTGTGATTAACCAGAGGCAAATTAAAGCTAAAATTTAAAGGGAATTAGCAAATCACTGAAGACTCTTGGACAGACAAGTGCAGGACAGTTTGCAAAACTTAAAGTAAAATTGAGAAAAATGGCTTTGCTGCTGAAGAAAGGGAGTGAGAAAAAGAAAGAGTGAGCGAGAACTAAAGAGCAAAAAGAGAGAGGATTCTTAGCTGTGCAAAGAGAGAGCAGGAAGGGAGAGAGAAAGAGAGAGAAGAAAAGAATTGAGAGAAAAAAGAGACGTAAAAGAGAAAGAAGGCTCTTAAATAAGAAAAAAAGAGAAATTTCATCTTGATAAGTTGCGACTTAGCCAACTTAAGGTAGCAGAATTGAGTTAAAATGAGAATGTCGTGATATATGCAAACATGTCAAGTCTCTACGACATTTTGATGAGAAAAGTGTGGAAGCCTTCCTTATTTAATTTGAAAAATTAGCTAAGCAAATGGAGCAGTTCGAGGAATTATGGGTAATACCAGTTCAGGCTAAACCTGCCGGCAGAACACGAGAGGTGTTTACCATGCTGTCCGATGAGGGGTCAAGAGATTATGAGGAGGTCAAACAGGCTATTTTAATTACTTATGAATTGGTGCTAAAAGCATACCGGCAGCCTTCAGAAACGCAAAAGGAATGAGGTTTGCTTTTTGTTGAGTTTGAAAGAATTATGCAGAGTTGTTTGATGGATGGGTGCGACCGTTAAAGACAGATACGACCTATGAATCTCGAACAGAGATTATTCTGATGTAGGAGTTTGAAAACTCACTTCTAGAGATTAGAAGAATTCACATCGAGGAACAGAAATTCCATGGAAAGAGAAGAGCTGCAGAAATAGCAGATGGTGCATACGAAAATCTTTCCACCAGAAATTCGTTCTGTCAGATATAAACGTCGGGAGAAGGGGAGATCCCACACGACGAACAAAAAAAGTGAACACTTTTAGGAATTTACCAAAGGTTCAAGAAACCCAAGAGGGTGGAAAAGAGGTGAGAAGCTTTGGGTGTTTTCACTCCAATGGACCGGGACAAAGAAAATTACTGTGCCAGTGTTTTCAGAAGGGCACTGGTGAAAGATGTTTTCATTGCCAGAAAGTCGGACACGTGATGTCACAGTGCTCTTCGTTAAAGTAACGTATTGTGGGGAACGATGGGGTAAAAGTTCAAGCCAGTGGCATTACTGAACGTAGTAAAGGAAGCCCCCAAAAGAGCTGAGGAGCTGCAGGATAGTACACAGCCGAGACCGAAGCTGGGTATGGAGTTAGTGCCTGAGGTCTATCAAGAAATTGCTGCTGCGGTAAAGTTCAGCGAGCACAGCGTGATGAAGGGAAAGAGGCTATGATTTTGAGAGAAACATGGTTTAAACTGTCACTGTTAGTAAGTGATGACGAATTCGAACTCTTACTGATCTGTTACCCGAGAGTGTGACAATTTGTGCGACAGAAATTTACAGTTCACCAATGTAAGGTCAGTTTGGAGTGTCATCTCAAGACTGCTGAAACAACAGTGGGAGTGATTGACAGAGTGTCAGTTCAAGGAATCTGGTTTGTAGTTTCGAATGATTTAGCAGGGTCCACGGTGTGAGTGACACCCCTTGATGTGTAGAAGCCGAAGGAAGAACAAGAAACTGACGATTTAAAACAGAAACATCCTGTATTTTTCCAACATGCCTCACAATCAGATTCCACTATCATTAATCACAGCACGAGGCAGGAAATAAAGGGAAAGATGAAGGAGCTGAGGTTCAAAGAGTGGACACACCGTTTCACGTAATAACACAGGAACAACGTAAAGAGGCAGCGGGTCAGACAGAAGGTTTTAGTCCTTAAAGGCTAAGGGATTGAAACAGAAAATCAAGATGGTTGAAGATGTATATGTGAATGCATACACTGAAAATGAGGCAGGGGAAACTCCTCATTGTTACAATCTGAAATATGGACTCCTAAGATGGAAATGAATACCAAGGCAGGTGGTGCAGAGGAGAAATGGGCCGAAGTGAAACAGATTGTTTTGCCGGCAGCATACGGACAGGAAGTGTGATGGCTAGCATATGAACCATCGGTAGAAGGTCACATAGGAGTATTTGTTGTACTGAAATGCGCAAGGATGTGGTTAAATTTTACAGTACGTGTCATACATGCTAAATGCTAGTTAAGCTACAGGTGGAAATAAAGCCAGCACCTTTGTTGGAAATTCTCATCTTTGAAGAACCTTTCACGTGGATTAGAAATGTGTGTCTCGGTTCCTTCCTGAGAACTAGAAAAGAGACGTACCTGGAGAAATGGGTGCTGCTTACTGCCAACGGAGTGAAGAATCAAATCCAATGATTTGATTTTTTATGTGTCTCAAAATATATTAAAAAGTGAAGAAACCCTTTTCGAGTGGGATAGGTGAGTGAACTATCTGTCTCAAGAGCATAAAACTCAGTTAAAATGTCTGTTCCTAAAGTAGGAGGACATGTACAAGGTTCAGATAGGAAGGACTAATGCTATTGTACACGAACTAGACGTAGGGAATACTGCTGCGATAAAATAATACCCTTGTCATCTTAATCTTTTCAAAGCCAGACAGGTCCGGAAGAAGGTGGAAGCGCTGCTCCACGAGGGTATCATAGAACCGAGCCGGAGTGAGTGTGATTCGCTGATCATCATAGTTCCTAGTCTGGACAGAACACAACGATTTTGCGTGGATCATCAGAAGGTCCACGCTATTATAAAATTGGACTCGTATCCAATACTGAGATTGGAGTACTGTATCGAGACAAGGCAGATACATCACCAAGTTGGACTTACTGCCTAATTAGTGCCAGGTATATTGAACAGAGATGGCGAAAGAATTTTTTGCATTATAACCCCAAATGGGCTCCATCAATTCAATGTCATGCTCTTTGGAATGACGAACACAACAACCAAATTTCGAAGACTGATGAACAGATTTGTGTTTGGGTTAACAAACTGAGCATTCTATTTCGTTGATGTAGTGATCTTTAGTAATCCTTGAAAGATCACATGGTACAGTTGCAGAGCTCTTGGAATGACGACATGAATCAAACTGGTCAGGAATTTAAAGAAAACTGAATTCATGAGAGCAAGTGAGGACTCCAGATGCTGGAGATCGGAGCTGAAAAATGTGTTGCTGGAAAAGCGCAGCAGGTCAGGCAGCTTCAAAGGAGCAGGAGAATCAACGTTTCGGGCATAAGCCCTTCTGCAGGAATGAGGCGGCGGGAAAGGAAGAAGTGGAGGGCTTTGAGGTCTTCGTCATGGTGATGGAGTTGTATAGGGACTAGATGTCCATGGTGAAGATAAGGCGTTGGGGCTGGGGAAGCAAAACTCATGGAGGAGGTGGAGGGCGTGGGTGCTGTCCCGCACGTAGGTGGGGATGTTCTTCGGACATAGCATCGGTCGTGGAAGATTGACCCCAAGGAACGCAAAGACGAATGCCATCGAGGTATTTCCAGGAACAAACTGGAAGCCAAGGGGCTCCAATTCTTAAGACTAAATGGAATCTACCGGAAGTTCGTTCCAATCTCCAGCGGTGCAGTGGCAACATTAACCGATTTGCTGAAAAAAAAGACAATGTTCCGTGTCAGAACAATGTAAGTGGCATTCGACCATTTGTAATCAATATTAACCACCACACCAGTTTATATCCACCAAAACAAAAACAAACAAGTGGGGAGACGAGAATCAGAAGAAGTAAAGTGTTCAGAGCGGACAAGCTCCAGCACCGGAGACTTTGAACTGGAAGTACTGGAATAAAGGAATCCTTCTTTTGAGATAAATGCTCGTGCGTTGTCAGAGGAATTGGGGCTTGGGTCCACCTATTCCAAATGCACAGTAAACGTTCTTTGAGAGAATCAAAGGCAACATTTCCAAGCCTGCTGAAGAGCGAGATGATGTTGGATTGTGAGTGGGTTTAAAGAAGGATGTAAAGAAGCTCCAACTGATTGAGACAAGTGGAGTGAATCGGCAAATACGCGGCAGATGTAGCGCAATGTGGGTACATGCGACGATATGCACTTTGGTGCCTATTATTTGATAAGGATTACTTGCAAAATGCTGACCTTCAAAGGGATTTGCACTCCTTTATTTCCGTACTTCTGCACAGACCCCCGAGATCCATGCAGGGTAGTGAGTTCTGAAGGCAGAAGTCAACATTGCAAAAGACATTGTCACCCTGACCAGTACACATTGATCCACGAAGTGCCGAGCTGCAACACTGAAAAAAATGGTCTGAATCTCATTGTGCACCAGTCACTGGAAGCAATATTGCAGAAACAGAAAGCAGTTAGGAAGCTAAATGATTTATTAACCTTCATATGAGGGGGACTTGAGTACAGGAGTAAGGGTGTGTTACTACACCTGTACAGGATCTTGGTGAGACCTCATCTCGAACAGAGTGCAGCGTTGTTTTGGTCTCCTTACCTAATAAAGGGAAAGAAATGACATTAAGGGAGTGCAGCAGATATGACCAGATTGATCACTGGGATCACAGCCTAGTTGTGTGAACAAAGTGTGGATCGACTGAGCCAGGGAAATGAGTGGCGATCTCAGTGAAATATATACAACACTGACAGAGCGAGACAGATTGGGCGCAGGTATGATACGTCCACTGGCTGGGAACACTAAAACAGGGTACCACAGTATTCGATACATGCTGGCTGTTCTGCATTGACATGAGAATAAACGTCTGCACTCAGAGACTGTTGAACCTGGGGAATTATCTGCAATGTAATGCTGTGGAAGTCAGGCACCGAATAAATTTAAGGAATTATAGATACAAATGATATGGGAAGACAGCAAGAAAATTCTGTGGGAACAGTGGATCAGCCACATTACACATAGTTCTCCAATAATGCGTTGGCTGCGTTTCTGTGAACACTTTGTGGAGAAACCCGAACACATAATAATGGGGCTGATGGCAAAAAAAACAGGGTGAACAGCCAAAAATATGAGCCAAAAATTAGCCAGACACCCAAATAGTACATTCTACTTAAATCTTTAAATCATATACAATAATGAAACGCTACAGTAAACATAACCGTTTAACACCACAATCACAGCCACAAGCACTGTACTTTTCACGTAACTCTGCACTGGAAAGTGCGTGAGCCGACTGACCAGGCGAAGCCAAAGCAGAATTCCAGTTCTCCCCAAGATACTCCCCCTGTTTTGAAATAGTGAATCTTCTAAATGGAGACTACATTTTGCAGTTTCCGGCTCAGTCTCAAGGCTGGTCGAGCTGATGGCATTCCTGTTTTAACTGAACAGTGTGTGAACATTTTACAGACAGATGATCATGAGACTGGGTTTTGCGTTGGAGCTGTTAAAGGCATGGATTTGTGTAACAGTGAATGGGAGCTCGCTTTATAAAAAAAGGTTCGCAATTCACTAATTGCGTTCCATCCTGTAAGCAATCTAATCTAATTTCATTAAACCAAACTGTATTTAGTAAACGTGTTTTTTTATGAGAACTGCATGAATATTGAATGGGGGAGCAAAATCGATGGATCGAACCGAGTACTGCAATTCCTACTTTATATTTCGCGATAGTTAATCACGTGTAGGGATGTCGACACCGTGCAGGAGACAAGCGTTGAGGAGATGTTCGGCAATGAGCTAGAATAGGGTGGCTCAAAGTTTTGAATGCCCTACCCCTTTCCCAAAGTTTGGTGCTGTCTGTGGGAAAGCTCTGTTAATCTTGTCACAAGCTCTCAGATGTTCTGAAGGAGGTCGCTGCAGGAGAACACTGTTTCCCATTTCGTTTTCCAATACCGATGGTGGTGCCGAGTACTTATCCTTGTAGTCCTAGGGGCAGTTTGATACAAACGAGTCTGTTGTTTGGACGTTTCAGAGATCATTGAAGGGTCTAGTCTCCAGACCACATCAGACCCAATCTCCAGCCCATGTCAAACCAAAACTCTCGACTTTGCTGGGCCCAGACTCCAGATCAATCATGGTCGAGTCTCCAGATCGCACCAGGCCCAGTCTCCAGACATGCACTGACTCCATTCTCCAAACCATACTGGCAACAATATGCAAAACGCTCCATGCGCAGTCTCCAGACTGCACCGGGTCTAATCACCAGACTGGACCGGGCCCTGCCTCGAGGCCACACTGGACCAGTTTCCAGACTGCGCTGGGCCCTGTCTCCACACTGCACATGGTTTAGTGTCCAGACTGCACTGTGCAGTCTCCAGACAGCGCCAGGCCCAGTCGCCAGACATGACCAGGCCCACTCTCCAGACCACACGTGGCCCATTCTGTGAACTGCACTGGGTCCAGTCTCCTGACCAGACTGAACCCACTCTTCAGACCGCACCAGGACCAATCTCCAAACCTCACAGGGCCGAGTCTGCAGACGACATTGGGCTCAGTCTTCAGACGGCACTGATCAAGTCTCCATATTACACTGGTCCTAATCACCAGACTACACCAATCCAGTTACAATACCGCACGGGGACCAGTCTCCAGCCGACATTCAGCCCTGTGTCCAGACCACATTGGGTCCAGTCTTCAGACTGTGCTGAACCAAGTCTCCAGACCACACTGGACCCCTTGTCCAGTCAGCACAAGGCCTAGTCTCAAGGCGTCATCCAATTGAGTCTCCAATCCACACCAAGCCCAGTCTCAAGACTGTGCTGGTCCGAGGATCCAATTAAAACGTGAAAACCTATCCGTATTGTTATGAACCAGGCGGGCCTCGCCAAAATACATGGAGGAGGCAACCTCGACACGAACATTTTCTTAGTTTAAAGGCAAATGTGAAATGCTCTGTTTCAAATACAATTCGCTAGGTCAAAGTATTCCGCATTAAGCAAAACACAATGTATTCTAACATTGTGGATCAAATAAGACAAAGTTAAGAGGAACCTGCAATAACTTTATTCCTTGGGAAACTTAACAGAATAAAATGTTGTTTAACTACTGAACAGCAACTGCTCTAACATGGCAACATGCCATAAAAACACTTTTGTCATAAAGCAAATTCAGAAAATAGATTCTCTCACATGCAGCTTTCCAATCCAGGAGGAAAGAACATCAAAAGACAATTCAGAGAGAAATCACAGAGAGAGAGAAAGAGAGCGATAGAGAGAGAGAGAGAGAGAGAGAGAGAGAGAGAGAGAGAGAGAGAGAGAGAGAGAGAGAGAGAGAGAGAGAGAGAGAGAGAGAGAGAGAGAGAGAGAGAGAGTAAAGCAGCTGGGAGAGATTTACTGCCTTTCAACACTGCTGAGACTGCAGAAATAAGTGGCCAAAGGTAAAACGACAAATATTGGCTCTGTGACAGGTTGACAAAAGCTCCACCGAAACAGACCAGCTCTCCACAGGAGCAGGACGGGGCCACAATGCCCACAAGGAACAGACCATGCCCACAACGCCTACGCCACATTAGCAACCTTTCAAGAAAGGCCGAAGCCAATTCCAGCATTTAAATGATAGCAAGATCAATTTTGAAGTTACGTATCAATTTTAACAAAGGATGAAGCAGACTGGTGAACTGCCGCAGATGGCCTTGGGAGCCCTGCACTTCCTACTCTGCCAAAACACAGTAGAATAATTCGGCTCATGAAGAGAAAGCATTATCTCTCTCTGGCACCTCGAAGTTTGCGATTGGAGTTTTGTCACTCGTCCAATAGTCAGGGATGTCAACATCCCACCGAGACAAAGTAGTATGGTGAGGTATAAAGGTTGTCGTGAAAGGAGTTAATAAGAACTGTTCGTTCAGTTATTGTGATTGATGTCAGGCTCCATGTATCCTAACAGTGGTACTGGAGGTTTTCCTCTTTTATTAATAAGGAACCTCCTTCAACCTGTTATCACTTAATATCAGTGGCAGCGTCATTGTCAACACGATTGGGTTCAGCAGCGACAGGGAGGGACGGGAAGTTAGTCTTAGAAAAGTAATCTGCAATGTTCCAGTAATGGATCGGAATCTGAGTGTATTACACTGGAATATTCCAACAGTCGATCGGAATCTAAAAACATTAGACTGGAAGGAACCAACAATGGCTCAGAATCTGCGAACAATAGAACTGACAAGTCACAACAATCGACAGGGTTTCTCCTTCCGTGTTTATTATCTTTCTCTGGATTTGACATAATTAGCGTTGCGGATCGAAGCTGTACTGATGAGTATTCAGGTGGATATTATCCCATCATCGTTATTGTTGGTCTTCCTACCAAGCACATCTCTGTCAATTTTTTAATAGATCGAAAACGTTAATGATATTTTGAATATTTATATTTCGCAAATAAATAAACTGTTGTCTTCAGCTTCAGTCACAAATTCCATTTCTTTTAAATGTATTTCAAATTCCTTATTCACAAAACATGTAAGGAAGAACAAAACTGTTTCGACCCTTAAGTCTCCCTTTTCCCCTGAACTGTTGTCTGTCTCTGGAATTCTCTTTGTCATCCTAACTGTCCACACCCACCACTATAATATCCCCAGTGTCCTGCATTGCCTCATTTGGTTGCTCTTTTAGCCACCATCTACCCCTACATTAACTTCAGATTTTATGGCTCCCATTCTCTTGTGACCACTCTTCCAATTACACTATTTTTTAAACAGAACCATGCTCTTAATTCTACAGTTATTTCACTGTAGGGACGCCATATCAAAGTAATAATGCTACTGGACGTGCAATTCAGAGGCACACGTTATGACTCTAAATGTATTGGTTCAAATTCTACCATATCCGATGATAGAACTTCAAATCGATTGACAAAAATTGGAATGAAAAGAATTTTAACTAATTACAACAATAAACCCTTAAGATTTCTTTTATTACTCACTTATATCCTTCGATAACTAAATTATCGTGATTGCCCAGTTTTGGACATAGTCTAACAACAGACCCAGAACAATATGTTTGGCTCCTTCCTGTCTTGATAAATGTCTTCACAGTCAAGTGTAAAAAGGATAGAGAACAAATGCCCCCGTTTTCAGCGATGCTAACATTCCGTGAAACCACAATATTAACTGTGAAATAAACCAAGTTACTGTGGATACTGAAAATCTGATTTGTTTTTAATTCAGCGTCTGAGATTGTTGCAAAATATCTGTAGTTATCGTCGTCTCTGTCAGTAGAAAAAACAGACAACGATTCGGTCCAGTGACCCTATATCAGATCTGAAAGCAACTGGGAAGTAATATTATTTATGCTGGTCTTAGGGATGTTTGGGTTGGAGGGTTGGGTGGAGGTTTAAATTTTTGAATTAAATGGATGGCGAAACAGCTGGAAAAAGAGAGAGGGGTAAAGGAAAAGCTAACAAAGGGATTATTTTTGACGAACTTGAATCAAAATAAAATGGGAAGATATTCTAACATTTTCCCTTTTCCCATATTACTAAATATCATGTAAATTTAGGTATGTCCCTGTTTAATTTGAATTATGTTCCCTCAGTCCCTCTTCACAGAGTGTGGTGATTAACTCCATCGGCAATACTGGTGCTGCCGTTATAGTTGCTGAGAAGCAGAGAAACGTAATGTTACTTTGTCAACTGCTTCTTTGGAGAGAGGAACTGTTACTGAGGGAATGTGTGGAGACGTAAAAGCTTTTTTCATGAGGAAACTAAATTGAGGAGAGTAAGGCATTTTCGACTCTGAATGGGTGCACTGTGTTCTCCTGTCATTGGAAATTCAGGCAAGACTGTGTAGACGCTATCCACAGGTTTATATTATCAGCTGCTGGTTTCATTCTGGTCACTCACGGATCTGCTGACCCAATTCTGGACGCTGCATTTACAGAGTGCCTGCGTCCATGGAAAACAAAAACAGCTGAGACTATCCAGAAGGGAAACTTTGCAAACAGGGAGGGACAGAGCACTGCACCGTCCTCCCTGGGATTTCCAGTAACATTTTTTGTAAATTGGACCCATTGAGGTGGCATTAGTGAAATCAGCTTGTTTCAAAAATGAAGCTCTTGCACTTGCTTTAGTATAACCTGTATTCTCAGACTATGGATGGGACTGTGCTGACACTCACCATGAAGTGAACTGCATTGATTTTGGAACTTTTCAGGCAGGTGTGGGTAACATATCCACCATGTCTGGAGTGTAGTCCTTGGATTTTTTCACTCGCTGAGAGAAGCCACCTGCCACTGAGGGGAATACATTGCTTCTATCTTCCCCAAAAAGTTATGGAAAATAATGTTATGATTTGGTAGAGTCGACCCAGATTTAGGAAAAGGAAATGATCTTTGTTTAAACCGCTGGATTAAACGACTAATTGTCCGAGGTCACATCGACAATTGAGATTCAATGGGAGTAGAGTATTTGAATCTTCAAACGTTTGACATGGTCGAATACAGGTGAGTGGTGTTCGAATCCATGGATATGTAAGTGTAGTCCGATTGGATTAAAAATTCCATAATAGGCAAAATGAAGAAAGTCGTGATTTTCCATGGACAGAATGCTGTGGGGTATCAAAAATCAGTGTTTCGTAAAAACAGTTCGCAATGTATATAAAGTATTCAGTTGTGAATAACAAATGTAATAATTCTCATTTATGTTTCTTAAAAAGGGAGATGTTGGGAAGTGCTTTCTCTAAAATGATCTTGGTTATACGTCACCTTCAGAATCCATAGGGGACAGTAAGTAATTATAACTGTAAATGACATGTGAAATGCGAAATAAGAAATGTACCAGAGTAAATATATACTATTCAAGGTTGTGTTTTGTTGAAACAGTATTTGGAGTATTGCGTACAAACTGAGTCTATTTTATAAACAATGACCTCCATGTCATCGACACAATACGAAGGAGTTGCACCAGACCATAACCTGTCCTAATGTTACCATAAGTAAAGAATGCAGTAACTAAGGGTTAAATCTGTAGCGCTTTGAGAGTCTAAGAATTTGAAACTTGGTTATGGACAAACGTTCATTATGTCGCAGACAACCATTGATAAGGGGAGACATGCCATACTTTCCATCGAATGTCCAAGTCCAGATAGTTTACATGCCTATGCAGAGATCTCACATAGATTTGCAAAGAGGTAAAGGCTCTAAATGAACTCTGAACACTTTAATTCAGAGTTATTGTGTATCTCTGCACTCAAAGTTATATTGTTCAAAATCCTGTCATCACCCACGATACCTTCATTCTGAAATAGTCAGCCATTTCCCACCAGCTTGTGACCTCAAGAGAGAACATGGGTCTGCTCTCTCAGAGTTGGAAGATGCCTTTGTGACCAGTTTAAAAGAAGGCTTCTGCCTAGTGCCAGAACATCATGCTAAATAATACGTATGAACTGAGTAATGAAGCCACGAAGAACAAGTGGGGAAGTCCATCTGTGCAATCCTTACTCCATTTTTGCCGAGATGTTGGAACATTTTGACACCTGTGTTAGTAATTTGAGAAGCGGAATGACCTCTTCCTGTTCCTTTGTAAATGATTTCAGGTTTGAAATAGTATCTTTCTGATGCATGTATTAGACGTGTGGCCCTGAGCAGACTGCTTGTCTTCCTACATTATAAGCAGAGGGATTGAATAAGCCGTCCCTTTTCTTGCACAGTAATTTTGATGTGCTGAATAAGGTGCTCACATTCTTGTGAAAACTAGGTTGAGGTACTAAATGAGCTCCTCCGTTTACTGTGGAATTGAACAGTGTCTGGCAGTACTGTTACATGAATGCTACTCATGCATTAACAGCACGATATTGAGTGATGTCCAGGAATTGTTTCAATGGACATAGACTGCATAAAGTGTGGAGGGTAGACAAATAGTCTGAACATCATGTGATCATCAGTGAATATCTCACTTTGGCTCAGTGTAGACTAAATGGGCTGAATGGCCTCCTTCCACATTTCCTAACACAAGCTGGAGATGTCTGGATCGGGACAGGAACCCTGATGATCGCTTGCAGAGATGCCGCAGGGCTGAGATGATTGATGTGCACAGACCATAAACATCTTCGCTTCCGATATGAATGACTCCAAACAGTGGAGGATTTGCAAATGATTCCGATGAAGTGCAATTTTGCTCAGACTCCTTGATGACACCCTCAGTTAAATACAAATTTAAGACATCACACAACACCAGATTATAACCAAAGGCGTTTATTTGGCAGGACCAGCTTTCGGAGTGCTGTTCCTTTTCAGGTGGTTGTGCTGCGATCTTCTTGGAGATACTCTCTAATTTCAGCTGGCAGTTCGTGGTGTCGATGATGAAGAAGCGGATATCAAGTTTCAGCAGAAATCCCTTCAATAACAGACAACATTATGCTGTTATCTGACTTTCTGTGCATCTGCATTGCCAAGAATTTTACCATTAACCTCGTTCTCTGCATTCCTGTTACTTCTTCCAAAGTGAACTACATCACATTTTTCCACATTAACCTCTATTTGCCACCACTCTGCATCTTATCTATGTCCCCATATCAATCGCAAAGTCCTTTGGCGCTATACAACTCTGCCTACCTTAGTGTCATCCGCAAATGTACTAGCCCATCCTTCTACGCCTAAATCCTGATCATTTATAAAAATGACAAACCGCTGTGGCCCCAAAACAGATGCTTGCGGCACATCACTGGTAACTTAGCGCCAGGATGATAACTTTCTGTCAACCTTAACCCTCTTTCTTCATTCAGCTAGCCAATTTCTGATCCAAATTGCCGAATCACCTTCAATCCCGAAACACTGCAATTTGTGCAGTAGCCTACTGTATGTAACCCTATCAAACGCCTTGCTGAACTCCATGTACACCATATCAACCGTTTTACTTTCATCCCACTGTTTTGTAAACGTCAAGCAGAACTCAATAATGTTAGTCAGGCACGACCTCCCCTTCGCTAAACCGTGTTGTCTATCCCTAAAAAAATGTTCCTTTCCAGATGATTATAATTACTGTCTCTTATTTTCTTACATCTTACACACAACCGAAGTAGGGCTCACTTTGCTATAATTACCAGTTTTGTCCCGACTCCCCTTCTCAAAAAAAGGAACAACATTTGCGATCCCTGGTACTACTCCTTTCGCCAATGATGACATAAAGTTCGAAGCCATTGACTCTCTAATCTCCACCCTGGCTTCCCAGAGATCCGAGAATAACTCCCACCTGACCCAGGGGTCTTACACACTTTCCGATTTTCCAAAATTGCTAAAACGTCCTCTTTGTCAATAGGAATCTCATCTAATCCTGTAGTGTGCAACTTCGTATCCTCACTAATATTGCCTTTTTCCAATGTGAACGCTGATGAAAATTATTCACTAAGCGCTTCTCCGATGTCCCGAAATTCCACACACAACTCTCCACTTCTATCTTTGATTGGCCTTAATCTTAATCATTCTTTTCTTGCTGATATACCGATAGAAGGCCCTTCGAATTTCCTTGATTCTATCTGCCAACAAGTATTCATGATCCTCCTGGGTATTATTAGTCTTATGCTTAGTTATTTTCTGGCGAACATATAACTCGCAATCCCCTTAACTGAGCCTTCACACCTCATCTTCACATAAGCATTTTTCTTCCTCTTGCCAAGAGGTTCAACTTCTTTAGAGAACCATTTCTCCCTCTCTAGACAACCATCTCTCTGCCTGATAGGTACATACTTATCAAGGATCCACTGTACCTGTTCCTTAAATAAATTCAACGTTTCAAGTTTGTCCATCCCCTGCATTACTATTACCCTTCCGATGGATGCTAAACCTTGCCTAATCGCGCCCTTGTGCCTTTCCCACAATAATATCTCTTTCCCTGTGATTTATACGTATCCCTGACCATTTCTCAAGTAAACATAAGCGAATCATGGTCACTATCGCCAAGTCCTCATCTACCTCCAAATCTAACAGTTGGCCAGTGTCAAATCCAATATGGCATCTCCCCTTATTAGACAGTCTGCGTACTGTACACATTGAACAAAAACTGACCCATGCAAACTACCTGAACACTAGTATTCACAGTCCATATTGGGGAGGTTAAAGAGCCTGTAACAACTATCCTGTTGCTCTTGCTCTTATCGAGAATCATCGTTGCTATCCTTTCCTATACATCCCTGGAACAATTTGGAGGTGAATAGAAAACTCCCAGCAGGGTGACATGTCCATTCCTGTTTCGAACCACAGCCCAAACTACTTCAGTGGATCAGTCCTCCAACGTTATCCATTTGTTGTAACGGGACCCGTGATTAAGAATGCTGCACATTCTCCTCTTTTACCATCACCTCTGTTCATGCTGAAACGCATAAATTCCGGTATCTGCAACAACCATTCCTGCCGCTCCCTAGTCATGTCTCCGAAATGTCCACAACATCGAAATTCAAGGTACTAACCATGCTGCAAGTTCACACACCTTCTTCTGGATATTCCAGGCATTGTAGTACACACATTTGAAATCAAAATCTTGGTTGCCGGTGCACTTCCATGAACTTGTAAACCTATACATGACCTCACTACCCTGTCTCACTTGTACACTAGAAATACAATTTAGGTTCTCATACCCCAACTGCATTTGTTTAACAATCCTTCACCCCCCCCCCACCCCCATGAAAGAGAATTAGCAAATTTCCCTCCCAGGACATTGGTGACCCTTGATTCAGATGAAGACTATCCTGTTTGTAGAAATCCCACCTCCCACAGAAAGAATTCCAATTATCCCAGAACGCAAAACCCTCCTTCCTGCACCATCCCTGCATCCACATGCTCAGCTCCAGTCTCTGTTCCTCGATTTGATGGCTTGTGGCATGGGCAACAACCCAGAGATAACAACTCTGTTATAACTCTAAGCGTCCAACCAACTCCCGGAATTTCTGCTTTAGGTCCCCATCTTTCTTCTGACCGATATCGTCGATGCCTATCTGGATCACGACGTGGGGCTCCTCCGCCTCCGCTTCCAGGATCCCGAAAACGCGATGAGAGACATCATGACCACTGTCACCTGGGAGGCGTCACACCGCTCATGAGTGTCTCTCGGTCCCATGTGTAGTCTCCAATGTCTAAAGCTCTGCTCCTCTTCTCCCTTTCCCTCTGAGAAACGGAACAGACTCTGCGCAAGAGACCTATGCCCCATTCCTGATCCTTACTAAGCCGTTCCCCCGAACAATATCCAAAACGGTATATTTGTTGCTGAGGGGAACCACGACAAGAGATCCCTGTAGTAACTACGAGTTCCCTTTCCCACTTGTGATGGCAAACCATTTGCCTTCATTATGTGGCAAAGGAGTAAATGCCTCCTTGCAACTCCTGTCAATAACCCATCCAGCCTCCCGAATGATTGGAAGTTCATCCAGCACCACCTCCAGTTCGCTAACGTGGTTCTAGAGGAGTTGACGTTGGGTGCACTTTCAACAAATTAAGTGAACAGGGACACGAGAGGCGAACCGTAACTGCCACGTACTGCAGGAAGGACGTGCAACTGCCCTAACCAGGATTATCACTGTTCGACATTCGCAAATTGACCACTGAAAATAATGAAGCATGAAAGAAAAC
Source organism: Chiloscyllium plagiosum (assembly GCF_037043375.1). Classification (NCBI taxonomy): domain Eukaryota; kingdom Metazoa; phylum Chordata; class Chondrichthyes; order Orectolobiformes; family Hemiscylliidae; genus Chiloscyllium; species Chiloscyllium plagiosum. The sequence goes on from NW_028270178.1 coordinate 44,264,451, forward strand.
ACTTGTCATCTTACCAAACGACGCACAGTTTTTGTTTGGTAAGAGGAGGAGGACGGGTGTGAGACATTACCCGAGTAATGTTTTAGTTAAAACAAACGCTCAAATTTGTAACATGGTTAACTCTCCGACAGTCTCCTGCTCGACGCTGCCGCACTTTCTGCTGCTGGAAAACCAACGGTGGGAGCCGACGCTACAGGTGAGTTTTAACTTTTTGCTCACATTCCCGAGAGACTTCTGCTTGATGCTCCCACACGCCTTGCTGTTAGAACAACAATTTGCTGCTATTTAAACTGATTCCCCTCCATCCAAATTTAATTGCCGAATTTTGATGTGAATAACTCTCCTGTATCTTTCTCTGGACCTTACTGTTGCTCATCCTACAGCATCTGTTTCTCCCATTACGAAACTTAGAAAAAACCTTTAAAGGTATAGTTTGCGTCTTTTCGCTTCCTGATGTCCTGCCCTGAGCTTCATTTTGGAGAGTGGTGTTTCAACGGCTTTGAGACGTGTTTTTTGCAACTGATTCTGTGCCTATCCACTGAACGCTTGTCATTTTCACTCTCTGCTGATCATGTGCGCAGTAACATGAGCGATCCCCTCAACTGTTATTGATTCATACCAGGCTTTCACATGGAGTTGTGTGGCGTTTGAATTAATTCTGTTTTTGGAAAGTTAGTAGAAATACTGAGGATAGTTTCCCGGAGGTTGTATTTTAAACTGCTGTGAACAGTCAAGAAGACAAAACGCTTTGGTGACCAATCTCGATGAGTCATGTTCACTGTAGTTACTCCATGTGGGCCTACAACATGATCAACACTTGGAGAAGAGGCTGCCAAGAGGGGAATCACTGTAAAATGGAATGAGAAGTCATAATCAGATCAGCCATGGTCGAAATGATTTTTGGGGCACGCTCAAATGACTCACTCCTGCAACATATTCATATATTTCTGATCGTAACAAGCGAATTCACCTTCTCTCCCACTGCCACTTACTTGTAGAGATTGAGCCTCTTCTCCTGATCCTGGGTAACAGTATCGGCTCACTCGACGCCGGATTTCCCTGTGCCCCATTCTCGTGTAGTTGAATATTTGCCTCCAGTTCCTGTATCCCGGTCTCGAACAGTGAAATGTTTGCCTTCTGTTCCTGTGACCCAGTCTCAAGCAGTTCAGCGACTGCTTCCTGTTCCTGTGTCCCAGTCTTGAGCAGTTGAATGACTGCCTCCTGTATCTGTGTGTCAGATTTGTGGAAACAAGTGTCGTCCTCCTGTTCCTGAGTAACAGGCTACAATAGCTGTTTGCTCTCCTTTTGCTCCTGTGGAAAGGAATTGATGGACTGAATGGCCTGTTCACATTCCTGACATCTTCTATTGACTGAAAAACGTTTTCCTGCTTCTGTAAAACATCCTTTAAATCTGAATAATGTAGCTGTCTTCTTTTTTACTGTAAGTAAGTGAGCAAACAAGATGACTCGCTGTATTTTTGTGTGGCAGGTTTGGGAAGCTCAAAGTGTAATAGGTTTCAGAGTCTTAGAGTCATAGACATGAACAGCATGGTAATACACCCTTCGGTCGAACTAGTCCATTCCGACCAGATAACCTATCCTAATCTGTTCACGTTTGCCAGCAGAAATTGCACCAGTCTCCACGACTTCCCCTGGCAACACATGGCACACATACACGCAACAATCCCATTTATATCTTTCCCCTCTCACCCTAAACCTATGCCCTCTCATTCTAGGCTACCATACACAAGGGAAAAGACTGTCTAGAATTATCCTATCCATGACGCTCTATTTTACACAACTCTATTAGATCAATCTTCAGCCTCTGACGCTCCAGGGAAAACAGCCCAGCATATCTAGCCTCTCCCTTTCGCTCAAATCCGTCAACACAGGTAGTATACTTGTAAATCTTTTCTGAACCCTTCCACGTTTCACACGATCCTATGATATGAAGGAACCAGAACTACAAACAATATTCCAAAAGTGGCCTAACCAATGTTCTGTCGCGACCTGACTCCCAATTCCTGCACTCAAATTTATGATCAGGAAGGAACACATACCAAATGCATTCTTCACTCTCGTATTAAACTGATATTCTACTTCCAAGGCAATACAAACATGCGCTCCAAGGTCTCTTTGCTCACTTGCACTCTGTTGGACCCTACCATTAAGTGTATAAGTCTTGCTAAGATGTGCTTTTCCAAAATGCAGCACCTCACATTTATCTAAATTAAACTCGACTGCCACTCTTCAGCCTTTTGGCCGATTTGATAATGATCCCCTTGTCCTCTGAGGTAACTTTCATCCCTGTCCGCTACACCTCCAATTTTGGTATTATCTGCAATCTTAGTAAATATACCTCCTATGTTCACATTCAACTTCTTTATATTAATGACGAAAGATACGGTCCCAGCACCGATTCTTGTGATACTCCACTGGTCACAGGTATCACTCTGAAAGGCAACCCTCCAGCCCCACACACTATGTACTACCTTCGGGACAGTTCTGCATTGTAATGGTTAGTTCTCCCCGTGTGCCAAGAGGTCTAAGCTTGCTAAACAGTATCCCATGGAAAACCTTGCTGAACGCCTTACTGAATTCCATGTAGATCATGTACACCACTCTTCCCTCATCATGTGAGTGAATGGCTTACACCTCTTCGTGTATGACAAGTTTCAGGGGCTGAATTACCTCCTCTTGCTTCCAAAAATACTCTCGAATGAATAAATGATCGCCTCCTGTATCTGTGCAGCAGAGCTGGGAGGCTCAGTAGCGTTCCTGCTTTTCGTACCTAGGCAGTTACAGCACCTGGGTCTGCAAAATGAATAAGAAATGGAGCAGAGGCTGCAGACAGGGTAGCTCTGAAACCACGGAGTGAGTGTTTGTCTGGGGATAAGTATCTGCTATATCCAACCCGTGTTTTTCAGGAACAGCTTCCCAAGCAATACTTAGCCCAGGATCAAAATATAAGATGACCCTTAGGGAACAAGGAGCTCTTCACAGAGCGTTGTTACCTCGTTCAACACGATCAGTAGGTTCACACAAGGGGGAGGACGGCGCTGCCAGTGGTTGTTACGGTCGTAATTTCAGTCAGCTTCTAGGAACAGGCACTTTCCAGGAATGAGTAGGTGACATAGCCACCATCTCATCGTATGTCGTCATCAGTGTCACCATTCGTTGACAGAGGATACATATGGTGGATGAGATGAATACAATATTTTCTCCCTCACAAGGGATTGCCGGATGTTTTCCCAGAACAGCGGGATTCGCGATGGTGCACATGGCTTGGCAGAGTCCCCATATCAATCGGGAGAGGCAGAGGTATTTATGCAAAACTTACTCCATTAATCCTGAAGTGTGAACACGTCCAGTGCATTATATTTATTAAGACCCACTGTCCTGGCCCACTGCAGCTACAGCCTCTTCATTCAGAAGCAGGCAGCCATTCTCATCGTCTTCAGGTTTCCAAGTGGAAAGATAGCATGACAGCTCGGATAAAGGCGGTCCCGTTGATAAACTTCTCAATGCACCATCCCCATCACCATTTCTCACTGCCAACAACCACAACTAAATATGCCATGTTTACTGAAAGCAATGTTGCCACTGGGAAATTCAGAGAGCAGGCAATCAGGGAGATGGAGAAACATGTCTGAGATCTGAATAGGTGGAAGTGACCCTCCAGTGCACACTGTTTCACTAACTCCAGTAATCGCTTTCCATTTCAGGAGCATACTGTCTTCCGATCTTCCTGAAAACAAAAGGCAGGTGCTATATCATGTTACATTCCACCTGCCAAACAATAATCCATTGATTTTACTGGCTGTATCCATTCGCAGCATCTCCACTTTGTCTAGACAATATAATTTCCTTTTTATGTAAGAGTCATCAGCAAACTCAATAGCTGTACATTTTTTCCACTCCTGATCACTGAGATTGAATGTAAATAGTTATGGCCTCAGCACTCGTCACTTTGTCACTGCAGTTAATTTGTGTTAAACTGATAAAAAAAAATAATTTATCAACAATTTATCGCTGCTCCTGGCTCTGTAAACAGTCCTCACCGTATTCCTGTGTAGCAGCCCTGAAAGGCTGAATGTTCCCTTCCATTTGACGTGTAACAGGTTTGAGAGATTAAAAGATCTACTACAATTGTTGAGTAACAGCGTCGAATGGCTGGAAGGCCTCATTCTACTCCTGTTTAAACTTTTTTACGTGTTGTAGAGCCTGCTTCAGTGTAGGTGCAGGTTTGATTGGTGCACAACATTTTGGAACAATCAAAGAACAACCGACTTCTGAGGTTATGATGGAGGAAGGCCACTGATGTTGCAGCTGCTGATAGACCATCATGGCTCATGGATGTGCAGTTTCCATTTGTTCTGTCGTTTGGATGTATGTCTTACATCAAAGGATGTCGTGCCACATTACACTGAGGGTGTTATCTTCAAAATGAGGCTGAGACTTTCCTTCCACCAGGACTCTATGCAGATTGCTCCGACCGATACTTTTCTGGATAGAGCGATCTGTGACATGTGGGTTAATGCGCATGTTTCCGTCTTCATGGTTCCCCTGTCATTTCCCACAGTCTGGCTGCTGTGCACTGAGGCTTCGCTCTGGTCAGTCAGCCGTGGGCCTGTGGAGACATTGACGTACCTCACCCAGAGTATGTTCTGTGTCCTTGTGACCCTCAGTGATTCCTCCCATTTGTTTTCAACATTGAGGGGATCTGAGTTATAACCGCGGGGTGGTGCGGAGGGCACACTACCAGGAGATTTCCCTGTCCATCTCTGACCTGTTCCTATGAGATTTCCCGGGTTCTGTAATCAACGTTGGGGAATTCCAGGATAACTCCTTTCCTGATTGCACCCTCCCATGCCACCACTACTGTTGAGTTTATCCTGCCAGTGGGATAGGACATAACCGCGGATGGTGTTTGGGGCTTCATGAAACATTAACAATCAAGTTTGAATCTGTGAGTATGAAGGTATCACAGAATACAGGTTACAATGTATCAGGGAATCATGGGTTAAAAAGCTGAATGAAAGGCACTCGACCTGAATTTCTTCTATATTTTCAAAACAGACTGAGGAAATTACTGAATACATTGAGGGAAATGGCTACGATTTAATTGCATCAGAAAGACATGGCTATAGGGTCACCAATATTGGGAACTGAATAGCAGAACATTTTATATCCGGGAGTGTTAGACAGAACTGAAAACGAGATTGGGGAAAATAGCTGAATAAGGTTGACATCTACACAGAAATTAAAGACGATCTTATATCACGTTTTTGAGCTTTATCTTTGTCTTATTCATTTTGTGAACAAAGTGCCAGTTGAGTTGTTTGGGGGAAGGATTCCCACCGTGAGCCTGAGTGGGTCTCACCAAAGTTAGTGGGTAGAAGGGTCTTTCTGATGTAGGTCTTTATGACTCCATAAAATCCTGTACCCGACATTCCCTGGAACATTCTATACTGGACAATCCCCAGAATAATACATTGCCCACATGTCCTGGAACATTCTGTACCTGACATTCCCTTCCAATTTATTTACTCAACATTTCCTGGAGCATTCTATACCCGAAATTACCTAGAATATTACTTCCCTGATTTTATTTGTAAACGCCCGGACGTCAGTGAATTGAGCATAAAATATGATCCTGAGGGAAGGGATCCCATCCCAGGGACATAGAGACACTGTTCCGAAGTCCCCTCAAGCAGTTAAAGGGGTGAATACGTTTTCCCTGCATTTACATGTCTTCAAGACACAGGATCGACCACAATTTACACGAAAAGTCAGAAATTTCCAAACTCCGCTTGTTTTCATGGAACTGGGAGGGAATCCATCAGAAGAGTAGCGTTTACACACGAGGTATTAGGAACTTGAAAGAAGTGAACTGTGTCTCTCTCAACTGATCGAATGTGTTGAGATTGTTGTAAAAACCGTGTGTTCGTATGAATGTGTCTCTCTGTGTTTGGGGAGGGAGGGTTTCTTGTGTTTTGAGACACTTTTTTCATTAATTCAGACCATCCATTTATTATTTCCCTTCAAATTATTTTAATAAATCCATGAATACAGTGACACACCTAAATATCTCACTGGGCCCTCTGTCCAACTGTTCAATTTCGCTCCAATCTAATGAACACTTTGTTTGTTTTCCTTCCTCACAGTTAATATAGTGACAGTCTACGTTCTGCTTCATAAAGATTGTGGATTGTCTCCATGTGTCAGACGTTACCTGGAGGCGATGGCAGTGGCAGATCTACTGGTCATTATCCTCGACCTGATACTGAGCACATTCCCATTGTTTATATGGAACAGTTTTTCTTTTCTGAGGAACATTCCCGTGTGTAATATCCACGCCGTCCTGCTTTATCCAGCCACTGACTGCTCTGTCTGGTTCACCGTCACTTTCACCTTTGATCGGTTCGTGGCCATTTGTTGCCAGAAACTGAAAAGTAAATTTTCCAGTGAGAAAAAGGCGGCTGTGGTTCTGGGAGCAGTGACTGCGCTGAGCTGCTTAAAGAACATTTTTTGGTATTTTATGCTTACAGCACGGTAAGGGCTGTCCAACGCCCCCTGGTTTTGTGATGTAACACTGGCTGTTTATTTCTCCCATGTCTGGGCCACAATCGAGTTCCTCCACCACATTCTAACCCCAGCTCTCCCATTTCTCCTGATTCTGATGCTTAATGTTTTCACAGTCAGACACATTTTAGTGACCAGCAGAGCCCGCATGAGACTCCGGGATCACACGAATGGGGCAGCTCAGTCTGACACAGAAATGAGTAATCGAAAAAAAATCTCTCGTTTTACTATTTGACATCTCGGCTAATTTCATCCTGTTATGGTCAATGTTAATGGTGTTTTCTATATCGAACCGGATGGCCTATATTGTGTATCAGTCTGTTCATCGACATCCCTTTGTGTGAGAATTGGGCTTCATGCTGCAGCTCCTCAGTTGCTGCACAAACACGGCGATTTATGCAGTGACCCAGACTAAGATCAGACAGCAGGTGAAGAATGTGCTGAAATATCCGTTTATCAAAATCCATCAGTCAATTAAGTTCACACATTAATTAATCCATCTGGGATTTTTAAAGTTCAGTATAATGTTTCAGCGATGAAGCTGCCTATCACTATGGTAACACACTGATGGTAGTGCTGGTTTGTCCAACCTTATCCCAGAAGGGACTTCGTAAACACATTTCATTGCTTCTCACAGTTCAGGGGTCAATGAGAAAAGGCACCATCCCATTGACTGAATCGATCACTTCAATTTGTAAACAACAAAGATGTGTATTAAAATATCCCGAGCAGGAGAGTGTACAGTATGTATGTGTACAGTTTGTCTTTGCGTTGAGGAAGCTGAGGTGGGCAAAGACAGTCGCAGCCCCAAGTTCCTGGTCCTCAGGGACGGGGTGGGTATCGGGGCCTGAGCTCAGGAGTTGGTTTTAAATCACTCTGTCCTGGCTTTCAACTGTGTCCCCCAATTCGATCTGGATACTGTACGGTTCATCTGTCACCGTTTATCTTCTTCCACACATATCTCCCTCCCACTGTCACACTGTCCCTCTGTCTCTCACTCTCTCTCCTACTCCCATTTACAATTTATATTTCATTCTCCCTCCCTTTCACATTTTCCTTCGCTCTCTTTCCGTCATGTACTCCCTCCCTCCCAATCTCCTCTCTTCCTCGAATCCTGTCTCACCTGCCATTGCGAGTGGAGCAGAGGAAGTGTGCGGATACTCAGGCCGATCCTCCACGAACAGAGATCGGTGCGGCACTTTAGATGAAAGCTATGTTAACAATATCAGGCTTGGGCCAATAGCGATTGTTAGGGGACGCAGTAGGTTTGAGCGAGTGAGCAATGGTGGGAGAGACCGAGTGAATGAGTGAGACCGGAGGGCTGGGAATAAGCCATCCCTGGAGAAACAGTGAGTTAACGAGTGAGGTTGGGAGGATGGGATCGAACTAGAGAGATCCACAGGGAACGAGTAATAAAGAGATAGCGAACCTGGTGGGAGAAGAGTGCGAGTGAATGAACAGGGCGAGGGGGGAGGGCGGTAGTGAGCCTGGATGTGAGACAGCGAGCAAACAAGTGATGCCGGAATGGAGGGAGTAAAGAGATAGTGTGTGAGAGCGCTAACAAACAAGCGAACATCATTCCCAAGAGGGAGGGAGGTAGCGACTCTGTGTGGAATAGAGAGAGCAAACTCGTGAGACCGGGTTGGGACGGAGTGGGCAAGCCTATCTGGGAGAGAGAAAGCAAACGGGTGAGGCGGTGAGGCAGGAACAAAAAAAAACCTGGGTGGGAGAGAGTGAGCAAACGAACAATGTGGAGAGTGAGGAAGCGAGTGAGCTTGGATGGGCGAGGGCGAGGAAGCCTGGTGGGAGAGAGAGCGAGTGAATCAACGGGACCAGGAATGAGGACGTAGCTAGCCTGGATGTGAGACAGCGAGCAATCAAGTAAGACCAGGAAGGATGGAGCGAGCAAGAAAACATTGTAGAGTGCTAACAAACAAGAGATGGGGAGGGAGGGAGAGATCGAACCTGACTGGAAGAGAGCAAAAGAGCGTGCGAGATGGGGAAGGCAGGAGATAGCGAAATTGTGTGGAAGCGAGCGATTGAAGGAGTGAGACCGGGAGGGCGGGAGAGAGCTAACATGGAGGGAGGGAAGTAAGAGAACCTGGGTGGGAGTAAGTGAGTGGAAGAGTTAAACCAGGAAAGAAATAAGTATGGAGACAGTGGGAGAGAATGAGCCAACGTGTGAGATCAGGAGAGTAGGATGCAGTGAGACAGGCTGGAAGAGAGCGAGTGAAAAATGACACCAGGAAAACGAGAGGGAACGAGACTAGATTGGAAAGGCCGAGTGGATGAGTGAGCCCAGGAAGAAGGAAGACAGCAAGAATGGGTGGCAGAGAGCGACTGAACAACTGACACTTGGAGTAAGTTAGAGAACGAACGGGATTGGCAGGGAGGGAACGAGCGTGGGGTGGTTGAGAGACTTCGAGTCTGGGGCAGGTATAAAGGCCGAACAAATGAGATCAAGAGGAAGGGCGGGAGCGAGCCTGTGTGGGGTAATCGATCAAAAAAGTGAGACTGCGAGGGAGGAAACAAGCAACAGTGGCTGGGGGATCATGAGAGAACAAGCGAGAAAAAGAGGGAGGAAGCTTGCAAAGGTGGGTGGAACAGAGTGAGCGAATAAGTCAGTCTGGAAGGAAGGGAGGAATTGGTACTTGGTGGGAGAGAGCGAGGGAATTGATTTGAGTGGGATAGAAGGAGCGGCTGAGGCTTGGTAGAAGAGAGTGGGTGAATAATGAGATCAGGATGGAGGGAGTGAGCGAAGCTGAGGGTGTAGAGCAGGCGAACTTCAAGACCGGGAGCAAGGAAGGCAGAGAGCCTGTTTGGGAGAGAGTCGGTAAACAACTGAGAACGGGAGGTAGGGAGGGAGAGAAGAAGCGAGATTGGTAAGGAGCGAGCGAGCCTGGTTGGGTGAGAGCCAGCGAGCCTGGGGCTGGTAGAACGAGTGAACGAATGAGATCAGGCAAGAGGGAGGGAGCAAGCATTGGTCGGAGTAATCGAGCGAAATATTGAATTCTGGAGGAAGGAAACGAGCCAGACTGGGTGGGAGATAGCTAGAGAACGAGCGAGTCAAGGAGGAATGGAGCGAGCGAACCTGGGTGGAACAGATCGAGCAAATAAGTGAGACAGGAAGGAAGGGAGGAAGAGAGCCTGAGTGGGAAAGCGCGAACGAATGGACTTGAATAGGATGGAGGAAGCAAGCGAGGCTGTGTAGAAGATAGGAAGCGAACGAACGAGATCAGGACAGAGGAAGAGAGCGAAGATGGGGTGTAGAGCAAGTAAACATCAAGACCAGGAGGGATTGAGGCAGCGAACCTGTGTGGAAGAGAGAGAGCGAAACAGTGTGATCTTGAGGGAGGGAGGGAGCGTTCATGTATGGGAGAAAGCGAGTTACTGAGTCAGATGGGGAGTCAGGGAGCGAACATTCCTGGGTGGGAGAGATCGAGCAAACAAGTGAGAGTCGGAGGGAGGGAGGGAACGAGCCTTGTTGGGAGACAGTGATCAAACCAGTGAGATGGGGAGCGAGGAAGTGAGTGAGCCTGAGTGGGAGGGTACGAGTGATCAAGTGAGACCGAGAGGGAGGGAATGAGTGAAACTTGGTGAGAGAGAGCGAGCAAATGAGTGTGACCGGGAGGGAGGGATTGAATGAGAGAGACGGGGAGGGGGAGAACAAAAAAGCCTGGTGAGAGAGAATGAGTAGTGAAGTAAGACTGGGTTCGAGTGAGTGACTGAACAAATCAGACCAGAAGGGCAATAGCATTTCAACCTGTTTGGGAGAGAGGGAGCGAATGAATGGGATGGGGAGAGAGTGAGCGAGTGAGCCTGACTGGACGAGAGCGAGTGAACGATAGACACCAGGAGGATGGGAGCAAGCATGCCTGGGTGGGAGAGAGTGAGCAATCGACTGAGACTGGGAAGTACGCAGCGAGAAAATGTAAGAAAACCAGAGGGAGAGAGTGAATGAGCCTGGGGTGGAGATAATGACAGAGACGAGGAGGGAGGGATCGTTCGAAAGGGAGAGTCTGATAGGAAGAGAGTGAGCAAGCCTCTGTGGGAGAGAACAATCGAACATGTGGGTGCAGCTGGGAGGTAGAGAGTGTGCCTTGGCGACTGTGAGCATGCAAACGAGTCAGACAAGGAGGGAGGGATGGTGCAAGCCTGATTGAGAGAGAGCAAGTGAACAGGTGAGACGGGAGAGAGGGAGGGAGGGAGCCTGTGTGGGAGAATGCGAGCAAATAGGCGAGACCAAGAGGGAGAGAGCGAGTGAGCCTGGGTGAGCTACAACCAGTGAGACTGTGTGGGAGGGAACAAGTGAGTCTTGGTCGGCGTTAGCAATTGAACAAATCATTCCAGGAGGAAGGGAGTGTGCGAGCCAGTTTGGGAGAGAGTGAACGAGCGTGTGTGATAAGGTGAAAGGGAGGGAACGCGCCTGCATGAGAGAGAATGGGCAAACACGCGAGACCAGGAGGGAGAGAGCGAAATTAGTTGGAAGAGAGCGAGCGAACGAGTCACATCAGGAGGCAGGGTTGGAATCTGGGTTGGAGAGAGGTAACGTGCGAGTGAAACCAGGATGGAAGGAGGGAGGGAGAGTGTGAGTGAGACCGGGAAGTATCAAGTGAGCCTAGGTTGGAGAGACTGAGCTAACGAGTGACATTTGAAGGGAGGGAGCGAGCGGGAATTTCAGGTTAGTTCCTCCCCCAGGGGCATCTTGGTCCGAATCAACTTTGCCAGGGCTGGCACACAGCGTTTGGGATCGCGAGGGCGTTGATATATACGACTTCACCTGCCAGCTGGATTGTATTTCAGTCTGGTTCTGCTATTCAATAGGAAACTACCGTTAACTTCATTTGCTAATATAAAATCCTAACCTACCTCATACTTTTATTTTCTTAATCATATCAGTGACATCAGAAGGAATACATAGCAAAAACATAGGATAAAGCAAAGTGAGTCAGCTTTTCGATTATTTTTCACATGTGGGCTGTATACCACTTCTGTCAGACAGATGGTCACTTATTTCAACCTTATAACACAAGCCATTCGTGTTCAGATCACGAGAGAATTTTGCTGTCGATACATCTGTATCATCCTTTGAACACATTGAGCAAATTGGACCAGTTTGTTCTTGTGGTCGGGGCATGTTTCATTCACATTACCCTGATTCCCGGGGTGGTCCCTAGTTTAGGATGGTTCAGGCCACTCATCCCCAATATATCGGCTTTGAAGACTGGACGTTTCATTTTCAAAATAAGGAAAGGTTTCTAATGAGATGGTTTGCCTAGGAAAATCAGAAAGTGTTAGGGGCTAAGTAGGTATCCTAGAATAAAACCAACTTCAGTGTCATCCCCGTCCTCAAATAGGATAGGTGTACCAGACAAAGGCTCAGGATTTTGCAAATATCTGAATTATTTATTAAAGTGTTTATTCACATTCCTCAGCCGCAGTGGGTTTCCACTGTTTCTCCAGTTCCCTTTCATTTCCATGTGGCCATTCGCACTCAGCTTTTAACTTCTCCCAGCTTTGGCGAGTTCCATCTGGTGTACAAGCCTCTATTACCCTCTCACATGCAGAGTTCCTTCAACTGGCCAGGAAGTTTTTTTTCGTTTACTATCCGCTTTATCCTTCACTTTTTTAAAATTAATAATTAATCAATGCAGCCATGTTTCAAGGTAACCCCGAGACAATGACACAGGTCAATACTAATGTGAAGAGGTATGAAACCAGTCAACCTGCCAATGATTTCTGGTTTTGTGATTCAGGGCTAATACATTTGGGTATTTAAAAATAATAATTAGGTGTAACTCAGAGGTGGAAACTGAGCCAGTGAATAATACATTTCTGAAGTGATCAATAAAAAGTGGAAAATTATTTATAAAAACCATTACAATTACTTGGTTCTAGTCCCATAATTTCAAACCCAGATAAGGTACCTTAAGCGGTTTTGACCAGTCATTGCACATTTACAATTTTAAAAAGCTGTGAAATGACTGCAGCTGCATAAAGACGTCTTGTCCACTCACATGGTCACAAAATACTTCTCATGCACAAATAATGGTCGAATCCAAAGACAGATATATTTAAAATAAGGTATTACGTTTTGTTAGTGATTTTCATAACACAATGTTCAAACAAAACGTCAATTCTCAGTGACGGAGAGGAATTGATATAGAATAATGCTACAAATGGCAGTCCATCATCACGAAGGAGATGCAATAGACTTGAGATTGAGTGGAAACATACGAGTCCGAAACAAACAAACAAAAAAATCTGCCAGTATCATTTTCTGAAAACAATATTGGTCGATTGGGATATTTGAGATCTATCGTTATACTTTCAGCTCCATGTTTTTTAAGTAAACTAAATTCTATAAAGCTCATGTGATTGTCTAAGGTGATGTTTCTCAATGTTACTTCTGGATTATTATTTATGAAAAAAGAGAAGGCACCTGCTGAGGCCAGGGTTTACAGTGCTACTGCGTTTAATGCACTTAGTCAAATATTTGATTAATCCAATGAAATAAAAAATGGGTGAACTTCAAATTTGGCAGTCGCTTGACACAAATTGGGTTTTTAGAGCAGGTTCATACCAGCGTCTAATCGGAAAATCGTCACCATCCATATTTAACTGATTCAAATTTAAATAAGGTTGGCTTTCATGTAAACATAAATTGTGACCAGTTAGAAATTAACAGTACAGCGGTCACGGTCTGTAAGAAAAAATGGTGGGTTAATATTTCATTAATATTCTTTTATCTTGCATTTTTTAATTTCATAATCACCCATGGTTAGTTATAAAAACGTTAAAAAGATACCGCCTTAAATTCCCAAAGTGCAGATTAAATTCAAAACACTCCTGAATCTCGAACTCCAGGAAATAAATCACAAACATTCAATCACCAACAATCAAATATGCATTCTAACTAGAGCGCAAAGGGTTAAACATTCGGCAAGCTGCAGGGAATCAACGCTGAGTCAGTCTTTCTGTCTTTCTGTCTCTCGCATACACACAAGAACGTTTTCCAACATTTATTCCGTTCTACAGTTCCATCCACCCTCAGGTATCCTGGGCAATGCATTGGTCAGCCAATCCAGATCCTGGGACCCTAGCGAATATATTGCGATTGTCTGACACACTCCCAGTTATCTTATGAACGAAAGCACCATTCTTTTTACATGTGGGAGCTCTTTGTCTCTGCTATCCTCCTCATCCAGGGAGTTCCCTTCGGATCCTGATCCTGATTCCATCTCCATTTCATCCGATCAGTCTCCTGCTGGTCGCCTTATTGTCCTCCTCTGAACACGCTGTTCTACTTCATTTTGCCACTTCCATGGGCCACTTTTCCTCTGACACCATTCAACACTCTGTTTATTGTTGAGAAACTCCTCATACTGTTTTTGTTCGTGTACTGTCCGAAGTAACCTGAGTTCTTCTTCCAATTTCTCTCTTTGTATTAATGATTTTTTCCACTCCCTCTCGTAATATCTTACACTCCTTCTGCCATTCCTTGAATAACCCCTTCACTTCCTCCTTTCTCTGGTGCAGTTTATCCTTATCATTACCGTCCTTAATCCCTGCAATCAATGTTTCTTTTTGGGACCGTTGCGTATATTCGGAACTGTATAATTAAGTCTATATTGGTAGACGGAGTTCTGTAGGGGTCAGTTATTCTGTTCTTTGTGTTTGATTGTGTAAATTTGGGAACACATTTTATCTCTTATAATAACTAGACTTCAACCTCGCTGACCTCCTCAAGGTAATTTTCACTGTACACTTGACGAAACAAATTGCAAAGTAATGGCCTGGGGCTGCCGACTAAAGAATGTTTCGAATGGTCTGGACTAGTCCATGACACTTCCTAGGGCTCCTCCCAGATTTTAATCAGAGCGTGGCAGATGCTAGAGTCCTTATTTCAGGTTTTGATTCGGTTGGGTAGATAGAGCTTGGGATAGTAATGGCTCTTTTAGTCCCCAGAATTTTTCTGTATATGGATGCGGTGAATAACAACGAGTTGGAAGAATTAACAGAGAAGCTGCAATTGAAACTGCCTGCTTTTGTGAGGAAAGGAGAAATAATTACAGCAGTACCATAACATGAAGCTTGCTGGAGCCACTATCAGAATCTATAGATTTGGCAAGAATTCAATTGTAAATGAAGCAGATTGAGTCAGAGATGATAGATAAGGAAAAAGGGGTAGAAATAAAACAAGTTCAGTTACAGTTTAAAAGTAGAAGGGAGGGAATAAGAGAGAGCAGTAGCAGAACAGAGAGAAAAAGAGACCAGCTGAACGAGGGGAGAAGAGAGAACAGAGAAAGAAAAAGACAGAGTTTTTGAACATCAAAAACTGATACTTAAAAGGAAAGTCAGCTTAAACGGCTGGAGATTAAGGCTAATGGTAGGCTTACTGAGGAGAAGAGTGAGGATGAGCAAACCCCTGGTAGTCAGAAGCCTCGTAAGTAAGTGTTCAGGTATGTTCAAGCGTGGTCTAAATTTGGTGAGAAGGACGTGGGCGCCATTTTCACTTCAATTTAAAAGATGGCTAAACAAATGTAGTGGCCGCGGCAATGTGGGTTTTGTTGATCCAAAAGCGACTTGCATGTAGGGTTAGTGATGTAATCGCAGAACTATTAGAAGAAGAATCTGGGGATTATAAGGAGATGAAAAAAAGCCATTTTAAGTGCAGATAAGTTTGTATCAGAAGCCGGTAAGCAACGCTTCAGGCATCTAAGTAGGGACCCAGGTCAAACATACATTGTGTTTGAAAGAACCGAACAGAGTAGTTTCGACAGATGGATAACACTTTTAAAGATCCATGATGCCCTGCGAATGGTAATTCTTTTGGAGGATTAAAATTATTTACTGTCTGAAGTCGTGCAAACTCATGGGAAACAGCACAAATTTATAACAGCAAGATTAGCAGCTGAAGAGGTTGATGATTATGAACTGGTCTATAAAACTCGGTTTGGCAAACAGAAACATCTTCAGCCAATGCAAGACAGTAATAGGGGCAAAGAGACATTCTCACGTGGAAAGGGTAAGGTAGGTATCAGTGAAAATCATAAGGATTACTTACCACAGGGTAAGAAAGAATGCCTTGAGGGGGACAAATAAATTAGAAACCACCGGTGTTTTCATTGTAATAAAATGGACCACACGAAATTGCAGTATTAGTGGGCTAGGAGAAAGTCTGCTGTCGGAAAACCAGACAAGCCTGGAAGTTTTGTATGACTGGTAACAAGAGACACAAGGGAAGTTAGACAACTGCCTCAGAGTGTACAAGACGATCAGAGGTCGATGAAGGAGGAAATGATAGATCCACTTTTAAATACACATGCAAGCTTAATGTTTATTCACATAGACTCGGAGTCATAGGTAAGGAGGTTATAATATTAAGGAACACAGGATACCCCAGTCTGTAATGCTGAAAGATGAGGGGATATGTTCTTCTGAGTAATTGTTTCTAGAAAATGTGCTGATCACATTAATTCATGGTGAGACAAAAAGTGTTCAGTTACATAAAGTGAGGCAAGAGATTCGAGAGAAGTGTGAAGAATTTATGGTTGCAGTATTGGAAATACTGTCAGATACAGGAATACAATTTGTCCTTACATAATGATATAATTTCCTACTCTAGTTGCAAAGCCAGTGCAGGCGCAGGAAATTGAAGACATGGAAAATGTTTATCCATGAATTTTCATTGATTGTGTGTTTACAAGATCACAGACGCACAAGCTGAAGCAGATGGTTTCAAAAGGCACAAATAAGGAAGCCGACATAGCTTTACCGAGAGATTTTTGACCAGACAAGTGGGACAGAGAATGAACAAATAGGTAAAAAAAAACAAGTATATTTAGCTCTGCTAAGTTGATTGAATTACAGAAGAAAGATGAAAAGTTACAACATTTATATTAAAAAGCATATGCAGAGAACGAGAGTGAATGCTTCCTGTGTGTTATTACTTAACAACTGATGTCTTAACGAGGAAATTGAGACAATGAACCATTCAAGCAGAGGAGAAATGGGTAGATATTTGTCAAATAGTGTTGCCTTTAGTCATAGGGAGGAAGTGCTGCAAGTGACGCATGACCTCCACTTGGAGATCATTTAGGGGTGTGGAAAACACAGGCTAAAATACAAAGACATATTTACTGGCCTGGACTATATAAGGATGTCGTTGAATTTTGCTAGAAGTGTCATACATGTCAGCTAATCGGAACACTAAGCCAAGAATAAAACTGGCTCCGTTAATACCGATTCCACATTTGAGGAATCTTTCACAAGTGTCCTGTTTGATAGCGTAGGTTCCGCACCTCGAAAAAAAAGTGAGAACAAGTATGTATTAACAATATTGGATGTTTAGACGAGATTTCCAGAGGCAATTCCATTACACAATATCCCAGCAAAAACAGCTGCAGAAGAATTACTTTTTAACCGGATCCGAATAGATAGCATTTAAAAGTATAACGGCATAGAATGAAACAAGAAGCGAATATGAAAGCACAAATTCGCAACTTTGCAATTCGGGATAAGGTATTGGTGCTCTGTCCAGTAACACGTGAGCCTTTAAAAACAAGGTTTAATGGAACTTATCAAATCGAGAAGAAATTAAAGTGAGGTAAATTACTTGATAAGGACTCCCGACAGGACGAAATCTCACATAGTGTGCCACGTGAATATGCTCAAAAGGTATTTTGATATGGAAGGAAATCAAGAAGAGAATATGCTAATTGCAACAGCACAGAAGGAAAAACCAAGTTCAGAGGATACTAAATTCGGCATTCCGCAAATCAAATTGGGTACTGAGGAAGTTGACAAAAATAGAATATAGAACATAGAAAAATACAGCGGAGTACAGGCCCTTTGGCCCTCGATGTTGCGCCGATCCAAGCCCACCTAACCTACACTAGCCCAATATCCTCCATGTGCCTATCCAATGCCCGTTTAAATGCCCATAAAGAGGGAGAGTCCACCACTGCCACTGGCATGGCATTGCATGAACTCACGAGTCACTGAGTAAAGAATCTACCCCTAACATCTGTCCTATACCTACCATCTCTTAATGTAAAGCTATGCCCCCTAGTAATAGCTGACTCCATACATGGAAAAAGGTTCTCATGGTCAACCCTGTCTAAACCCCTACTCATCTTGTACACCTCTATTAAGCCACCCCTAAACCTTTTTTTCTCCAATGAAAACAGACCCAAGTGCCTCAGCCTTTCCTCATACGATGTTCCTAACATACTAGGCAACATCCTGGTAAACCTCCTCTGCACCCGTTCCAGTGCCTCCACATCCTTCCTATAGTATGGCGACCAAAACTGCACACAATACTCCAGATGCGGCCGCACCAGAGTCTTATACAACTGCAACATGACCTCAGGATTCCGGAACTCAATTCCTCTACCAATAAAAGCCAGTACGCCATAAGCCTTCTTCACCGCACTATTTACCTGGGTGGCAACTTTCAGAGATCTGTGTACATGGACACCAAGATCCCTCTGCTCATCCACTCTACCAATTATCCGACCATTATACCAGTACCCCATCTTTTTGTTACTCTTACCAAAGTGAATCACCTCACACTTACCTACATTGAACTCCATTTGCACACCTTTCTGCCCAGCTCTGCAGTTTATCTATATCCCGCTGTAACCTGACACATCCTTAGCGGGCATTGAATAGGCATATGGAGGATAGTGGGCTAGTGTAGGTTAGGTGGGCTTGGATCGGCGCAACATCGAGGGCCGAAGGGCCTGTACTGCGCTGTATTCTTCTATGTTCTATGTTCTATGATCTATCCTTCCTCACTGACAACAACTCCACGGACTATCGCATCATCCGCAAACTTGCTCACCCAACCGTCTAGCCCCTCCTCCAGCTCATTTATAAAAATGACAAACAGCAATGGTCCCAAAACAGATCCTTGCGGAACACCGCTAGTAACTGCACTCTAAGATGAAACTTTACCATCAACTACTACCCTCTGTCTTCTTCCAGCCAGCCAATTCCTAATCCAAACCTCCAACTCAACCTCAATGCCATACCTCCGTATTTTCTGCAGTCGCCTACCATGGGGAACCTTATCAAACGCCTTACTAAAATCCATATAGACCACATCTACCGTTTTATCCTCGTCTACCTCCTTAGTCACCTTCTTAAAGAATTCAATAAGGTTTGTGAGGTACGACCTGCCCTTCACAAAACCATGCTGACTAACCTTGATCACATTATTCCTATCCAAATGTTCATAAATCCTATCCCTTACAATTCTCTCTAAGACTTTGCCCACAACAGAAGTGAGACTCACCGGCCTATAGTTACTAGGGATATCCCTACTCCCCTTCATGAACAACGGAACCACATTTTCTATCCTCCAGTCTTCTGACACTATTCCCTGAGACAACGAGGACATAAAAATCAAGGCCAATGGCTCTGCAATCTCCTCCCTCACACTTGCCTACATTAATTGCTAAATTATTCTTTTATTAATTGATAAATTGATAAATTATTGAGTTAACTTCACAAAAAAGATCGAAATGACCTGAAAGATTAATTATTATCACATGAGGATATACGCAGAAATAAAATGGAAAGTATGAAGCTTGTGCGAAGATTTGTAGCTCGGGTGCTCGTTGTTGTGGTTCTGTTCGCCGAGCTGGAAGTTTCTGTTGCAAACGTTTCGTCCCCTGGCTAGGCGACATCATCAGTGCTTGGGAGCCTCCTGCGAAGCGCTACTTTGATGTTTCCTCCGGTGTTTATAGTGGTCTGTCCCTGCCGCTTCCGGTTGTCAGTTTCAGCAGTCCGCTGCAGTGATTGGTATATTGGGTCCAGGTCGATGCGTTTGTTGATGGAGTTTGTGGATGAATGCCATGCCTCTAGGAATTCCCTGGCTGTTCTCTGTCTGGCATGCCCTATGATAGTAGTGTTGTCCCAGTCGAATTCATGTTGCTTGTTGTCTGCGTGTGTGGCTACCAAGGATAGCTGGTCGTATCGTTTCGTGGCTAGTTGATGTTCATGTATGCGGATTGTTAGCTGTCTTCCTGTTTGTCCTGTATAGTGTTTTGTGCAGTCCTTGCATGGTAATTTGTACACTACATTCGTCTTGTTCATGTTGGGTATCGGGTCCTTCGTTCTGGTGAGTGTAAGTTGTATGAAGAGAGAAGATTGTGATACACACAAATATGTTACAACGCTTCCACATTTTGAAGAGAGTGATTTAGAAGCTTTCTTTATTTCATTTGAACAATTGACACTGCATTTGGAGTGTTGAAATTGTGGGAAATGTTCGTTCAAACTAGGTTGGTAGGCAGAGCGAGTGAGGTATTTACAGTGCTGTCAGTTGTGGTGTCAAGTGATTATGAAGATGTCAAGCAGTCTGGTTTTGATTCCTTATGAGTTAGTACCAGAGACGTATCGACAGCCCTTTAGAAAAGTAAGGAAGGAACAAGATCAGACCTATGTTGAGTTCGATAGAATTTAAAATCGTAATTTTGATAGATGGGTGCCGTAGTCAAAATAGCCAAGGCCGACGTGGCTATCAGAGAGATTAATCTTCTGGAGGAGTTTTGAAGAAGTCACTTCCAGAGCTGACAAGAATTTGTTTGGAATAACAATAACCAATAAG
This sequence comes from Chiloscyllium plagiosum, assembly GCF_037043375.1. Lineage (NCBI taxonomy): Eukaryota > Metazoa > Chordata > Chondrichthyes > Orectolobiformes > Hemiscylliidae > Chiloscyllium > Chiloscyllium plagiosum. The sequence continues at coordinate 44,284,654 of NW_028270178.1, forward strand.
CGAGAATAGCAGCAGAGATGGCAGGTGAATATGCACTGGTGCACAAGGCAACGATCAGCTTTTGACAAGAAGTCCATCCTGTGAGGACAGAAATTTGGAGAAGTACAGATCTCACTCTGCAAAACAAAGTTAAGAGCACGTTGGCACTAGTCTACAACAGGTTAACAAAGAATCCCAATAGGAGGAACAGGAAGTGATATCTGGCAGGTGTTTCCACAGTGGTAAAGGAGGACACATGAAGTCACTGTACTGGTCATTAACTCAAGCCACTGTGGGAAAAGATGTGATGGAAGAGGCTAAGCCATTGGCATTCGTGAATATAGTAAAAGAAACCCCAAGTACAATTGAGGCGCTACTGGATAGTGCACAGCTTATATACGGGCTGGGTATGGAGTGAGTCCATGATCTGGAAAATAATCATCGCTGTGGGTAAAGTTTACTCAGAAAGAACACACAGAGAAGGGACATATGTTACCATTTTCAGAGATACAGGATCTAGAGATGAATGTTTTTGCACACGTTCTGACATGTTACCCGAGAGAACGGTAATTTGTGGGATAGTTGGGCAGGAATTTAGAGTATATTGTAAGATCAGTTTGGAAAGCAAACTCAAGACAAGTTGGAGTCGTGATCGAATGTGAGTTCCAGGAATACAGTTTTTTCTTGGGATCTATTGATCAGTATCCAAGGTGGGAGTGCCACCGGTGTTGTGGAGACACCAAGGGAGACCAGAGAATTGAAGAGTTAAAAGGTAAGTAACCTGGCATGTTTTCAGACTGTGTAGTAAAACGATCCCGCTATCATTGGTCACTGCACGAAATAGAATGTGAAGAGAAAGACGAAGAAATTGAGGTTCAATTAGCGGGCACACTGCTTGATGTAATGGTTCAGGAAAACTGGAACTGGCAGATGGTCAGGGAGAAGTGATTAAATGGAAGGCTAATGGACTTACAACTGAAAGACGAGACAATAACAGATATATATGTTGACGGAAACTCAGAAAATGAGTCAGAGTTTATTCCTAATGCTCATTATTTTAACATGGACACCATGCAGAAGAGTGCAGAGGAGAACTGGGCCGAAATGCACAAGCTTGTGTTGCAAATAGCAATAAAGGAAGTATTATGGGTAATACATGAACTACCAGTACAAAGTCAACTGTGTGGAAATACGATTCAGGCTGAGGTACGGAAGCATTCGTATTGGCCTCGAATGCAATTAGGATGTAAATAACGTTTGCCATACATGTCATATGTTCCAAATGCTACGTAAGCCACAGCAGTAATAAAAACAGCAACTTTATTGCCAATTAACACATTGGAAGAAGCTTTCATGCAGGTGATAACTAACTCTGCACATCCCCTCCCCAAATTAGAAACGAGAAGCAGTGCTTGTTAACCATAATGGAAATGGGAAACAGATTTGTGGAGGCAATTCCATTACGGAGGAAGAAGAAAAAAAAAGGTCGTGGAATCAATAGCTTTCTTCACATGGTATGGGCCACCCAGGAATATTCAATCAAACTAAGGCCAAATTTTACTACTCGGCTAACTGATGAAGTGGTGGATGGCTAAGGAATACAGCACTTTAAAACAAGTGCGTTCCATCCTGAATCCCATGGAGCTTTACAAAGGAGGCATGAGATGCTGAATACCGTGTTAAGAGAGTACTGCCAGGGCTACCCGAATGGTTGAGATAAAAGTATCCTATTTGCATTGTTTGCCAATGGGCATACCCCAAAACAAATCTCCTAGGTTTATGCCCTTGGACGTAATATTCGGACATGGAGTGAGAGGCCCTTTGAAAATAATTACGGAGAAATTCATAGGGCCAAAGTAGGAGATCGCGCACTTGGATTATGTGTCGGAGGTGATGCAGGGATAAAATCGGGTAGGTGAGTTAGTTAAACAGTACCTGAAGTGGCACAGTGTAGAAAGGTACGGGGGCAGATAAAATCTCTGAAATTCGGATGTTTTTCCGTGGAGGCGACGTATAACCAGTTGTAACACTCACTCAATAGCCAGCTTTAGTGATTCCTATAAAATTAAGAAGAAAAGTTGAGTCAGGAAAAACTGTCACATAAAGATGCTGGATTCAGTGTTGGGGTCCCAGCTTCACTTTATATATAAATGATCTGGATTAAAAGGCTGGTGGCACACTGGCGAAGTTCGTCGAAGATACAAAGTTAGGTGAACAGGCAGGTAGTTCTGAGGTGTTGGGGAGGCTACAGAAAGGCTTGGACAATTTAGGAGTATGGTACAAGATATAGCTGATGGAATTTAATATGAGAGAACGCGAGGTCTTGCACTTTGGAAAAAAAGAACAGAGGCAAGGACTACTTTATGAACGTTGAGAAAATTCATAAAGCCAAGGCACAATGGGATCTGGGAGTGCTAGTACACTGCGGAGTGATTTGCAGGTTGAGTACGTGGTTAAGAAAACAAATGCATTCTTGTCATTTCTCTCGAGAGAGAGTTGAAATGTAAAAGCAGTGAGTTGCTACGAAGACGTTATAAAGCTTTGGTTAAGCCCCATTTAGAATACTGAGTCCTGTTCTGGACCAAACCTTAGGAAGGACATACTGGCACGAGAGCTTCTCCAGCGGAGATTCACACAGATGATCGCTGGAATGGTATGTCTAACAAACGATGAATCGTTGAGGATCCTAGGATTGTATTCGTTCGAGTTCAGAAGGCTGAGGGGAGATCTAATAGTAACATACAAGATGGCTTGGAAAAGGTGGACGCTCGGAAATTGTTTCTGTCTCGTGAGGATACTACGACTCGTGGGCCCAGCGTTAGACTGAGAGGGGGTCAACTTAAAAAGGAAATGAGGAGACATTTCATCAGCCAGAGAATGGCGGACCTGTGGAATTCACTAACTTGGAGCACAGTGGAGGCGGAGGCATTAAATGTCTTCAGTGAAGAGATTGATAAATGCTCAATCTCACAAGAAATTAAGGGATACGAGTAGGTGGCGTTGAAATGCCCATCAGCCATAACTGAATGGTGGAGAGGACTCGATTGTCCAAATGGCCTTACTTCCACTCTAGTTTCTTATGGTCTAATGGTCTTATGCGGATAGAAGAAAACTGTGACGGGCATGTAATATGAACACGTTTAAACCTTGTTACAGCAGAGAGAGGGCACTGAAAAAAAACAGAGTTAATTACTGCCCAACAGAAGAGAAAACAAATTCAGATGATGGGGCTTTTGATGGACCGCGAATTAAACAATGAGGAAGTCCCTGAATACTGTGATGCGTCAGTGAGCTAACTGCCGCAGGAAAAAAAAAAAACGCAGTTGAAAGATAGCAGCAGTGTGACGACATTTGCAAGAATAACATGGGGAGGACTAATGCCATTGTGCATGGGCTAGAAGTAGGGAATGCTGTTCTGATAAAATAACACCCCTATAGGATTAATCCTTTCAAAGCCATGCAAGTGTGGAAGGAACTGGATGGGAGCTCAACGAAAATATCACCGAACCGACTCAGACTGTACCGAGAAATTTGGATAAGCTAGTAACATTAGGTAGTGGGAACTACTGCGTAGTGATGGGCAGATACTTTTATCAGAGAAATACAAAGAGGTTTGAGTGTTCCTGACTTCAAATAGGTTACATCAATTCGAAGTGATGCACATTGGAATGAAAAATGCACCAGCCACATTCCAAAGGCTCATGACCTTATGGCTTATGGCTGCGTTAGGAAACCGTGCAGTCCATCCAGATGATGTGGTGATCGTTAGTGAGTCATGGGGAGATCACATGCTGCAATTGGCAGAGCTCTTTGAACGATTAAGAGAAGCAAAACTAGTAATAAACTGAAAGAAATCAACATTCACGAAAGCAGAGGAGAGGTTCTTGTTACATAACATCGGTCATGCAATTTCGACACCAACAACATACGCGTTGGAGCTGTACAGCTGTTCGAAGATGATGATGGAATTGAATGCCAGTTGTTTACTGCACACTAAACTCCACACCCCACCAGACAAAATACTCCACCATCGAAAGAAAGAATTATTGAGTTTCGTACTGGCCTTCCAACAGTTTAATGTTTATGTGACAGATTGAAATCCTTTTACATTCTTGGAACGAATAAAAGACAAGAATGTGAGTTTTATGCGTTGGAGCCTTTTGTTGCAGACTCTTAATTTAGACATTGCACATGTTATGGCTCATAATAATTTGGTTATAGGTGCGTTATTGCTGATTTAACAGAAAAAAACTATAGATAAGGTTGAACGGATAAGTGTGTGTGTGTGTGCGTGTGTGTGTGTGCGCGCGCGCAGGAATTAATATGAAGTAACATTAAGTCCCAACGCATTTCCTTGTAATGGTGGATAAAACCTGAAAAAAAAATGTTTTTCACTGTAATGGTTCATATCGTTTTCGTAAGTGGGGAGATGTTATAAATTTGCGGGTGTCAAATGTACATTAAAAAGAGAGGGAAGGCTGTTTAGCAATGAGAGCTTGCAGGTACCAATCATGTGACTGACTAGCAGTATCAGAGTGTACTGGAAATTTGAAAATAGACCATATTTCATTGTGAAACAAATACCCGAATATCGGTTCTTGTTTTTACAATGATTCAAATTAATAAAAATACATCAGCTTAAATTAGGCCCAGCAAATTAAAAACTGATTATTTTGAATTTATTGTTTTGCAAATATCATACCACTGGTATAATCCAATGCTTGGGCAGTAAAGAATCAGACATCTTGACAGTTAGACAGACTGAGACTTAATGTCATCGATAGAGTAAACTGTCCACAAATTATTCCCGATCGAAGTTCCTTTTTCATACGAAATATCCTTGAACGAAAATATCGAAGATGACCCAGGGAAACCTATAGCCAGAGGGAGATGGAAACTGTCACTGAAAGCCGTTGTGTGGTTTTGAAATTAAGTTGATGTAATTTTAATACATGGTTATTGGAAAAGTATGTTGCTGTACAGTTGAAGGCCAATAACAATTAGTTAAGAGAAACTGGTTTTAGAGTTGTAAATGGTTTTGCTAAATGTTCACTTTTAGAGTTAAGGAACACATTGAGTTTTTAAAATGTACTGGAATTTGGGAGTTCTTTGTCACTCATACTGCGAAAAAATTCTGAGGTGAAGCCAGTTTCCTGGGTGTTTGGTTTGTTCAGCAGGAGGGTTTTCCACCATGTCGAAGCAGTGTCAAGCAAAACAAAGCTGACACAACCAATTACCGCAGAGTATCCTGAAAAGTTAACAGAATAATCTCAGTGATTCCTATGGGCAGGGACTACTGAACTGCCTTCCCATGCTTCATGTGCAACAACGACACCATGTTTTTTTTTTCTCTATGACTGCCTTTGGAAGTTTGTGGTGGAAGTTGTACGAGAGGATTAAGGTTATCAGCATTCCAGTGATATGGTATCGTTAGTCATTGTTTATCTGCAGTTGATATACTATCTATTGATAAATGTACATTCTTGTTTAATATAGAAATGAAATCCCTGCATTCTGTACGTGTTTCTGTGTTTGACAACACACACACACACATATATATATATATATATATATATATATATATATATATATATATATACTGAGGCTAATTGGATTTGTTTTAGCCATGTGATTTGGAAAATATGTCAGCTCGGGAACAGGCAAGTGCAATTTGCTGACGACATTAAACAATTACTATCTGAAAGTTCAGAATATTTGACGACGAGCAGAAGTGCATTGGCATAGTCGGGTCTGGGCACAACATAGAGTAATAGGGTCATAGAGATGTACAGCATGGAAACAGACCCTTCGGTCCAACCTGTCCATGGCGACCAGATATCCCAACCCAATATAGTCTTACCTGCCAGCACCCGGCCCATATCCCTCCAAATTCGTCCTATTCATATACCCATCCAAATGACTCGTAAATGTTGCAATTGTACCAGCATCTACCACATCCTCTGGCAGATCATTCCATAGACGTACCACCCTCTGCGTGAAAACGTTGCCCGTTAGGTCGCTTTTATATCTTTCCCCTCTCACTCTATAACTATGCACTCTAGTTCTGGACTCCACGACTTCAGGGAAAAGACTTTGTCTATTTATCCTACCCATGCCACTCATAATTTTGTAAACCTCTATGAGATCACCCCTCAGCGTCCGATGCTCCAGGGAAAACAGCCCAAGCCTGTTAAGCCTTTCCCTGTAGCTCAAATCCTCCAACCCTGGCAACATCCCTGTAAATATTTTTAGAACCTTTTCAAGTTTCACAACATCTTTCGGATAGGAAGGAGACCAGAATTGCACGCATTATTCCAACAGTGGCCTAACCAATGTCTTTGCACAGCCGCAACATAACCTCCCGAATCCTGTACTCAATGCTCTGACCAATAAAGGAAAACATACCAAATGCCTTCTTAACTATCTTATCTACCTGCGACACGACTTTAAAGGAGCTATGAAGCGGCACTCCAAGGTCTCCTGGATCAGCAACACCCCCTAAGACCTTACCAAAAAGTGCATAAGTCTGCAAAGATTTGCATTCCCAAAATAAAGGATCACGCATTTATCTGAATTGAACTCCATCTGCCACTTCTCAGCCCATTGGTACATCTGGTCAGATCCTGCTATAATCTGAGATAACCCTCTTCGGTGTCCACTGCACCTCCAATGTTGGTGTCACCTGCAAACGTACTAACTGTATTCTTATGTTCGCATCCAAATCATTTATATCAATGACAAAAGGTTGAGGACCCAGCACTGATCCTTGTGGCACTCCACTGGTCACAGGCCTCCAGTCTGAAAAGCAACCCTCCACCACCACCCTCTGTCTTCTACCTTCGAGCCGGTTGTGAATCCAAATGGTTGGATCACCTCACTTTGCTCACCAGTCTCCCATGTGGAATATTGTCGACCTCCCTTACAGAAATCCACAGAGATCCCGTAAACGAGTCTGCCCTCATCAATCCTCTTTGTTAATTCTTCAAAAAAGAACTCATTCAATTTAAGGAGACATAATTTCCCACACATCACGCCATTGCTGACCATCCATAATCAGTCTTGCATTTCCAAATACATTAAATCCTGTCTCTCAGGATTCCCTCCGCAATTTACCCACCGCCGACGTCAGACTCACAGGTCTGTCGTTGCCTGGCTTTTCCTTACCTCCTTTCTTAATTAGCGGTGTCATGTTAGTCAGCCTAGTCTTATGGCACCTCACCTGTGATGATCGATGACACAATTTTCAGCAAGTGATCCATAAATCACTTGTCTCACTTTTCACAGAGTTCTGTGGTGTGACCTGATCACGTCACAGCGATTTATTAACTTTTAGCCGGTCCAATACATCCGGCGCTTCCTCTTCTGTAACAGTTCTTTTCCTGCAGTTAACAACATCCATTTCCCTACAGACTACATCTTTCATGCCACAGGTGAAACGTTATCGATGGGGCATGGGCAATTATAATGCGATTAGGCAAACTTAAGATGCATAGAATAGGGTAGAAAAATGCGAGGGATGCAGACAATGGAAATGTGGAGCTGATTTAAGGAACAGATATTGCGTTTCCTTGATAGGCATATCTCGGTCAGGCAGGGAAGAATTGAAAAGGTAAGGGAACCATGGAATACTACAGAAATTGCACCTCTTGTTAATAAGAAGATTGAGGCTCATGTGATGAGAGACAAGGTGGTTCAGATGATGCGATGGAGTGTTACCGATTAGCTAGGAAGGATTTAAAGAGATTTTACAGAAGACGAGCAGTCTTCAGCAAATAGAATAAAGGAGAAACCTAAAGCCTTCTGTAGGTATGTGAGGATTAAAATGATGACTTGGGTAGGAATAGGGCCAGTCAAAGACAGAAGTGGGATGTTGATTGGGGACCCTGTGGAGTTGGGAGAAGTACTAAACTAACATTTCCTATCGGTTTCCACTCAGGTAAAGGAGAATAATGTCGGGAAGAAGAATGAAATAAGCGATATTAGAATAGAAAGAATCGATGTTAGTTATGAAGAGGTGTGATCAATTCCAGAAGGAGTGAAAGTAGACTAGTCCCCTGTGCTGGTTGTGCTTTGTCCGAGGATTCTCTGGGAACCTAGGGAGGAGATAGCAGAGCATTTGGCTTTTATATTTGAGTCGTCATTGTCTACAGGTTTAGTATTAGAGGACTAGAGGATCGCAAACGTTGTGCCCTTGTTCCAGAAGGACAGCAGAGATGGCCAAGGTAATTATATATCAGTGACCCATATTTCTGATGTAGGAAAGGTTTTGGAAAGGATTATTAAAGGTAAGATGTATAATCATCTGGAAAGCAATAATTTGATTTCAGATAGTCAACATGGTTTCGCCAAGAGTAGGCAATGTCTCACAAACCTCATTGAGTTTTTTTTTTTGATAATGTGACCAAGCATGGAGATGAGGTTCGAGCAGTTGACGTGGTATACATGGATTTCAGACAATCTTCTGTTCAGGTTCCATGTGATAGGCTGTTTGAGAAAAT